>NW_016107451.1:1624362-1638767 GCF_001604975.1 Cebus imitator | reverse complement strand
AAAAAAAAAAAAAAAAAAAAAAATCCGTCAGCTGTGGATTATGGTCTAACGAATAAAGCAGCCCTTCTGCACTCACCTTACACACCCTCCAGCCTGCTCTGGGGAATCGGGGGTGGGGGCTGGGAGGGACAAGGGCACCTTTACTGGTGTAGGTGACTCATCATGACCCTGGCTTAGTCACAGCCTGGCAGCATGAGCCGGCAGCAGCAGTCATCCCACTGTGAATTCTGGATGGCCTGTGAGCTCTGGACCTTACCCAGAGACGGCCTGTTCCAAAGCAGTACCTCTAAGATTCCTCCCTAGGGCACATGGAAATTATGAGAAAAAGATTTTGTTTTGAGAAGGACTCTCGCTGTGTTGCCCAGGCTGGAGTGCAGTGGCTTGATCTAGGCTCATCGCAACCTCCGCCTCTTGGGTTCCAGCGATTCTTCTGCCTTAGCCGCCCAAGTAGCTGGGCCTACAGGAAAGCACCACCACGCCCGGCTAATTTTTGTATTTTTAGTAGAGACGGGGTTTCACCATATTGGCCAGGCTGGTCTCGAGCTCCTAACCTCCTGTTCTTTTCACCTCAGCCTCCCAAAGTGTTGGGATTATAGGTGTGAGCCACCGCACCCGGCCAGAATTTTTTTTTTCTTTTTTTTTGAGATGGAGTTTCGCTCTTGTTACCCAGGCTGGAGTGCAATGGCGCGATCTCGGCTCACCACAACCTCCACCTCCTGGATTCAAGCAGTTCTCCTGTCTCAGCCTCCCGAGTAGCTGGGACTACAGGCATGTGCAAATACGCCCAGCTAATTTTTGCATTTTTAGTAGAGACGGGGTTTCACCATGTTGACCCGGATGATGTCCATCTCTTGACCTTGTGATCCACCCACCTCAGCCTCCCAAAGTGCTGGGATTATAGGTGTGAGCCACCACACCTGGCCCCGGCCAGAATTTTTTAAAGAATAGGCTGGGCTTGGTGGCTCATGCCTGTAATCCAAGCACTTTGGAGGCCAAGGCAGGCGGATCACCTGAGGTCGGGAATTCAAGACCAGCCTGACCAACATGGTGAAACCCCGTCTTTATAAAAAAAAAAAAAAAAAAAAGAAAGTCAGTTCCTTTGTAGGACAGGTCTCCAGCTTATCAGAGGGCGGAAGCCTCCCTTGTAGCTGCAGATCCTCACATTTGAAGGGGAGGGAGGAGGATGAGAAAAGAGAGGGGTGGGCTCGTTCACTCACTGTCCCGAGGTTGACTCCTGCTCCCCCATCGTGGGTCTGAATTTGTGGGTTCTCCTCCGTCTACAAGGAGGGAAGACACACTTGAGTGTCGGCTGATGGCTGGGTCTTCCCTTCTTGTCAATCTCATTATTTTCCAGCTCAGTGTGATTACTTCTTCTTTTTTCTTTTTTTTTTTTTTTGAGATGGAGTGTCGCTCTGTCACCCAGGCTGGAGTGTAGTGGCATGATCACAGCTCACTGCAACCTCCACTTCCTGGGTTCAAGCGATTCTCCTGCCTCAGCCTCCCACGTAGCTGAGATTACAGGCCCACGTCACTACACCCAGATAATTTTTTGTATTTTTGGTAGAGACAGGGTCTCGCCATGTTGGCCAGGCTGGTCGGGAACTCCTGACCTCATGATTTGCCCACCTCGACCCCCCAAAGTGCTAGGATTACAGGCATGAGCCACCACACTCAGCCTCTTCTTTCCTTTTATTCTTTTTCTTTTTTTTTGAGATGGATTCTTGCTGTGTCGTCCAGGCTGGAGTGCAGTGGCACAATCTTGGCTCACTGCAACCTCCGCCTCCCAGGTGAATCGATTCTCCTAACTCAGCCTCCTGAGTGGCTAGGACTACAGGCGCCTGCTGCCATGCCTGGCTAATTTTTCTATTTTTAGTAGAGACACTGTTTCACTCTATTGGCCAGGCTGGTCTCAAACTCCTGATATCAAGTGATTCACCTGCCTTGGCCTCCCAAAGTGCTTGGATTACAGGCGTGAGCCACCACGCCCGGCCAGAAACTTTCTTGCTTAGGAAAGCTTCCTGGTGTATATTTGGGGCGGGAAAAGGAGAAAAGGCAGGTTCCTGAAAGGAGGCGTCTGAAGCAGATGGAGGGGGGAGAGAATGGAAGCCTGCTCATCCCAAGAGAAAAATACACCCAAATCTTCCACTCCCAACTCTCCTGACTAAAGAAGGCCTTTTTTTTTTTTTTTTTTTTTAGACAGAGTTTCACTCTTGTTACCCAGGCTGGAGTGCAATGGCGCGATCTCGGCTCACCGCAACCTCCGCCTCCTGGGTTCAGGCAATTCTCCTGCCTCAGCCTCCCGAGTAGCTGGGATTACAGGTGTCTGCCACCACGGCCGGCTCATTTTTGTATTTTTATTAGAGACGGGTTTCACCGTGTTGACCAGGTGGGTCTAGAACTCCTGACTTCAAATGATCCACCCACCTCAGCCTCCCAAAGTGCTGGGATTACAGGCGTGAGTCACCATGCCCAGCCTAAAAAGACAATTATTTGTAGCAAGCAAAAATTGCTATTTAAAGAGAAAGCTGACAGTACCACCTTCCAAATGTGTGTAAGGGAAAGAGAGAAGGTGGGTGTGTGCAAGTACAATTTACGGTGGTGGGAAAATACATTTCAGCCCTGTTCTCATCCAGATATGGAAACAGGAGGGGTACAAAGGAGACAGGGAAATGTCTAAGGGATTGACTATGAGAAGGGGGCACCCCAGTCACCTCAATGGGTAGCCTGTAGTTTTGCAGACAGGGGCCAGTCGTCTTGAAATGTGCAAAGGAGGCCAGCTCAGACCTGTAATCCCGGCACTTTGAGAGTCCGAGGTAAGAGGACCACCTGAGGTTGGGAGTTTGAGATCAGCCTGGCCAACATGGTGAAACCCGTCTCTACTAAAAACACAAAAATTAGCTGGGCGTGGTGGCACGCACCTGTAGTCCCAGCTACTTGGGAGGCAGAAGTTGGAGAATCACTTGAACCCGGGAGGCAGAGGTTGCAGAGAGTTGAGATCCCACCACTGCACTCCAGCCTGGGCAACAGAGACTCCGTCACAAAAAAAGAAAAAGGCAGAGCTCTCACATGTATTCTGCTTTGCTAGAGAAAGGAATGTGTCACAGTTATGAAGGGTGTAATTGCCCTTACCTCAATACCTATCTTATCTATCAGCTTCTTGGAGCCACTGTTACTACTGATAAAGTGGACAAATTATTGTGGTGCTTTCATTTCTCCTTGGGAAACAGAGTCGTGAGGAGAGGCATCAACATTTAGGTGTGCAGACAGGAGCGTGTGGAGCCCAGGGCGTCATACGTTGCGTGGTCTCTCACGTGGCACCTCACTGTTTGACATGCTCTGCCTCAGGTTAGAAATCTAAGCTCCTTGGGCAGCTGTCCTGACACTGGGCTAAACCTTTTCTTGCCTCTAAGCCCCACATGCACGGTTCCCTCCACCCACAGCACGCCGCTCTCTGGAAAAGCAGCCATCTGCTGGCACCGTGGTTGCAGCCTGAAGCCTTCATTCTCTCATTCTCTTTTTTTTTTTTTTTTTTTGAGATGGAGTCTCACTTGGTCACCCAGGCTGGAGTGCAATGGCACGATCTCGGCTCACTGCAACCTCTACCTCCCAGGTTCAAGTGAGTCTCCTGCCTAAGCCTCCCAAGTAGCTGGGATTACAGATGCACGCCACCATGCCCCACTTTTTGTATTTTTTTTCATCCCTCATCCCCCCCCCTTTTTTTTTTTTTTTATTTTTGTATATATATATATTTTTTGAGACAGAGCCTTGCTCTGTTGTCAGGTGCCAGGCTGGAGTGCAGTGGTGCAATCTTGGCTCACTGCAAGATTCAAGTGATTCTGCCTCCCGAGTTCAAGTGATTCTCCTGCCTCAGCCTCCCAAGTAGCTGGGACCACAGGCGCGCACCACCATGCACAGCTAAGTTTTGTATTTTTAGTAGAGACGGGTTTCACCATGTTGGCCAGGATGGTCTCGATCTCTTGACCTCGTGATCCGCCCGCCTTGGCCTCCCAAAGTGCTGGGATTACAGGAGTGAGCCACTGTGCCCGGCCTCGTCTTTTTTTTTTTTTTTTTTTTTCTTTTTTTTTTGAGACAGGGTCTTGCTCTTGTTGCCCAGGCTGGAGTGCGACGGTGTGATCTTGGCTCAGGGCAACCTCCGCCTGCCGGGTTTAAGCGATTCTCCTGCCTCAGCCTCCTGAGTAGCTGGGACTAGAGGCGCACACAACCACAACGAACTAATTTTTGTCTTTTTAGTAGAGAGGGGGTTTTACCATGTTGGCCAGGCTGGTCTTGAACACTTGGCCTCAGGTGATCCGCCCGCCTCGGCCTTCCAAAGTGCTGGGATTACAGGCGTGAGTCATGGCACTCGGGCCGCTCATTCTTTCTTGTGGAGGCGACACTGATTTCATTTTGGGAGCCCTCTCCCCAAAATGAAATCAGCCCTCCTCTCCCACTCTTGGTCCTCCTGGCTTCCGGTTGAGGTTCACAGGGCTCTCTTGGGGGGCTGGCACTCCATCCAGGCCTGACCAATCAGAACCGGCCCTTCTCCGTCACTGCGGTGATTGGCTCAGGGCGGAGTACCTCCTTCAACTTGGTGCACTGAGAATCCGCTCTAAGACTTTAAAATTTTGGGAGAGACACTTGCTCTTTCTACCTCCAACACTGAACTGACGGAATAAAAGCCTGGAGCTGTGGGTGGCTGTTGCTGCCACCTCACCTTGAGGTGGGAATCTGCTTGGGAAAGGAGCCACCGTGCAGAAGGCTGAGCCAAGCGACGGTTCCAGACAATTCCCGACAACGTGTGAGCACCAGCAGCAGCCCTGCCCTGGGACCAAGGTGCCAGTGCTAATACATGCCCTTTTTTTTTTTTTTTTTTTTTTTGCCCAAGCAAGCGTTTGTCACTTGCAACAGAATTTGAGCAAGGAGTGGCCACGCCCAGTGGCTCATGCCTGTAATTCCAGCACTTTGGGAGTCCGAGGCAGGAGGATCACCTCAGGTCAGGAGTTTGAGACCAACCTGGCTAACATGGTGAAACCCCGTCTCTACTGAAAACACAAAAAATTAGCCGGGTGTGGTGGTGGGCGCCTGTAATCCCATCTACTCAAAAGGCTGAAGCAGGAGAATTGCTTGAACCCGGGAGGCGGAGGTTGTAGTGAGCTGAGATCTCACACCGTTGCATTCCAGCCTAGGCAACACACCGAGATTCCATCTCAAAAAAAAAAAAAAAGGATTTGAACGAGAGAACAATCCCTTTTTTATTTTTTTTTTGACATGGAGTTATGCTCCTGTTGCTCAGGCTGGAGTGCAATGGTGTGATCTCAGCTCACCGCAACCTCTGCCTCCTGAGTTAAAATGATTCTCCTGCCTCAGCCTCCTGAGTAGCTGGGATTACAGGCATGCACCACCATGCCTGACTAATTTTTGTATTTTTAGTAGGGGCGGGGTTTCACCATGTTGACCAGGCTGGTCTCGAACTCCTGACCTCAGGTGATCTGCCCACCTCGGTCTCCCAGAGTGCTGGGATTACAGGTGTGAGCCACTGCGCCAGCCAGAACAAGTGAACAATCCTTTGGGACCCAGTTCCTATGTCATCTCTAGGACATGTGCACAGCACCCCTCTTCCCCGCCGTCTGAGCCCGTCTCATCAGCATGCCCTTGCTACTGCACCACCTGCATGGGGGCCTTGTCTTGCCCACAGCTCTGCCCACCCGGCTGAGGACCACAGGGCCAGGTCTGCCTGTGATGCTGGTTTATCCTCAGCCACACAGTCGATGAAGGCATGAGTCTGGGTCCACAGTGCCCCTGCTGGCCACTCCCTTCCCCAGGGTGGGGGCCCTGCCTCACTCCTGAAGACAAGGCCAAAACAGCAATGCAGGCCGGGTGCAGCAGCTCACACCTGTAACCCGAGCACTTTAGGAGGCCAGGCATGCTGGTGCGTGCCTGTAGTCCGAGCTACTTGGGAAGCTGAGGTGGGAAGATCACTTGAGCCCAGAAGATCAAGACTGCAGTGAGCACTCCAGCCCAGGTGACAGAGCAAGACCCTGTCTAAAAATAAACAAAAAAATTAGCTGTGGCTGGGCACCATGGCTCACACCTGTAACCCCAGCACTTTGGGAGGCCAAGGCAAGTGGGTCGCCTGAGGTCAGAAGTTCAAGACCAGCTTGATGGATACAGTGCAACCCTATCTCTACTAAAAATACAAAAATGGCTGGGCTTGGTGGCTCACGCCTGTAATCCCAGCACTTTGGGAGGCCAAGGCGGGTAGATCACAAGGTCAGGAGTTCAAAACCTGCCTGACCAACATGGTGAAACCCCATGTCTACTAAAGATACAAAAATTAGCTGGATGCGGTGGTGCATACCTGTAATCCTGGCTACTTGGGAGGCTGGGGCAGGAGAATCGCTTGAACCCGGGAGGCGGAGGTTGCGGTGAGCCAAGATCACACCACTGTACTCCAGCCTGGGCGACAGAGCGAGACTCCATCTCAAAAAGAAAAAAAAAAATTAGCTGGGAGTGGTGGTAGAGGACTGTAATCCCGGCTATGCATGAGGGTGAAACAGCAGAATTGTTTGAACCCGGGAGGTGGAGGTTGCAGTGAGCTGAGATCACACCCCTGCACTGCAGCCTGGGCAACAGAGCGAAGACTCCCTCTCAAAAAAAAAAAATAAATAAAATTGGCTGGGTGTGGTAGCGGGTGCTGGTAATCCCAGCTATCGGGAGGCTGAGGCAGGAGAACCACTTCAACCTGGAAGGCGGAGGTTGCAGTGAGCTGAGATCACACCCCTGCACTGCAGCCTGGGCAACAGAGCGAAGACTCCCTCTCAAAAAAAAAAAATAAATAAAATTGGCTGGGTGTGGTAGCGGGTGCTGGTAATCCCAGCTATCGGGAGGCTGAGGCAGGAGAACCACTTCAACCTGGAAGGCGGAGGTTGCAGTGAGCTGAGATTGCACCACTGCACTCCAGCCTGGGTGACAAGACTGTCTCAAGAACAAAACAAAATGGAACACAACTCCCTGCAACCCAAGGCCCTTGGCCGCCTCCCACAGGCCCCCTTTTCCCGATATTCACAGGGAGACCGCACTGGCAAACACATATTGCTTTATTTAGTGTTTCTCTGGATTGCAGAAGTGTCAGCAGTGGGCTGAGACCCCCAAAGGGCACAGAGGCAGCTGGGCAGCCCCCAGGCCCCCGAGGGCAGGGGTGGGGAGAAGCAGCAGAAAGAGGTGATGCCCCTGCCGCTCCTCCCATGGCCAGCCCCTTCCCCAGGTTCCCGTGCCAGGGAGGGGTCAGGGGCCAGAAAAAGCCCTACATCCTGTCTGCCGTACCAAGGCATGGACCCAGGCAGAAGCGCTCTTCCCACCTGGCGGCCCCCAGGGCTGAGGGCTGGTGAGGGAGCCAGATCCACCCTTAAGAGACCTGTTTTACAGGCCCCCATCCCTGGGAGCAGCAGAGAGGCACGTGGAGGCTGGCAGTCCTGGTTTTGCAGCACCTGCTGTGTGACGTGGGCAAGGCCTTCCCCTCTCCGCCTTCTGCTCTGAAACATCAGGGCTGGGCTAGATGATCTCAAGGGTCTTGGGACCTCTATGGTCTGAGACGTCTTTCCCCACTCCAGCACGCCCTCAAAGCGGAATGATCATGACAGTGAAAAGGCATTCTTTTTTGTATTTGAGATGGAGTCTCGCTCTGTCATTCAGGCTGGAGTGCAGTAGCATGATCTCGGCTCACTGCATCCTCCACCTCCCAGGTTCAGGCGACTCTCCTGCCTCAGCCTCCCGAAAAGCTGGGATTACAGGCACCCGCCACCATGCCCAGCTAGCTTTTGTATTTTTAGTAGAGATGTGGTTTTGCCATGTTGGCCAGGCTGGTCTCAAACTCCTGACCTCAGGTGATCCACCCGCCTCAGCCTCCCAAAGTGCTGGGGTTACAGGCATGAGCCACCATGCCCAACCTAAAAGGGCATTCTTTAGGCAGGAAGAAGGAGGCAGGCAAGGGTGGTCCCAGCCCCCAGGTGGAAGTCACAGTGGGCCGCACGAGGTACAGTGGGCAGGCAGGGGGACGGGCGAACAGACAGGCAAGGCGCCAAGGGAATGAGGAGGAGGGTGGCCTGGCCAGGGAAGAGGGCACCAGAGCCCAGCCCGCCCCACTTCTCAGCCACATTCCCGGCCCTGCTGGAGTCAGGGAAAACACATCCAGTGTGTCCTGGGGTGGGAAATGGCTTTTTAAAAAATAGTTTCCTATAAAGCATCAAAACATCTCAGAGAAAACCTCAGCAAAAGTTCCCTTCTCTCAAATATTTGGCATCGGCAGTAGGGCTGGCACGGGTCACTCTGGCCCTGGCTTTGCCATTGCTGTGGCCCGGCCTGGCCCACCCCCAGGGAGCTCCCGGCCCCTCTGCTCCCTCGGGAGAGGACTGGGCAGAAGGCGGGAGTCTGCAGGGGGGCTTTGGGGTATCCCTGGGTCCCTGTCTGAAGTTCGAGTCTTTGGCAGCTGTGGGGGGAGGTAAGCGAAGCATCGGGGGTTGGGAGGGTCCGGCGGGCGCCTTTATCACCGGGAATTGAACCGTGGAGCGACCTGTGGGGGCAGAGGGAGACGCTCAGGTGGTGAGGGGAGCACATGGGGGTGGGCCAGCACTTACGACTTTTTTTTTTTCTGAGATGGAATCTCACTCTGGAGCCACTGTGCCTGGCGTGACCGTGTGCGCGCATGCGCGCGTGTGCGTGTGTGTAGTGGGGCCTTGCTATATTGCTCAAGCTATCCCCCTGCTTCTGCCTCCCTAAGAGCTGGGATGACAGGCAGGAGCCACCGTGCCTGGCCCCAGCACTTAGGTGCATGGGTTCAATGCAGTCAGGAGCGGGGGGACCTAGTGGCCTCCAACCTGGAGACTCCCACCTGACTCCCAGAGGAATGCCCGCTGCCCTGAGCGGAGTGGGCCTCTCCTCCCTCCTGGCACCTCCCAGTCATCCCGTATCTTCCCTGCATTGCTGCACTGCATTTTTTTTTTTTTTTTTTTTCAGGGTCTCACTTTGTCACCCAGGCTATAGTGCAGTGGTGAGATCTTGGCTCACTGCAACCTCAACCTCCCAGGCTCAAATGATCCTCCCACCTCGGCCTCCTAAGCAACTAGGACTACAGGCACCCACCGCCATGCCAGGCTAACTTTTTTTTTTTTTTGAGATGGAGTCTCACCCTGTTGTCCAGGCTGGAGTGCAGTGGTGCCATCTTGGATCACTGCAATCTCCCCCTCCCGGGTTCAAGCAATTCTCCTGCCTCAGCCCCCACTAGCAGCTGGGATTATAGGCACCTGCCACCACGCCCAGCTAATTTTTGTATTATTAGTAGAAATGGAGTTTCACCATGTTGGTCAGGTTGGTCTTAAATTCCTGACCTCAGGTGAGGAGGGCCTGGGCCTCCCTCGGTGCTGGGGTTACAGGTGGGAGCCACTGTGCTGTTCTGTCTGCCATCTTTACAACTTTCCGCATTGAGGGGCTGGAACGGCCTCTCTCTCTGGCCCTCACGGGTGGCTAAGGGATGGGGGAGGAGGTATGGTGCCCACTGGATTAAGGCCCATGGGTGAGATGCCCAGGTCTGCCAAGCCCACAGCCAAGGAAGGCTTGGCCATCGCCACCCAGGCCGAGAGCAGGAAAGCAGGCCCCACTCACCACAGCCAGGTGCCCATTCTTGGCCTTGGTGATGACCAGCTCTGAGCCGGGGGTGAAGTCGATGGTGCCATCCCTGCCAGGGCCCCCTGCAAATGTGATGCTGGGGGAAAAGGGTGGGTGAGGATTTCTCACGGAGACAGACCCCAACCCCAAGGTGAACCCCATCCTGCCCCCGTGCACCCGCATGGCCCCCTGCTGCCTCTGCCCTCCCATCTGCCCCCACATGGCCCTCTCCCTACCCCTGCCCTAACCCGTGTGCCCCCACAGCCCTCTCCCCACCCCCGCCCTGTCCTGGTGTGCCCCCATAGCCCTGTCCCCACCCCTGCCCTGTCCTGGTGTGCCCCCACAGCTCTGTCCCCACCCCTGCCCTGTCCCAGTGTGCCCCCACAGCCCTGTCCCTACCCCTGCTCTGTCCCGGTGTGCTCCCATAGCCCTGTCCCCACCTCTGCCCTGTCCTGGTGTGCCCCCACAGCCCTCTCCCTGCCCCCGCCCTGTCCCCATGTACCCACCTGGCCCCCTTGCCACCCCCGCCCTGGCCCCGTGCACCTACCCGGCCCCCTCACACCTCACCTGCCCTGGTTGATGTTGATGTTGTTCACTCGGTCGGCACTGAGGGCTGTCTTGGTCAGTGTCTCAATCACATGATCACTCTGCAGCACCACATCTCCCTGGGGGACCAGGCAGGAGGGGTTATGCCCTGCCCAGAACTCGAGGACCCCCCCCACTTCCCCCACCCACAAAAGGGCACCTTTTGCCTATTGTCCTCACGATGTACGTGAAGCACAAACAGGTTGTCGCTCAGGCTGCTGACAGAGATTCCTGAGGGGGAGGGCAGAGGTCAGAGGTGGGGCATCAGAGCAGGGCCCTCCCCCGCCACCCTGGACTCTGGCTGACCGGTCAGGTTGGCGTAATCGATCCTCTGCTTGACTTTGGCATCCTCCACAATGACCACGGCGTTGGGTGTGAGCAAGAGCTGCCGCGCGCGGGGCTTGTAACCCTTGCGGTCATATTTCACGACAGGCACGGCGTACTGGGGACAGAGGCCAGGCTGAAGGGCTGGGCAGACGCTTCCGCTGCCACCGTGCCTGGACCTGCCTCCAGCTCCTGGCGGCAGAATCGTGCTGCTGGACTGCGCGCTACGGGAAGGCTCTTACCTGAATGGGCTCAGAGCCCAGGGCCTGCAGCACTCTGGGGCTGATCTCGTCCGCACCTGCAACCCAGATGGCAGGGAGGGAGGTCAGAGAAGGTGACGGGGGACCAGGACGGCCAGAAAAGGCCGGAGTGCTGGGAAGTCAGGGGCTCACCAAGCCGAGTGCTGATGAAGAGCCTGGGCACGCTCTGAGGGTAATTATCCTTCTTGCCCTTGAAGATCTCACTAGCCACGGCCTTCTGCTGCAGCTGAGGAGGTGGGGGAAGAGTGTCATGAGGGGGGGCACCATCTTCGGGGGCAGGGCCAGCATCAGGACCTGAGACAGCCTCCCTCACCCGCTCTCTGGTCCCAGCACCAGGAGGCTGAGCCCTGGCCCCCACACTCCCATCAACCTCCCACTTCCTTACCCTCTGCTCCCATCAAGAACTCCCAGCAGCTGTCAGGCTGTGAAACTGGCTTTGGAAATGATTCCCCACCCCATCAGGCCCGGGCGCCCCTGAGATTCAGCTCCATCCTGGAGTCTTGTAGGTAATGTATCACTAATATTCAGGGTTACTGTAGGTTATCTAAGCTGGGTGGGTCCCTGAGCATCATCCAGTACTGAGCTGGCAAATACAAGGCACATCCACCAATGGCTGTAACCAGGGCAGACATCATCAATCGATCCCAGTGAAGACACTGACTTTCCAACACAGGGTTCTGAGCCGTCTCTACCAATCAAGGGCAGTTGGCCCATGAGACGAACCCTATTTGCCACCCAAAAGGTACTCCAGCCTCCACTTCCTACATGAGACCCAGCAGGGCCTGGCATCCAACTGAGGTTGCCAGTAGTCTACGGTAAATACAGCAGACCAGGGTAAATATGATAGACTGGGGTAAATACAGTAGACTGGGGTAAATATGGTAGACTGGGGTAAACATGGTAGACTGGGGTAAATACGGTAGACTGGGGAAAGTGCCCCTCCAGGCCGACACCCTTTGAGCTATGCCTGTGGCTCCCAACTCCGCTGCCGTGTCCTCACCCAGCCCCGCTCTCCTACCTGCTGCTTCCACTCAGGGCTGATGCTCCGGCAGTATTTCCACACCATGTTCTTCACGCACAGCTCCCGCAGAAGCTCTGAGGCCTGGGGGAAGAGTGGGGTCAGAGCTCCTGGACAGCGCGGGCCCTTCCCTCTGAAGACATCAAAGCCATGCTACCCTGGCTTTCGGATAAGCAATGTCCCTCCATCTGGATGATGCTTCCCCTCCTAAGTCCTCTCAAAAGACCTTACTCTTGCCTGGGCACGGTGGCTCAGGGCTGTAATCCTAGCAATTAGGGAGGCCAAGGCAGGTAAACCGCTTGAGGTCAAGAGTTTGAGACCAGCCTGGTCAGCATGGTGAAACCCTGTCTCTACTAAAAATACCAAAATTAGCTGGGCGTGGTGGCAGGTGCCTGTAATCCCAGCTCTGCAAGAAGCTGAGGCAGGAGAATTGCTTGAACCAGGGAGGCGGAGGTGGCAGCAAGCTGAGATGGGGCACTTGCACTCCAGCCTGGGTGACCGAGCCAGACTCCATCTCAACAAAAACGAACAAAAGAGACCTTACTCTTCACTGCCCAGCTCTGGTCCCGGCCGTCCATGAGCCTCCTGACCGATCCTTTGGCCCCAAGAAACCAGATCCTTCTGCTGTGTACTCTGAGGGCACCTCACTTGGTGGGGGCATCCACAAACCTCTCGCAGGGCAGGTGGAGGCGTGGGCCAGGACGTGTCCAGGACATTCCGGGGCAGCTGCCTCCGCAGCCTTAGCAGAAAAGAGGTGCGCACGTGGTCCAGGAAGAAGGCGTTCTCGGGGCAGCGTGGGGTGTGGCGCAGGATGAAGCCTCGGACGAGCCTGGGTGGGGCAAGATGGGGCGGGGGTGAGGGGCCTGGTGAAACCACCTCACGTCCTGCTCTGCAACCCCCAAGGGCATCCTGGTGCTCACCGTCGGATGGTCTGCGCGGCCCACTTCCTCTTGGCTGCTTTCCTCCGGCCCAGCGTTCCACGCCACCATGACTGGATGCAGATGGCTGTGGAGAGGCACCAGATGGCTGACCTCCATCTTCTCACCACGGGGCCCCACCCCAGACCCCGCCCCTCTCGAACACCCACGGGGCCACGAACCTGATCGCTTAGCCCGGAGGAATTTCTGCCGCCAGTGAAAGCCCCTCCAGGCAGCCTGGATCTTGGTGGCTGTGTTGGAAAAGAAAGGCAATTGGCCAGGGCATGGGGAGCCAACGGGGAGCTGGGCGGAGTCTGCACTCCAAGTGTGGCGAGACCGTGAGAAGGGGGGAAGCTGGAGGAGTCGTGAAGGAGAATGAATGTGACTTCCCTACTCCCCAGACCCGGTGTGTGTGTGTGTGGTGTTCCTCTTTTCTTTGCTTTTTGAAACAGAGTTATGCTCTGCAACCTCCGCCTCCCGGGTTCAAGCGATTCTCCTGCCTCAGTGTCTCAAGTAGCTGGGATTACAGGCATGCACCACCTTGCCTGGCCAACTTTTCTATTTTTAGTAGAGACGGGGTTTTGCCATGTTGGCCAGGCCAGTTTTGAACTCCTGACCTCGGGTGATCTGCCTGCCTCAGCCTCCCAAGGCGCTGGGATTACAAGTGTGAACCACTGTGCCTCTGGCTTTTTCTTTTTTTCTGAGATGGAGTCTTGCTCTGCTGCCCAGGCTATAGTGCAGTGATGTGATCTTGGCTCACTGCAACCTCTGCCTCCCCGGATTCAAGCAATTCTCCTGCCTCAGTGTCTCAAGTAGCTGAGATTACAGATATGCACCACCACACCCGGCTAATTTTGTATTTTTAGTAGAGACGGGGTTTCTCCATGTTGGTCAGGCTGGTCTCAAACTCCTGACCTCATGATCCACCTGCCTTGGCCTCTCAAAGTGCTGGGATTACAGGCGTGAGCCGCCGCGCCTGGCCGCCTCTCTCTTACCCAGGCTCTGCCGCCGGAGCTCCAGGGCATCCTCTGTGGCAAACAGGGTCTTGGGGAAGCGGATGAAGATCTTGGTCCTGGGAGAGCAGCAGTGATGAGCCCTGGGTTGCCACCCCTCCCCCATCCACCAGGTGCGGGCACCACTCACCTGCCCATCTTATACTCTTCTGGCTTGTAGCCCAGGTGCCGCACCAGCACAGCCACTCCATCCTGCGGCCGTCCTGCCCACGAGGGCCACGTCTCTGGGCACAGTGACTTGTATCTGGGGACAAGAGGAGGAGGAATGCACACAGCCCCACCCCAGGCAGCACCCTGCCCTGGGGACCTGCTGGGCGCTCCCACGGACTCGTTCACAGCTCACAGGGGGCTCACTGGGTCACTGCCCCCATTTTTGTTTTTTTTTGAGATGGAGTCTCACTCTGTTGCCCAGGCTGGAGTGCAGTGGTGCTGTCTCAGCTCACTGCAACCTCTGCCTCCTGGGTTCAAGCAATTCTCCTGCCTCAGCCTCCTGGGCAGCTGGGATTATGAGCATGTGCCACCATGCCTGGCTATGTTTTTTGTTTTTGTTTTTGTTTTTGCTTTGTTCCCTGTGAATAATTTTGTGTTTTGAGTAAAGACGGGGTTTCTGGCTGGGCGCGGTGGCTCA
>NW_016107451.1:1612431-1623265 GCF_001604975.1 Cebus imitator | reverse complement strand
GGGGAGGGGGGAGCTGTCAGAGAGCTGGGGAGGGGATGGTCAGTGGCCGGCACTGACCGCCTGTCGCCTGTAGGGGACGCTGGGCCGAAGTCCCTGGCGGGAGAGGCCTACCGGGCTGCTTGGCGTCATTGGGCTTGATGCAGCGGACATAGGCCGGCTCCTTAGACTGCAGGATCTCCACCAGCTGCAGGAGGCTCATCTTGAACTGGGTGGCGACCTGGGAGGCCAGGAGGCAAGGAAGCTTGGCTGGAGCTGGGCTAAAGCTCATGACCCCAGCAGCGAGTACCCCACTCCCCCGACTGGGGACCCGAGCGGCAGCCCCTAACTCCACCTGGCCTTATTCCTCCCACCACACCTTCCCCGCAGAAAAGGAAGGGGCCGGACTCCACCCCAGACCCCTCTGGCTGGGCGAGAGACCTCGGCTGTAAGGCGTGCTCCAGCCTCACACTCCTGCTGAGGTCTCCCAGCAACCCCACTGCAACACCTCCCTTCTTTTTCTTTCTAGAAGTCCAGGGCTGCATTCCCAAACAGCGTGTCCCATGCTATGCATTCAGGCTATGATGGGGTAAACTGCTCTGCTGACCCGGAAGATCTCAGGCCAGGGGGAGAAACACTTAGCAAAGACCCACAACCCGGGGCGGCTGGTGAATAAACAGGTGTATCCCTGGGGGTTCTGAGAGCGCCAGAAACGTTACAGGATGAGGGGGAGGGCCGGCGCGGTGGCTCACGCCTATAATCCCACCAGGAAGGAGCCAGAGCCGAGGGAAGTTGCTGAGAAGGACTCAAGCAAGATCTAGCGGCTGGATGAAGGAGGCAGGAGAGTAGAGAACCAGGGAGCAGGGTGCAGTGGCTCATGCCTGTCATCCCAGCACTGTGGGAGGCCAAGGTGGGCGGATCACCTGAGGTCAGGAGTTGGAGACCAGCCTGGCCAACATGGCAAAACTCTGTCTCTACAAAAATAGAAAAATTAGCTGGGCATGATGGCAGGTGCCTATAATCCCAGCTACTCGGGAGGCTGAGGCAGGAGAATCACTTGAACCTGGGAGGTGGAGGTTGCAGTGAGCCGAGATCGCGCCACTGCACTCCAGCCTGGATGACAGAGCAAGACTCTGTCTCAAAAAAAAAAAAAAAGGACCAGGATGACACCCAGGTTTCTGGCCTGGGGGACTGGGTGGAGAGTAATCCCTGTCCTGAGTTAGGGACAGAGAAGGAGGAAGCCTGGAGAAGAGACCAAGGGCCCATCTGTTATAGACCAGTGGGGTCCAGGGTGCCTGAGGCCATGTGGAGAGGGAAGAGATACAGGATCCGTGGCTTGCTGGAGAGGCCTGGGCCAGAGGGGTGTGCAGGCATCCTCGGCAGGGAGATGCTAGCACAAGGAGGATGTGGGCACTTCGGGAGATGGTGGGGTGGACAGCAGCAGCGGGCAGGGCCCAGGGAGCCAGACCGCGGGTGACACGGCGCCTGCATGCCCTCCCTGGTGAGCAGTCTGGCCTCCACCTCCCTGCCGACCGACGGACCCCGCTCTGGCCTCCACCTCCCTGCGGACCGACCGACCCCGCTCTTCCTGGGGCTGCCCTGATCCTCTCCTTGCCAAGCCCAAACACCGCCCTCCGCCCCCAGCTCGCTGGAGCTCTCCCTGCCTCTGGCACCGCGGCCACGCCTGCCTTTCCCAATCCCTCTCCTTGACGCCATCGCTTTCCAGCGCAGCTCCTGACCTTTTCGAACTCTCTGAGTGTCTGGGTTGGGCCCTCACTATAGGTTCATCTGACATTCTCAAGTGATATCCAATGCTCCCTCCTCCAGGGAGCCCCCCAGCCCTCACCCCTTCCACCCCCGGGGCTGTCTGCTGTTCCTATTCTAAGTTCGAAGAACACCCTGTGCACGTGGCTGCAGGTGCACCCCCCGGTGCCTGGCAGCGTCTACTATAAATGTCAGCTGAGTGGGTGGACATGAGAGTGCCCACACAGAGGCAGGTGTCAACATACGGACACCCACATGGAGACAGGAGCACACACAGACTCTCCTACAAGCACAGCCCCCCACTTAAGAGACACGGCCCCACTACAGACACAGCACATGCAAAAGCAGGAAGACAGGGCCGGGTGCCGAGGCTCACGCCTGTAATCCCAGCACTTTGGGAGGCCAAGGCGGGCGGATCACCTGAGATCAGGAGATCAAGACCAGCCTGGCCAACATGAGGAAACCCTGTCTCTACTAAAAATACAAAAACTTAGCCAGGCGTGGTGGTGCGAGGCTATAATCTCAGCTACTTGGGCGGCTGAGGCAGGAGAATCGCTTGAACCCGGGAGGCGGAGGTTGCAATGAGCTGAGATTGTGCCATTGCACTCCAGCCTGGGCAACAGCGAGACTCAGCCTCAAAAAAAAAAAAAGACAGGCAAAGAGGCACCTAGAAGCAGACCCCTAGACACCCCCAGACATGCACACGGGCACCAATACGGGCTCACACGCATGCTGCCAGCTCTCAGGCTTGCTCAGCCCTCACCCACACCCGGTCCCACCCCTCCTCACCGTCTCTGGCCGCTTCTTGTCACTGAGCTCGCTCCGGTCAAAGCACTGGCTCATAATGGGATTCTTCGAGCTGCACATGGTCTGTATGGCAGAGCCGGGGTCAGGCTGGGGCACAGGGACAGGCCCCTGGACACAGGTGCAGAGCTGTGGGCAACCCCCCCTCTCCCTTGGCCCCCACCGCAGGTCCCCCTCACCTCCTTCAGGTTCCGGAAGAGAAGGTCATTGTTTTTGTCCAGAAACCCTGGGAGGGGAGAGCACGTGTGAGGTGAGACAGGGCCTCCCTGCGGCCCCTGTGGGGACCCAGCCCAGGATCCTCACCGGTCACGCTGTAGGTCACCTCCCCAGCGTAGTGCAGAAGGCGGAATTCCCCTCGGCCCAGAGATTTCCTGGTCCGCTGGTCAGCCAGCTTGTGCCTGGGGTGACGGGGAGGAAGCTGCAGGTGGCTGGGCTGCAAGAGGGACCTCAGGAGCAGGAGCCAGCCGCCCAGCAAAGAGTAGGCGCACCCCAGGGTTGGGTCGCAACCCCTGTGCTGTGTGGGAGGCCAGGCAGTGCCAGCAGCCTCCCCCAGCAGAGCAGACCACAGTGGGTCAGAGAGGTAGACGGCCTTGCCCAGGGCCACACAGCGCCAGGACCGGGGCCTGGGCCTCCCAACCGCCAGAGCTGCTTCGGGCTCTGTTCGCAAGGAGGTGGGGAGCTGCTCGCTGCCTTTCAGAATGGGATCTGCGCCTGGAGAGAGTACTTAAGTCTGAGGCGTGTTTATACCTTTTGGTCCATTTACTACTTTTAAGAACTATTCCAGGCAGTAACCAGAGATACAGACAAAGAAGCGTGGAGATGGGTGGTAGCCTTGAGTTTCCAGCAGAAACCTGGGGTTGGCCTGGGGCCCCGAAAGGCCAGGGCAAAGGCCAGAGCCAAGGCAGGAAGGGTTTTGAGGAAACTTTCCGTTTGATGCTGCAGGAAAACACTCAGGATACAGCATTGCCCTGAGCCTTATACACAATAAATTCCCGACTATGGAAAAAAACGTATAGAAAAAGGCCGGAGGGAAAAGCGTGGCGCTGTTGACAGCCAGGGACCACGGCCGACAGGCTCACGGGGCTTTTGCAAACATTCTAACGCTTCTCCAACGAGCAGGATCATTTTTATAACCAGAAACAAGTTTTCTATTATTTAATGAATCATGTGGCCCCCAAACCAGCATAGACTCAGAGATATTCCCAGAAACAAGTTTTTTCCGTTTTGAGACAGAGTCTCACTCTGCCACCCAGGCTGGAGTGCAGTGGCGCGATCTCAGCTCACTGCAACCTCCACCTCCTGGGTTCAAGCGATCCTCCTGCTTCAGCCTCCCAAGTACCTGGGATTACAGGTGCGCGCCACCACACCTGACCAATTTTTGTATTTTTAGTAAAGACGGGGTTTCACTATGTTGGCCAGTGAACTCCTGATCTGAGGTGATCCGCCTGCCTTGGCCTCCCAAACTGTTGGGATTACAGGCGTGAGCCACCACACCTGGCCAGAAACAAGTTTTTAATACAATATTATGCAAAAATAGTATGGCTTTGGCATTCAACGGCCTTGGAACTGAGCCCAGCTCAGCAGCCCAGATAAGAGATGACCTGGGGCAAGGACTTGCCCGTGGAGTCTTGGTGAGATGCAGGAACAGCAGGACAGCTCCCTACAGAACAGCTCGGGTTCGCCAATGACGCACGGAACGCCCGGCCGCTGGTTCCCGTTTCTACCTCTCCCCACTTTAGGGGATTCCTTCAATAAAAAGCAATTTCCAAATAAGGAAGCTAAAAAATCTCAGCAAGTTTCATTCTCAAAAAATAATAGGGAGGAAACCTACTAGCGTCGTCTTTTTTTTTTTTTTGGAGGCAGAGTTTGTTCTCGTTGCCCAGGCCGGAGTGCCGTGGCGCGACCTCGGCTCACCGCAACCTCCGCCTCCCGGGTTCAGGTGATTCTCCTGCCTCAGCCTCTCGAGTAGCTGGGACTACAGGTGTGAGCCACCACACCCAGCTAATTTTTGTATTTTTAGCAGAGACAGGGTTTGCGTTAGTCAGACTGGTCTTTAACTCCTGACCTCAAAAGATCCACCCTTTCGGCTTCCCAAAGTGCAGTGGTGACAGCTGTCTTTTGCAGATTTTGAGATGGGATCTTGCTCCGTGGCCGAGGCTGGAGGTCCTCGCTCTGCAGCCTCAAACTCAGGGCTCAAGGGAAGCTGTGGCCCCAGCCTCCTGTGCAGGTGAGACTCCAGGCGTTCAGCGTGCCTGGCTAAGCTTCTGTTTCTGGGTGCTTGTGAGGGGTCCTTAGCTCGGCACCTTCTCTGGACACCCCTTGCGTCCATTAGGGACGCCCGCGCTCCGTAGGCCCTGCCCCACGGGAGCCTTGCTGCAGCCGCCCTCAGCCCCACTCACGTAAGGAAGTGCGGGTGGTGCTTGACGGTGTCCTCCAGCTTCTCCAGGAACGTCAGGTCTGTGGCCTCGCCAGGGCGCAGACACTCCTCATCCTGGGGGGTGTGGCACGGGGGAGGGGTGTGTGGGGGTGGGGCCGGAGAGCAGAGAAGATGGGGGCACCATGCTGGGAGGCACAGACACAGGGAGGGGTGGATCTGCAGGGGGCCTCGGCAGGGAGCTTCCAACCCACCATTCACAGCCCGGCCAGGCCCTGACTCCGGCCCTCTGTGGACCAGCCTGGACAGGAAGGAGAAAGGGGTCTTGGGGGACTCCCTCCACCCAGCCTCCAACCTGGAGGAGCAGAGGACTCACCAGGATGGAGATGATGCCCTTGAACTTCTCCTCCACGAGATCGCAGATGACCTTGTTGTTGAAGTACGGGACGGGCTCCCACTGAGGGGGACAGGGAATGAGGCATCACTGTGGGGGCCCAGCACCCTCCCGTCAGGCTGTGCCCATAGAGAGCACCCCCAGGCTATGCCACGGAGAGCGCCCCCAGGCTGTGCCCACAGAGAGCACCCCCAGGCTGTGCCACGGAGAGCGCCCCCAGGCTGTGCCACAGAGAGCGACCCCAGGCTGTGCCCACGGAGAGCACCCCCAGGCTGTGCCACGGAGAGCGCCCCCAGGCTGTGCCCACGGAGAGCGCCCCCAGGCTGTGCCCACGGAGAGCACCCCCAGGCTGTGCCACGGAGAGCGCCCCCAGGTTGCACGCACCGCAATGCCCTCGGCCTCGTACTCCTCCTGCTCCGACTTCAGCGTGAGCTCGATGAACAGCTGCTGCAGCTTCTCGTTGCAGTAATTGATGCAGAACTGCTCAAAGCTGTGAGGACAGAGAAGAGCCCAGCGCGGCTCAGAGGGCACAGAGGACCAGGAGGGGCGGAAGGCAGGATGGGGCCCCTGAGCACAGACGGTACAAAACACAGAGCCGGCCTCCGGCTGGCTGGGCAGTCCCAGAGCAAGAATCAGAGGCTGGGGGACAGAAGAGAGGGACCAGGCTGGGAGACCCGGGAGGAGGGGGGACCGGGGAAGGCGGCACTGACCTGTTATGCTGAAACACTTCAAAGCCGTAAATATCCAGCAGCCCGAGAACGGTGGTGCTCCGCCAGCTGGGGCTGTCCACATCCTAGGGAGTCATCCCACCAAATGATGGCAGACATCGTGGCCCCAGCGATGTCTGCCAGCCCACCCACAGCCCCGGCCCCGCCTCCCTCCCACCTCGAAGCAGCCCAGACCCAACCCTCACCTTGGAGGCCAGTGACCTGTTGATCTTCCCGACCAGCCAGCTGAAGGTGCGGCTGTACACCGCCTTGGCAAGGGCGTCCCGCGCGTAGGCGGCCTGCTCCAGGTTCAGCGGGCTCAGGAGCTGGGGGCGAGGCGTGAGGTGAGGAGAGGAACACCACCGAGCCTGTGCAACCCGCCTCCCCCAGGCTCAGGCAGAAGACGAGGGAGCCGTCCCCACTGCACCCCCAGCTCCAGCGAGCCTGTGGTGTGGGGAGGGGTGCTGGCAGCGGGACCCCAGTGGGAAGGTGTGGAGGGACAGAAGGACTCATTCCCAAGGCGGGGGTCTGCTGCTCTCTTCCTGTGTGACCCTGGCCAGCTCACTGTGCTTCATTTTTGTTTTTTTGAGACAGAGTCTGGCTCTGTCGCCCAGGCTGGAGTGCAGTGGTGCAATCTCGGCTCACCACAACCTCCACTTGCCAGGTTCAAGCAATTCTCCTGCCTCAGCCTCCCAAGTAGCTGGGATTACAGGCACGTACCACCACGACCAGCTAATTTTTGTATTTTTAGTAGAGACACGGTTTCTTTTTTTTTCCTTTTTATTTATTTATTTATTTAAAGATGGGGTTTCACCATGATGGCCAGGCTGGTCTCGAACTCCTGACCTCAGGTGATCCACCCACCTCGGGCTCCCAAAGTGCTGGGATGACAGGCGTGAGCCACTGTGCCCGGCTCTCACTGTGCTACTCTGCGCCGCCTTCCTCATGTCCCTCCAGCACTGCTGAGCGGACCCAGGGAGCAGACCGGGGAAGGGGAGTGATGGGAATGGGGGGTGCCCTGGAGCACCTACACCTCCACACCCGAAGCAAAGGCCTGTCCTTACTTCTTCCTCCTCATCCCCTCCCCTCCCCTCCCCCCTCACCTCCTCCCCCTTGGCGATGATCTTCCTGTGCGTCAGGGCTTCTCGCAGCGTTGAGCCTTCCACACTGAGGAGCTGCCGAGGGCACAGGGTGAGGGTGAGGTGAGGGTGCACCCCCGCCCCCACCATCCCCCCCCCCGCCCGCCCCACTCACCCTGGTCAAATACTTGAGCTGGTTCTCGGTGGTGACTTGGGCATTGCTCTCCTCGTCAGCAGCAAAGTGGATGTTGCCTAAATGCAGGACGCTGGCCACGATACTCAGTAGGTCCTGGGGGAGCAGGTTGGGGGCGGGTGGGGTGAGCGGGGCCAGAGAGCCCCAGGAGGGCAACCAGCGATGGCCACGCAGGGGTGGGGGGACGGTCTGAGAGAAGGGGCTGAAGTGGGAAAGGGCGTTAAAGGTAGAAGGTGACTCTGCGGGGGCCGGGCACGGGGGCTCAGGCCTGTCATCCCAGCACTTTTGCAGGTCGAGGCGGGCAGGTCACCTGAGGTCAGGAGCTCGAGACCAGCCTGGCCAACATGGTGAAAGCCCATTTCTACTAAAAGTACAAAAATCAGCTGGGCGTGATGGCAGGTGCCTGCAGTCCCAGCTACTTGGGAGGCTGAGGCAGGAGAATCCCCTGAACCTGGAGGCGGAGGTTGCAGTGAGCTGAGAATGCGCCACTGCACTCCAGCCCGGCTGACAGAGCGAGACTCCATCTCAAAAGAAGAAAGAAGGTGACGCGGGGTGCGGCAGGAGGAAAGGAGGTCCCGGAAGAGGCCTCACCTCCACCTCGTCCTCCGTGAAGTCGATGACCGCCAGGGCCTTGCGCACGACCTTCCAGTCGCTCTTGTCATTGATGGAGGACACTTTGGCACACTGGCCCTGGAGGAAGGCACAGATGGGTGGCCAGCCCTGGCGCCGGACCCCTGGGTGGCGCCTGCCCTGCCTGCCAGCCGCTCACCTTCACCAGGTACAGGTAGCTCTGCGGGTTCCGCTCCAAGCCCAGCCTGCGAAGCGTCTCCTCCTCGCCGCCCTCCAGCAGCTGGTAGAAGATGTGGAAGTTCCGCTCCCCGTGGTTCTGGTGCACCACTCGGGACTTTTCCAGGAGGTAACTGAGGATGTGGCCGCCCACGGGGGCACCCTGTGGGCAGGGCAGGGCATGGGGCCTAGTCAGGGGGACCAGGGAAAAGGCCCTCTTCTGTCCTGCATGCCTGGCCCTTGCCGTCAGCCAGACCTGGGCTCCAGTTCCAGCCCTGTCATGAGCTGTGTGGTTCAGGCACGCCACCCACGCTGGACTCAGCTACTTCATCTAGGAAAAGGAGACACGCCAGTCCGTCCACCTGGCAGCTCCGTCCGGATGCCTGACGGGCACCCCAAATTCAACAGCCCTGAAACGGAACACCTCACCCTCCCGTCAGCGCCTGCCCGTCGCAGCCAGTGGTGGCCACATCCTTCTCGCTGTTCAGGCCAAGGCCTTGGTCATCCTCCTGGAAGCTTGTTTTCCTTAGAGACTCTATGTCCAACCATCAAGCAGCTGATCCTGCTGCCTTAACCCTTAAAACATCCAGAATCACCACTTCACTGTACCACACTGGCCTGATCCACCGTCACCTCCACGATGACATCAGCCTCCTAACCGGTTTCCCCGCTTAGCCTGCTTTCCCCACCGTCCACTCATCTGCTCCCAATCTCCCAAAGCAGCAGTCACAGTGATGTTTTTTGGAGACAAGGTCTTGCTCCATCGCCCAGGCTGGAGCGCAGTGGCGCAGTCACAGCTCATGGCAGCCTCCACCGCCTGGGCTCAAGCCATCCTCCCACCTCAGCCTCCTGAGTCGCTGGGATCACAGTGCACACTGGCACGCCCAGCTAATTTTTTTTTTTTAGATAGAATGTAGCATTGTCACCTGGGCTGGAGTGCAGTGGCACCATGTTGGCTCACTGCAACCTCCGCCTCCTGGGTTCAAGCAATTCTCCTGCCTCAGCCTACTGAGTAGCTGAGATTACAGGCGTCCACCACGCCTGGCTAATTTTTTGTATTTTTAGTAGAGACGGGGTTTCACTATGTTGGCCAGGCTGGTCTCGAACTCCTGACCTCACTATCCACCCACCTTGGCCTCCTAAAGTGCCAACATTATAGGTGTGAGCCGCCGCGCCTGGCTTATTTTTTATTTTTTTAGAGACAGGGTCTCACTCTGTCGCCCACGCTGGAGTACAGTGACGTGATCACAGCTTGGGGTAACCTCGGACTCCTGGCCTCATGTGACCCTCCCGCCTCAGCCTCCAGAGTAGCTGGACAACAGACAGGTGCCACCCTGTCCAGCTGTCAGACCTTCATTAAAACGCCACTTTCTCAGCGAGGCTCACCCTATCCCGACCGCAACTGCCCCCTACCGCTTACTTCGTTTCATTTCCTGCCAAGCGCTACATTTCTCTGTTTACTGTCTATCACCCTGGGAGGCAGGATTCTTGGAATTCCAGCACCGGGAATGGTCCCTGGTACACAGTAGGCGCTTCACACCTAATGGGAGCCTCTCACAGCAGACACATCGCCGTACCTTGAAGTCAAACTGCACATCCATGTACTTCCCGAACCTGCTGGAGTTATCGTTCCGGAGGGTCTTGGCGTTTCCAAAGGCCTAGGAGTGGACGGGGTGTGCGGGACGCCTGCATTCTCTCCCAGCCGTCCCCAACCCGCTCTGCAGCCACTGCCGCCCTCACCTCCTGCACTGGGATTCTCTCCTCTCCTCCCGCCCTCACCTCCTGCACTGGGATTCTCTCCTCTCCTCCCCCCTCACCTCCTGCACTGGGATTCTCTCCTCTTCTCCCGCCCTCACCTCCAGCACCGGCCTCCCTCCCCTCCTCCCGCCCTCACCTCCAGGACGGGGTTGCTCTGCAGCAGCCGGTCCCGCACAGCACCTCCGCGCTTGGGGGCCGGGCAGGTCTCCGCGTAGAACTGCAGCAGCCTCTTGGTGGCCTCCGTCTTGCCTGCCCCGCTCTCCCCCGAGATCATCACCGCCTGGTCCCGCCGCTCTGTGCGCAGTGCTCGGTACACGGTGTCGGCCACGGCAAACCTGGGCACAGGCTCGTCAGGCAGATTGGGGACAGGGGCACGGGGAGGGCTGCAGGGAGGCCCACTCCCACCCCTGGTGGAGTCCTCGAGGGTGGGGTCGAGCACATCTTTGAGGATGGGGACTGGGCTGTGTGGGTCAGAGATGCCTCACAGCAGAGGACGGGCATTGCTTTCAGAGGGAGGACAGGACCCTGTGCAGGCAGAGTCTGTGGTGCCTAGGTGGAGGCGGGAGTCACTTGCAGGGAGGTCTGGGAGGGCTTTGCAGGTGGGGTTCAGAAGTCGCTGAGATTGGGGGCCACTCCCGGTTGTGGGAGAAGTCACAGGTGTGAGCTGGGGTAGGACTGGGTCCCACCCAGAGAGAGCTGAGCTGCCACATTCATCTCTGCTCACTCTGGAGTAGGAAACCCTGGGATTCCTCACAGATGTGATACGGGAGGTCAGGTCACCTCCAATGGGACAGGGTAACTCACAGGTGAGGGGGGACTTCGGGGTCACTCACAGGTGAGGAGGGACTTCGGTGTCACTCACAGGTGAGGGGGGACTTTGCGGTCACTCAGAGGTGAGGGGGGACTTCGGGGTCACTCAAGGTGAGGGGGACTTCGGGGTCACTCAGAGGTGAGGGGGACTTCGGTGTCACTCACAGGTGAGGGGGGACTTTGCGGTCA
>NW_016107451.1:1606368-1611975 GCF_001604975.1 Cebus imitator | reverse complement strand
CTTCGGGGTCACTCAGAGGTGAGGGGGACTTCGGGGTCACTCAGAGGTGGGGGGGACTTCAGGGTCACTCAGAGGTGAGGGGGACTTCGGGGTCACTCACAGGTGAGGGGGGACTTCATAGAAGCTGACGCCACGGTACCGTTCCATGTGCTGCCGGCTGTAGATCTGCAGGTCCCGGTAGGGGTTGACGGAGACCAGGACGGGGCCGATGTAGGTCTGGGATCAGGCGAAGAGGGCCAGATGCTGATCTGCTGACCTGGGTGCTTCCCTCCCGCCACCCCGTCTGTGCCCCCAGCACCCCGCCGGTCTCCCCAGTGGCCTCACGTAGATGAGGTTCTCCCGGAAGCGTCGCCGGAGGTTCTCGATGAAGGCCGCCTCGCTGGTGAAGTTCTCCAGCAGCACGAAGTCCTGCACCCCCACCCGGTCCCGGGCGGTCAGCCCGCTCTCCATGGTCACCCGAACCCCGTCGCTGCCCAGGGCCTGCAGAGAATGGGCCACAGAAGAGGGTCAGAGCCATCAGGGTGGGGCAAGTCCACGTCTCCACTGCACCTGTGGGACTGGGAGGGAACTCGGGGGCTCGTGGACTCAGGGCTGGACATGGGGTGTGAGCATGCCGGGTTCAGAGGGCCTGGGTGTGGGGGTGCGGGGTGCAGGTGTGGAAGGAGTGGGTGGGGAAGGAGTGGGTGAAGAGGGCGTGGGTGCACAAGGTCTGGGTGTGGGGGCATGGGTGTGGAGGGCCCGGGTATGAAGGGTCTAGGTTCGGGGGTCATGGGTGCAGAGGGTGTGGGTGTGGGCGGCCTGGGTGCGGGGGATGTGGGTGCAGGGTCATGGGTGCAGAGAGTCTGGGTGCGGAGGGCGTGGGTGCGGGGGGCCTGGGTGCGGGGTCGTGGATGTGAAGGGTCTGGGTCATGGGTGCAGAGAATCTGGGAGCGGAGGGCGTGGGTGCAGGGGGCCTGGGTGCGGGGTCGTGGGTGTGAAGGGTCTGGGTCATGGGTGCAGGGAGTCTGGGTGCGGAGGGCGTGGGTACCGGGGGCCTGGGTGCAGGCCTCGTGGGTGTGGAGGGCTTGGGTCCCAGTGTGGAAGCAAAGGGATCGCCAAGGATGTAAGCAGTCAGAGCAGAGACCACACAGGCCACTACACACACGGGACCAGAGGACTGGGGGGCAAGTCCGCAGAACCTGGGAGGCGCTGGTTTTGGGTGGAGAAAGCGGGGTTGCAAGAAGGAACTGCTTAAAGAATGCTCTGTTGACCTTGGGCCAATCCCCTCCTCTCTCTGGGTGGTTTCCTCAAGGAGGAGTTGAGTTAGACCAGGTGACCTCAGGTCCCTTAGCTCTGAGCCACATGTGACAGGTGCTTTGGAGGACAAATGGCTCAGGGTGAATTCTGCAGGCAGGGTGGGGCCTCCTTTCCGCTGGGACCCACCCACATGCCCACAGCAGAGCAACAAGTGACTCCCAGACCACAGCACGGGGCTTCCCCGAAGGCCTCCCGCCCCCGCGGGGCTCAGCGGCCCACTCCAGAGGCAGCCAGAGTGGGCCGGGTGGGACCCTCCCTTCCTTTCTCTTCCCTCCGGCTGCTGGGCTCCCCAGGCGCCTCCTCAACGGAGTCCTGAGAAGCCTCAGGGGTGGGGGTTTTCCCAGGCGACGCCAGCAGCCTCTGGGTCCCACTGGAGGGTGAGCGGGGTACAGGCCCCGCATCCAGGGCTCAGATCCCCCTTCAAAGAGGGTCTGACGGCTCCAGGAAACGGACACCCAGAGTGTCCAGGCTCAGAAAAGCGCAGGGTGGTGGCTCCTCGGGGTGGGGGGGAGGGGGAACCCCGCAGAGGCCTCGGGTCTCCTCTGACCTCGAAGGGCCCAGATCCTGGCCTGGGGCGTCTTTCGGCCTGGCTCCAATTCCGCCCCAAATCCGGCCGCAGTCCCGCCCCTCGCCCTCGGGTCAGGGGTCTCCGCGTCCTCAGAAGCCCCCGCAGCGCCGCGTCCCGTCCAGGGTCCGAGCGTCCCGCGCGCCCTCCAGCCGCGGCCTCCTCCCCCGGCAACTTCCCGGGACGTTTTTCCACCCGGAATTCCCGGGCCGCGCCCGCTTCCTGGCGAGGCCTAGGGCCTAGGCGGCGCCGGAAGGAGCGCCCGGGACCCCCGCTCGCCGCCCCCCCCCCCGCCCCGCTCACCGACGCCCGGTAGCGCATCCTGCCTTGCCGGCCTGGCGCCCACTCCGCTGCCCGCGCTCTGGGTCCGGGGCTCGGCGGCGGCGGAGGTGTCAGCGAGGGAGGGGCCGGCCCGCCCCCCGCACCGCCCCCCACTCCCGCCCCCGCCTCCCGCGCGGCCCCGCCAGGTCCCCTCCAGGTGGGGGCGGGCTGGGCGGGGGGCCGGGGGGGGGGGTTCCCAGGCGGGGGCGGGGTCTCCCTGAGTCAGGTTTTCCATGAGGGGCGGTGTCGGTGCCGGGGAGGAGCCCGGAACCCGCGCGGCTGCCGCGTCTACACCGACCCGGAACTCACTTCCGGGCCTGGGACGAAGCTCCGCAGCGGGGCCAGGCCCCGAGGCCCGCGGGTCCCAGAGGAAGCAGATCTCCCTCCCCCAACCCCGAACTCCAGTCCCGGGAAAGTTAAAAATAGAACCAATGTCCAAATACGGCCGGCGCGCCGGGCGGGCGGAGCGTTTTCCGCGGGACCCAGTCCAACTCCCACGCGCGCCGGGCCAGGCCCGAGCCTCGAACCCACGGAGATATCGGTTCTTCTCGTCAGCGCGGAGCGCGCGCCCCGGGGAGAGGGACGGCCACGGGGAGCCCCGGCTAAGCGCGCTGACTCCCGGCCCCTCTGGAGACCGCAGTTCGCATCTGGGAGATTCGCGCTCCACCCCCACCAAAGGCATTTGGGGCCCACAGCCTTCCCAGCCGGGACACCCCGCTAGCCTCCGGGCCCAGGCCTCCGTCCTCCCTCCTGCTTTCCTCTGGAGGGGCCTTCCCCGTCCCTCTGTACCCCTCGCGGCCCAGCCCAGGACGCCCCCCGCCCGCGACCGTGCCTCGGCAGCCCCGCCCTCCTCCGCGGGGGGCGAACCCTGGCTCGGATCCCAGCGCGGGCGGGGCAGGGCGGCTAGAGCCGGCCGGAGGCTCAGCGGGCTCTTCCCCGCGGGGGGACTGTGTACCAGAGTCCCCAAAGTCACTTCACTTTTCCCCTCCAGTCCCAGGAGGGCTGCGGGGTGGGTGGCCTGAGCCCGAGCGCAAAGGGACCTCCCAGGCCCCCTGTAGACCCCGCCGCCCTCCCTCGGCCGGACACTCGGTCCTCACTAGCGAGCAGAGACCCACTGAGAGCCAGGCCCGGGGACACGCTTCCGATCCGGCGGGGAAACCTCGGGCGCGCACCTGCCCGGCGCCTGAACACAA
The DNA here is from genome assembly GCF_001604975.1 of Cebus imitator. Taxonomy (NCBI): domain Eukaryota; kingdom Metazoa; phylum Chordata; class Mammalia; order Primates; family Cebidae; genus Cebus; species Cebus imitator. The sequence goes on along the minus strand of NW_016107451.1, from coordinate 1,608,600 downwards.
CGGCGGACACGGACTTGCCCTGGGGGAGAAGCAGAGCCGGGACCCAAAGCCCCAGCGCGCCCCGCCCCGCCCCTGTCGGCGAACCCGGCTCCCTGGGGAGAGCTTGGGGCCGCGGCAGGTGCGGGCTGCATCCCCGCGGGGAAGGGAAGGCTAGTTACTGCAATAGCAGCAGCCGGGCCGGAGGGCGGCCCCGGGGACCCCCGAGCGGAGGCGCCAGCTGTGGGGCCGGGAACGAGGGGGATGGGGTCGCCTCGGACAACGTGAGGGAAGGAGGCGCCCGCTGCGGTGTCCCCAGGTTTAAAATCCAGAGGGGGGGGCCGGGCGCGGTGGCTCACGCCTGTCATCCCAGCACTTTGGGAGGCCGAGGCGGGCGGATCACCTGAGGTCAGGAGTTCAAGATTAGCCTGGACAAGGTGACGAAACCCCGTCTCTACTAAAAATACACAGATCAGCCGGGCGTTGTGGGGCGCCTGTAGTCCCAGCTACTCAGGAGACTGAGGCAGGAGAATGGCTTGAACCTGGGATGCAGAGGCTGCGGTGAGCCGAGATCGCGCCACCGCACTCCAGCCTGGGCGACAGAGCGAGACTCTGTCACAAAACAAAACAAAACAAAAATCCAGAGCGAGCAAGGAGAGGATCCAGGGGTGAGGAGCGCCTTAGCAGACGCGGGGCACAGGATCGTGAGCCAGTGCAGACGCTCCCTCCCCTCCGGGCGAGGCGTGGGGCGGGACCGTGGGGGCGGGGTCTCGCGGCCGCAGTTCCGCCCCGCCCCCCACGTCACGCGGCTGGAATGAGGAGAATCCGCGCGCGGAGGGGCCGCGCCGCCGCATTCCCGGGATGCCCGCAGGCGCCCCCGCAGCCACTGCCCAGCGGCGGAAGGAGGGGGCGTCTCCACGGCGGCTCCAGCCCCGGCAGCCCCCGCCGGCCTCGCCTTACTAGACAGAAGCGCGAGTCGCTGCCGGGGAGGGAAGCGGGGAACCCGGGAGTGAAAGACGCCGCGACCGAGGCTGCAGCGCCAGGCGCTTCCGCGTTCCCCGCGCTTTCTTAGGTTACTCCCTTCAGTGCCCCCAGCCAAGCCATGAGGTCTGCATTGTCACTCCAATGGAGAATAGGAAACTGAGGCAGATGACTTGTGCGATCCCAGTCTCAGGAGTGGGATTGGAACCAGGGAACTCGGACACCTTCTTGCAGGGCTGCCCGGATCCTCTCTGTACGGTTGCCAGGGCTACCGGGGCTGTGACCTTCAGTAACAGCACAGGCCCCTGTGGGCGTCGTGTGGCTCTATTATGTCACCTGTAGGCCTTAGGGGTAGCAGCTAGGGAGTGGGCCCGGGCCTTTGGCTCCCTGCAGGCGAGGGTGCAGCCACGGCCCCGGTGACCTAGGAGACTTCTCCCCCAAGGCTACCTCTGGGTCTCCTTCCCCCTGGGGAGGTGTTTACTGGAACCGCAGGGGATGGGTTATCTAGTAACCTTCGTATAGGCCGGCGGGGGCCCACAAGGCTGACTGCTGGGGACAGCAGGAACTTCAAATGTTCCCCCAGCCTAGGGGCCACACGGATCTTGCCGTGTGGTGGGGTGTTGCAGGCTGGGAGGGGGTGTCATCTGAGCACCCAGAACTGCTGCTATAAACCCATGTCCAGAGCCCCCAGGTGGTACAAAGACAGCCACAGCCTGTCTCTCGCTGGTACAGCATGGGCACAGAGCAGGGACTCGACGTCTATTTATCAAACGAATCTCAGATATGGGCCTTCCTGCCCACCAAGGACCATTCCAGGCCTCAGGGAACTGTTGTGAAGGGAAATGGGGAGAAAGTGGCGACTCAGGGTCTCTCCCCCGATGGCTCAGAGGGCCTCAGTCCACTCTAGCTACACAACCACAGGCCTTTGGTTGCCAGACACCTCTGCCTGGGGCCAGGTGGAGGGGTCCAGCAAACGTGAACAGAGGCAAGGTGCAATGAGTGGCTCGTGCCTGTAACCCCAGGACTTTTGAGAGGCCAACGCAGGAGGATCGTTTGAGGCCAAGAGTTCAAGACCTGCCTGGGCTACGTCGTGAGACTCCTGCCTCTACCAAAAAGCTTTTTTAAAAATTAGCCAGGCGTGGTGCAGTGTGCCTGTAGTCCCAGCTACTCAGGAGGCTAAGGTGGGAGGATTCCTTGAGCCCAGGAGGTTGAGGCTGCAGTGAGCCCTGATGGTGCTATTGCACTCCAGCCTGGGTGCCCCAGAAGACCCTGTGT
>NW_016107451.1:1582316-1605537 GCF_001604975.1 Cebus imitator | reverse complement strand
AAAAAAAAAAAAAAAAAAGGAAACAAGGCTCCTGACCCCTAACCTGTACTCCCTGTTCAATGTCCTTGTAGAGAGAAGGGCAGCACTTTCAGCTGGTCATCACCGCCTGGGTTAACAGGCATGCTCTCCACTCCCCACACCAAGTGGCCACGCCCCGCGAACGCCTCAGCTCCATCACTGCCTGTTTCATGGCGGAGACGGCAGCCTCCTAACTGACCTCCTTGCCTTCCTACTACCAATCCATTTCCCCTCGGGCAATACAAATCACATCAACATCCCCTGTTCATAGAGTGAAGGTTTACAGGGCGCCCTCCATGTCCCAGGCCCACGATTCACAGCCACTGCTTGTGGTCAGGACGCTGCCATGAACTCCCGAGACCTCCCCCTCACGCTGTCCTCGGTTTACCCCACTGCTCCTGCATTCTGGTGTGACAGGCGGCCCTCTCAGTCCCTTCTCTCCCCATCCATCCCTCCCACCCACCACCTGCAACCTGCCCGAGCGTCAGAGCCTGGGCCTGCACCTGCGGCGCCCTCAGCCCCGGGCACTCCTAGGTATCGCCTCCTCCAGAGTCCCTTCCTGATTCTCTCCGACGCGCGGCGCCTCCTTATCGCACCCAGCAGGAATCGACTGTTTCCTGGTGGGTCCCTCCCAGGAGGCTGCTGCCACCCCCTCCGCGGAGCCAGGAACCGGGCGGAGCTGGGTGACCCCTTCCTGGCCGCCTGGATGAATGAATGAATCTCAGGGCCCCGGCGTGGCGGGCTCGGGTGCGCGGGAGGCAGGGGCGAGAGGAGCCGCGGGCGCGGTGGCCAGTCCCCTCCCGCCACTCTCTAGGAGCGCGGGGCCCCAGGGGCGGAGGACGGGAAGGGGCGGTGTTCAGGCGGCTCCTCCGGAACCAGAGGCAGGGCCGGGCTGCGGGCGAGGCCCGAAGGGCGCCCAGTCCTGGGTCCCGCCACCCCGGCCGCTCTTCCCGGCTTCCCGCTCCCGCAGGCGCGCTAAGTCTTCACCCGGCTGCGCCGGCGCTTCCGGGTCCCGGGACCCCGCCCGGGTCCACGCGGCCGCCGTTCCGCCCCAGCGATCGCGGCAGTGACCTCCGCTTCGCTCCCGGCCCGGACCCCAGGCCCGCCTGGCGGCGGAGGCCTCTCGGGTCCCGCGCGCGCCGTCCCCGCGCCCCGAGTACCCACCGGCTCGGCTCTTCCGGCGCTGGCGGGGGCCGGGCTGGGCGGCGTGGCGAGCTCGGAATTCGCGGCCCCGGCGCGCTCTCCCCGCCCAGGGCCCGCCAGGGGCCGGGCCGCGGCCTGTCGTCATCCCGGGCAGGGCCGCGCGCCCTCCGGCCCCGCCCCGGCCCGTCCCGGCCGCGTCCGCAAAGCCTCGGTGCCAGCGGCCCCCGCCTAGGGCAGCTCCGGGCAGGCGCGTCCGGTCACGGCGAACACGCGCGCCCCACCCCCGCCGCACTGCTGGAGCCGTGGGGGCGCCTGGCGTTCTCCGTCCTCCCGGCCCTTTGCCTCTCCAGCCCCTTCCCTGCAGGGCCCGCTGTCCCTGTTTCCACCCGCCCACCTCCCACACCGTCCCCCTGCGCTGAGTCCTGCGCGACCCCAGCTCCGTGGACCAGAGCAGAGCGGGGCATGCACCGAGCCAGTACCGCGTGCCTGGAGCTTTACACGCCTTCCTCCTGCGACCTCACAGCGGCCCTCACTTGCCTTTGTGCCCAGCATTCACAGTTGTGCCCACCGAGGTTCAGGGAGCTGGAGAAGGGTCAAGCCCAGACCTCCACTTCCAAAAATCCTGGTGCCCGTGACCCTTCCATCCTGACTCTTCCACTCACCCTGTCTGTTCGGCCCCTCCCCGCTGCTCACCTCTTGCGGGAGGGCTTTGCTTGAGAGGGGCTGCCGGGCCCTGGGGAGACGCTACCACCCCCCGCCCAGCCCAGAGCACCCCAGCTTACAAGCTTGCAGGGCCTGTGGGGATGAACCACACGGATGATCTCCCCGGTGGGTATCAGCTCCACTTGCAGCGCCATTCTGCCCTCGGATAGCCTGCGCTGGGCACTGGGGCCTGTGAGCAAAAGCTGCCTGCCCCCTTGCTGGCTCTGCCCGTTCCAGGAGCCAGGAATCTGTCTTATGCTGGGATGGCCACTTGGTTCTGCTTCGACTGCAGCCCCAGGGGATGTGGCTGGTCCAGCGCCTCAGTACACAGCTGGAGCCGTCCAGGTCTGATTGGAGGCCTCTTGGCCCGGATGGTTGGAGCAGGAAGAGGAGGGGCTGGGATGGAGGAAATGCCTGTTGTCCCAGGTAACCAGAGGAGCCCATGCAGCCACCCATGGGGGACCCTGGGCTCCAGGTCAAAGGGCAGGATGCCTTTCCCCTTCCCGCATCCCGCAGCAGCTCTCTGGCTGCCCCTCCTCCTGCCCACTCTCCAGTACCAGCTAGAGAGCAGAGGGGCTACTCCCCAAAGCAGGCCTTTCCTCCCCTAAGCCTTCAAGACCCCTTTTTGGGCACTGCCCTTCCTCACATCCCGCAGTGGGGCTGCCTCCCACAGCAGGCGAGCCCCACCATGAGTGTGATGGGCTGGGGGCTGGTCATGCTGGGCAGAGGGGTTGTTCTGCTGTGAGGAAGTCCTGTGCCTCAGATGCTTGTGAGATTCGTTCTTGGGTTCCTGGGTGTGGGTAACTTCTAGCCCTCGGCATCCCCTGCGTTTCAGCAGCACCCACAGGAGCCCCCTACCCCTGATGTTCCTGCTCTTCTATTTTTATTGTTGCTAAATCACAACTGACACTTTCCTGGCCTGAGACTGAGCCCTCGTCTCCAGCCGTTCCTTATAGGAAGTAGGAACGGGGAAGTGGAGAGGGGAAATGGGCCTTTCCAGAGAGAGGCTGGCACTGGCAGGGCTGGGTCCCTCGGGCCTGTGCTGGCCCCGACAGCCCCAGAGGCAGGGGCCTCCCCCTGCACCCTTCTCTCCCACAGCTTCTCCCGCCCCGGAAAGGCGAGCAAGCCCTCCTTCCTTCCTTCCTTCCTCCGGGAAGCACATCCATCCCGGGCAGGCTCATCCCCAGTGGCCACACAATGGCCCTTATCAGCCTCGGAGCCAGGCGCAGACCCAGCGCACACCGAGTCTCACATATTTCCTGTTTCCACCCAGCAGGTCGGGTGGACCCAGAGCGGCCATATCCTGACCAGGCCCAGAGGACGGAGAGCACTCCCCTTCCCCCTTCTGCCTCTCAACCACTGCTGGGCTCACCCCTCCCACAGTACACCAGGAGGGGCTGAAACAGGAGGCAGGGCGTGGGGACTCCAGTTCACAACAGGGCAGGGGAGCAGGTGGGGGTCCCTGGGGTCAAGGCTGGGGTGGCACTGACCGAATGGGGAGGCGGGTATAGTGTGATATGCTTTCCGAAGCTGCTCTCCCGAAGTAACCTTGCCAACAGGTGCATCACCTGTACTTCACAGATGACTGAGGCCCCTCCGCCGTGGGCTCAGGCCCATGCCTGTGTTTCTGGTCCTGCAGGAAACCGCAGGAGCCTGTAACTGTGAGCAGATCCACCCCCGCCAGCCCTGGCTTTCCCGTCTGCTAGGTGAAGGGTGCTATGTGGCGACACTCACGACAGCTGTACGTGCAAGAGGAACAGGTGGGCCAGTGACGGCTCTGGAGGTCCCCAAGTGTGTGTGGGTGGCAGGGACAGGTCACTGTGGGGGAAGACTCAGCAAGGGTCTGGGGAGAAGTGGGGCAGAAAGAGATGGTAACAGTCTGGACTGGTTAACCAGGAAGAAGGCTCATGACTGGGGCATGAGCAGCAGCGGGCTAGGAGGGATGAACCAGGAGTTCCTCTACTCCGCAGAGGCGGCAAGCCCCACCTGGGCCAGGACCCCAGCACTCCCCATGCTAGAGCCCCATCCTAGCCACATCGTCGTGGCATCTGCAAATCTCAGACACAAGCCTAGCTTGGGTCCACAGGGCCCTGTCCCTGGAGTCCAGCCATGAGCCCCAAACCCCCAATCATGAGTCACACACAAGTGTAAAAGCCACACTTCTAATTCCCCCTGCACAATGTAACAGTCACAAAACAGCCAGCCATGGCCTGCAGGAAGCCAGGGGACGGTTCTGGATACACACGGCTTGCAGCACACAGAAAGTGCAGTGGGCCTCAGCCTCGGGACACAGGACGGCAGGACGGGCACTCACAGGCTCCCAGAGGCATCTTCTCTGGGAAGAGGGCTGCCGAAAGACCACGTCAGGAGGCAAGTGGTGGAGGTGGGAACAAAGCCCCTCGAGAATGCTCTCTGCAGACCCCCGGGGCCAGACCCTCCCACACATCTTGAGCTGGCTCTCCCTTCTGCCTGCCCCCACTTCGAGGTCCTGGGGGGTCCAGAGGACTGTCATCAGTGACTCTTGACAAGGGTGAGGCAGATGCACTTGACCTGACAAGCACCACCCAGGAAAAGTCTGTGGCCACAGCTCCTGACCACCCGTCACCCCTTCCTTCCTCAGAGGGTAGGCTGGAGGCACGGGACTTGAGCTACCTGCAGAATCAAACCTGGATCCTTCCCAGTTCTCTCTGTTCAGGCTCTGGAAGTCCCTGGGTGAGCCTCCATGTGGTGGGTAGGGAGGAACACTGCTGGCTGAAGGGCCCTCATCAGCCCGCTCACAGCCATGGCGCAGGAGCCTGGCTGCAGGGGCCCCTCCATCCTGCCCACTGAGTCATACCGCTTTTGGTGAAAGCAGGAATCCCAGACCCTCTGTTCACTCCTCCTGGGGACAGGAGGACTCATGGAATGCAGCACTGCTGTCGCCAGTCTATGCAGCCTGTACAAATGTGAGCATCCCCCTCCCAGACAGCCTGAGGCCCAGGATGACACGACAAGAATGCAGACCTGTGCCAAATGGGGCATGTGCCTGGCAGGACTACTTGGGCCAGACTAGCAGAGGGGGTAGGAATCAGAAATGAGATCAGAACTGTCCCCAGGTCTACACTGTGGACAACTAGCTGGTCTCACTCACATCTCAGCAATAAAAACCTGTATTTAAGTGGCTAATTCTAGAGATCAGTAGTGGAGAGAGCAAAGCAGCCTGCCCAGAGCTCACTGTGGGAGGAGGAGGTGGGTGACACTTGGCTGTCTCTTCGGGGGCCAGGCTGGGCCCCCAGCCCTCCTGCAGTGGCAAGGCAGAGCTAGCTGCCAGCTCTGGCCTCCGCCTGGGATCCACTCCCACCTGGCTCAGATCTGTGGCTGTGCTTCACCCAGTGGGTCCTCCCTCAGGGAGAAAAGCGGAATCTGTGAGATAAAGCAGGTGGCGGAAGTGGGAGAGCGGGTCTTCCTCCTGCTTCCCGTCAGCCCATTCTCCCACCGGAGCGGCTCCTCAAGCGCAGGCTGCTTCCCAGGCCTGGGCCTCAGGGAACCAACGACCAGCTCAAGCCCCTCCTCTCCCCTGCCCTTCCCAACATCCCTTACCTGGAAGGGTCTGCTTATCCCCGCCACAGAATGCAGGTTGTTGCTGTAGTAACAGAGGAGAAACTCTTCTTCTGTTGCAGGGATGTTGCTGATGTCAATGTAAACCTGGAGGGAGGATGGACAGGACTGGGGTCAGCTCCAGGCCCTGGGCGCCACCCAGCTCTGAGTGACAAGCTATCCAGCCCTGTTCCTCCCATGGCACAGAAGTGCTGAGGCCAGCCCGCCTGCGGTGACATACCTGGTTCAGGTTGTCGCTGAAGGAGACCTGGTTGTCCCCGACCCAGATGTAGGACACGTAGTCATGAATGTCACGCAGCCCCACCTGTGGAGGAAGTCGTGCGATCAGTGGTCAGGGAGGACATGGGACCTAAGGCAAGTCCTAAGGAGGAGACAGTCTCGCTGCTGTCCGGCTGTTGTACCGGATGCCTCCCCGCAGCCCTTCGCTGCTCTTCCATGCAGAAGAACCCCTGGGATGGACAAGGGCGGGTTCCTCAGAGTCTGCCCAGCTCCCAGGAGCCCTCGGGAGGGATGAACCTCACCTTGTACAGTCCGATCCAGTCCCACGGGCTCCTGGGGAAGTCTGAGGTTGAGGAGTAGCTGACCATCAGGTCGTTCTCCAGGGTCCACAGGTCCTCTGGCATCAGAATGATCAGTGGAGCAGACAGCAACGGCTTCAGCTAGACACGGGTGGACGGGTTCAGTCCGCAGCAGCATGCCCTCCTCAGAGGCCAAGTGTCCCTCCCTGCCCTTCCAACACAGCGGGGAGGGTGGGGCACCCAGAGGGGTGGGCACAGAACTCCGATGGGCTGCTCCAACTGACCTTGGCTGGCCAAACACCAGTCACCGGGGTGGCTGGGCCTGTCAGGGAGTCACAGGGCCCAGCACTGAGGGGTAAGAATTGGGGAGAGCAGAGGCGCGGTTGAGAGGCTTAAGGAAGCGGCAGGCAGCTGCTCTCAGGCCGCTAGAGTATCTGACCCAAAGCCCCACCTGGGGGATGCTGTGGTGAAAACAGCTGTGAACGTGCAGGAACACGAGAGAAACTAACACAGGCTGGGCACGGTGGCTCACACCCATAATCCCAACATTTTGGGAGGCCAAGGTAGGAGGATCGCTTGAGCCCAGGAGTTCAAGACTAGCCTGGGCAACATGGTGAAACCCTGCCTCTATAAGTAATACAAAACTTAGGCATGGTAGCATGCGCCTGTAGTCCCTGCCCCTAGGGAGGCTGAGGTGGAAGGATCAGTCACTTGAGCCCAGAAGTTCCAGGCTGCAGTGAGCTGTGATGGCACCACTGCACTCCAGCCTGGGTGACAGAACGAGACCCTGTTGTGTGTGTGTGTGTGTATATATATACACACACACATACATATAAAGCCAGTAAGCCAGTATGAAAATGTGAAGGCTGAGCGACGGCAGCAGCCTGAAGGAGGCCAGCGCTGCCTTGTTCAGACAGCAAGACACAAGGACACAGGGATGGAGGGAGCTCCCTTGGCAACTTGATCCAGATAGATTCAGGACAAATAAAAGAAGGCCTACTTCCCATAGTGGGTAATAAGCGTAATGGAACTCATTAGCCCCAAGGGAGAATACCCAAAGGAAATGGAAACCTTTTCACAAAGGGTTTGAACACGTTTTTGACAGACAGAGCCATCAACGGCTCCTAAGAAGAGCTGGGATATCTGACCTGGGGGAAAGGCAATCATGGCCTCCACAGGCCTCCCTGGGGGACTGGCTGACATTAGAATGCAGGGATGGAGGGCTGGGGATGGGGCCCAGCACAGCGATTCCTCTGGCAAGTATCAGGGCAGCCCAGAAGTTCACCTCCAAGTCAAAAGTGCCTGCGACAGGCTTATGGTCACTGATGGTGTACGTCATGTAGCTGCCATAGCTCCTCTGAGACAGGGAGAAGTCTGGGGCCGGCAGTCCGGGGGTGTGGGGGCCAGCCTGGGGCTGCCGCTTCAGCCTCCACAGGATGCGGTCTGTCCATGCGGGCTTGCGTTTCTTCTCACTGCGGGGGCAGGGGGATGAAGAGGAAGAATGGGAGGGCATAAGAGCAGAAATGATGCAACAATCTTGCATGGTCTTCACATGTACCCCAAAACCTAAAATGCAATTAAAAAAAAAAAGCAGAAATGAGCCCACAGGAGCTTGCTGGAGCCCCTAACTCCGGCATCTACTAGCAGCCACAGAGCCCTGGGCCAGAGCTGGAGGGAGCGTGGCAGCAGGCAGGGCGGTGCCCAACAGAACCAAAGGGGTGCTGGCCCTCATCAGGCTTCGCCAGGACCCTCTGTCTACCTCACATTTTTATGGATCAAATTGTGACTCAGAAATACTCCATTTCAAAGCTTTGCTTTTTTCTTGAGCAAAAGCAGCAGTGGATCAAAGCAGCTGAGGTTTGAGATTCTGAAGCTGACCGACCTGAGCTTGACTCTGGCTGCCCTGCCTACTAGCAGTCTACCTCAGGAAAGGGAAGGAAGCATTTAGGAAATGCTTAGAGATGTAGCCGGGACTACAGGTGCATGACACCATGCCTGTCTTGAACTGCAGGCCTCAAATGATCTTCCCATCTCAGCCTCCCAAAGTGTGGGGATTATAAGGCCTGGGCCACTGTGCCTAGCTATAGCATGCTCTCTTTACAGGTGGGGAAACTGAGGCTTAGCTTTGAAGAGAAGCACCTTTCCCAAAGTCACAAGCTACAAAGTGGTGGAGCGGGGATTCAAAGCCGGCCAGCATGACCGCAGGGCATGTGCTCCTCCCACCAGATGAACCCCTCTCAGGCCTCAGCTTTCTCGCCTGCAATTGGAGGGAAGAGCAGGAGCTGCCGCACAGGGGTGCTGAGATGACACCATGAGATCAAATACATAAAATGCAAAGTGAGCTCCCTGTGCACGCCGGCCATCATGATTTGCTCTCAGTCCACTGAGACCTCCCACCTGCTCTTCACCAGCCAGCTTCCCTGAGGGGTGTGAAAGAGGTCTCACAGCCCCTGGAGACAAAATGCTTTCCTCCTCTAGGTAACTGAAGTTGATCAAAGACTAGTCTCTGACCCGTAACCCAGCCTTCCCAAGCAACTATTGGAGCAGTTTCTAAGGCCAGCTTGGTCCTGAGGCCCTGCCCTCCTGGAGACTACCAGCTGAGTCCTGCCTTGGAGTTGGGGTGCATGTGTGGTCGGGGGAGCAGGACAGCTGCTATTTCTGGGTTTCCTCCTCTTGGTGGACAATTCCCTTTCTTGAATGAACCCAGAGTAATAAAGCCTGACGGGATCAATCAATCAATCAATCAATCTATAGACAGGATGTCACACACTATCTTATCTATCATTTGACAGGGCCTTGAATATCTGGCTAGCTAGCTATCAACCCGCAGGGTCTCACTCTGTTGAATCCTATCTATCTATCTATTAATCGATGGATTGACAGGGTCTTGCTTTGTTGGCCAGGCTGAATGCAGTGGCACAGTCGTAACTCACTGTAGCTTCAAATGCCTCGGCTTCAAGCAATCCTCCCACCTCGGCCTTCTGACCAGCTGGGACTGCAGGCATGTGCCAGAGCGCTATTTAAAAACCTTTAAGGAGTCTTCATTGCCTCCAGAATTAAGTCCCCAAATAGGGCTTTCAAGGGGCTCAGGAGTCTGACCACCCCCGCCCTTCATCTCACACCACTTCCCCAGACCCACTCCACCTTGGTGCCTCTATCAAGCCTCTGGACCTTTGCTCTTGCAGTTTTTGCTGCCTGGAACACCCTCCTTCACCAGGGAGCGGCCTCTGTCAAAGCCAGCCTGGACCTCATCTTTCTGCCTCCGAAGCATTTTATACAGTATTACCCGATTTCGTTATATTGCAGGTTTCCGCTACCTACTCAGCACATCACCTGGTGCGTGAACTCTGAAGGCATGGACTTGGCTCTTGGGGTCTCCTGTGTGTCCTTAGCATTACGGCAGATCCTGGAACGCAGCTGCTCCATGACCAGGCACTTTCTAAAATTCCACGCTCAAGCTCTCCCTCAAAAATGCCTATCTCATCTTCATGTTTACAACTGAATATTTTTGTCATCAATTGGAAACTTTCTGTCTCCTCCTTTATTCTACTGTTATTTTTTTTGAGATGAAGTCTCGCTGTGTTGCCCAGGCTGGAGTACAGTGGCGCAATCTCAGCTCACTTCAACCCCCGCCGCCCGAGTTCAAGTGATTCTCCTGCCTCAGCCTCCCAGTTAGCTGGGACTACAGGCATGCACCACCATGCCCGGCTAATTTTTGTATTTTTAGTAGAGACGGGGTTTCACCATGCTGGCCAGGCTAGTCTCAAACTCCTGACCTTGTGATCTGCCCGCCTCAGCCTCCCAAAGTGCTGAGGATCGCAAGCATAAACCACCATGCCTGACCTATTCAACTGCTTTTTTTTTTTTTTTTTTTTGCGATGGAGTTTGTTCTTGTTGCCCAGGCTGGAGTGTAATGGCGTCATCTCGGCTTACCACAATCTCCACCTTCTGGGTTCAAGCGATTCTCCTGCATCAGCCTCTCAAGTAGCTGGGATTATAGGCATGTGCCACCATACCCAGCTAATTTTATTTTTGTATTTTTAGTAGAGACGGGGTTTCTCCATGTTGGTCAGGCTGGTCTTGAACTCCCAACCTCAAATGATCTGCCTGCCTCGGCCTCCTGAAGTGCTGGGATTACAGGTGTGAGCCACTGTACCCAGCCTTCAAGCGCTTTTTTTGTGTGTGTGTGTGAGACAGTCTCACTCTTTTGCCCAGGCTGGAGTGCAGTGTCAAAAACTCGGCTCACTACAACCTCTACCTCCCAGGTTCAAGCGATTCTCCTGCCTCAGCATCCCGAGTAGCTGGGATTACAAGCACCCGATAGCATGCCCAGCTATTCTTTGTATCTTTAGTAGAGAGGGGGTTTCACCATGTTGCCCAGGCTGGTCTCAAACTCTTGACCTTGTGAGCCACCTGCCTCAGCCTCCCAAAGTACGGGGATTACTCAGGCGTGAGCACCCGGCCTGCTCAACTGCTTATTGTTTTTTTTGGTTTTTGAGACAGTCTCGTTCTGTAGCCAGGTTGGAGTGCAGTGGTGCAATCTTGGCTCACTGCATCCTCTGCCTCAAGTGATCCTCCTTCGTCAGCCTCCCAAGTAGCTGGGACTGCAGGCACGCGCCACCATGCCCAGTTAATTTTTGGTATTGTTAGTAGAGACAAGAGTTTCAACCTGTTGGCCAGGATGGTCTCCATCTCTTGACCTCGTAATCTGCCCGCCTCGGCCTCCCGAAGTGCTAGGATTACAGGCATAAGCCACTGCGCCTGGCCTCTACTGCTATTTTAAGTAAACTTTCCCAGTGTAGTGTTGTCCCTTTAACAGCAATAGAGTAAGTATTCCAGAAATGGCGGAGAACGGCCACGGTGGTGAACTCAGACTTCAGAGCTGGAGGCCAGCTGGGGAAGGCTCTGTCCTGTTAATTAAGAGCTGTATGCCCCTGGGCAAATGACTTCATCTCTCTAAGCCTCAGTTTCTTCAACTGTTAAGATGGGGTGATAACAGTACTTACTTCAAAGAGCAATAAGGAAATTAAAGCGCATCAGGGAGTGGTCGGGAAGTGGTAACTGACCCAACTATGGTCTGCTTGCTGGCTCCTTGGTTTGTTCCCAACCTTCCACTCTTCTAAGGAGTGCTCTGAGGGCACTGGAATGTGCTGTTCCCATCCCAGAGACTACAGATGCTGCACCCCTGAATCTGCCGTGGACACCGGTGCCTAGAATGCTTAAAACCCAGTGATGAACTACATTACTGCACCTTCTCTCCAAAGCACTCTCCCTCCCCAGCTTCCCTGTGATGGGTTGGAGCCCATACCTGCTGTCACTGAAGGATCCTCCCCAGGTCCTGACCACAGTCTGTCTCTCCTTCCTCCTCAGGACCTCTCCGCCTGCCCCCACCCCCACCACCTTTTCCTTTTCCTTGCCACGGCCAGGCTGGTCACTGGGCACCTGTATTGCTTATTCTTTCAACCAAGATTGACTTAGTGATTCCACACGCCCCGCAGCTGGGGATATGAGAAACAGGACGGACACGGTCCTTGACGAGCTTGTTGAACAAAACCCAAGAATTAATCAAAGCGAGCGTGCACACATTCACCAAGTTCCCTCTGCCCCACCTTGTCTTTTAGAGATAGGGTCTCGCTGCCACCCAGGCTGGCGTGCAGTGTTGAGATCATAGGTCACTGCAGCACTCTTCAACTCCTGGGCTCGAATGACCCTCCTGCCTCAAGCCTCCCGAGCAGCTGGGACGTCAGGGGTACACAGCACACCTGGGTACTATTTTTAGACAGGGTCTCACTGCTGCCCAGGCTGGAGTGCAGTGGTGTGATTACAGCTCACTATAGCCTCAATTTCCTGGACTCAAGCGATGCTCCCGCCTCAGTCTCCTGAGTAGCTGGGACTGTGGGCATGCCCTACCATGCCCAGCTAACTTTTGCATTTTTTATAGAGATGGGATTTTGCCATGTTTCCTAGGCTGATCCTGAACTCCTGGGCTCAAGTTATCATCCTGTCTCTGCCTCTCAAAGTGCTGAGTTTAGAGGTGTGAGCCACCACACCTGGCCTCTAAAAAAAATATCTGTAGGGGAAAGGGTCTATGTTTCACGGGCTCCCATTTCTAATAAAAGTAATAACTAAAAATTGGGTAGTTCTGGCTGGGTACGGGGACTCACACCTGTAATCCCAGCACTTTGGGAGGCCGAGGCAGGCAGATCATGAGGTCAGGTTCTAGACCAGCCTGACCAATATGGTGAAACTCCAACTATACTAAAAATACAAAAACTAGTTGGGTGTGGTGGCACACGCCTGTAGTCCGAGCTACTCGGGAGGCTGAGGCAGGAGAATCACTTAAAGCCAGTAGGCAGAGGTTGCAGTGAGCTGAGATCGCATCGCTGCACTGCAGCCTGGGCAACAGAGGGAGACTCCATCTCAAAAAAAAAAAAAAAAAAAAAAAAAAAAAAAACCTCCGTCAAAAAAAAAAAAAAAAAAAAAAAGTTTGTCTAAGGCTGGGCACGGCGGCTCACGCCTGTAATCCCAGCACTTCAGAAGGCCAAGGCAGGTGGATCACCTGAGGTCAGGAGTTCAAGATCAGCCTGGCCAACATGGTGAAACCCCGTCTCTACTAAAAATACAAAAAATCAGCTGGGCATAGTGGCGCGTGCCTGTAATCCCAGCTACTCAGGAGGCTGAGGCAGGAGAATTGCCTGAACCCAGGAGGCGGAGGTTGCGGTAAGCCGAGATCGCGCCATTGCACTCCAGCCTGGGCAACAAGAGCGAAACTCCGTCTCACAAAAAAAAAAAGTTTCTCTGGGCTCAGAGGTAACTGTTAACAAAACTCCAGTGTAATCCCGGACTTGGGCAAGCTGCCCTATGAGGAGCTGTCTCGTTTCTCATTACATCTTGGCTCGGGGATACTGGAATGGCTGGCCCAGCACACTGACACCCAGTCCCTTCATCAAGCCGGGACCTGCCAGGCTCTCCAGGTGCTTCTCGTCAGTGCGCCGACTGATGGGAAAGCCTGCCTCTCTGCTTTCTGCCAAGCTCTGCTGCCTCCTTCAAGATACTTTCCTTGACAGGAAGTCTGACAGGCTTCTCCAGCTTTACTGTCTACCACCTAAGGAACATTTGCTCCAACCTTCTGCATGGAGTCCTGGAAACCCACTAACTCCCAGGCTTGGTACACATGCCAGGCACTGTGCTGCTGCCAGAGATGGCCCTAAATCAGATCGTCTCTGCTCTCTGGGCAATTACAGGACAGGAAGAAAGGCACACTGTGTCTTAAAACCAACACTGGAAGCATGGCGTGTGCAAGGCTGGGGCAGCGCAGGCAGGAGGGAGAGGAACCCTCAGTGAGATGGGGTCAGAGAGGCGTCTTAGGAGAGGTGATGTCTCAACCTGGTTTGCAAGGATGAAGTCAGTTTCATTAGAAAGGACTATCTCTGTTCCCCAGGTGGGCTCAGGCTCTGCTCACTGCAGGAACTCCCAGCTGCTTCTGGCCCCTGGCCCCTGCCAGGAATAGTTCAGTTATGATGCCCCCTGGTCCTGCCCAAACCTTTCATTTCCTGGGCTCTGCCAAAGGGAAGAAACATTGAAGGCTCATGAGACTAGAGACACAGTAAGGGAAGGAGAGTGAGGCTCACGAGACTAGAGACACAGGAAGGGAAGGAGGCTGAGGTTCAGGAGTCTAGACACAAGAAGGGAAGGAGACTGAGGCTCAGGAGTCTAGACACAGGAAGGGAAGGAGACTGAGGCTCAGGAGTCTAGAGACATGGGAAGGGAAGGGGACTGAGGCTCAGGAGTCCAGAGACACGGGAAGGGAAGGAGGCTGAAGGCTCAGGAGTCTAGAGACACAGGAAGGGAAGGAGGTTGAAGGCTCAGGAGCCTAGAGACACAGGAAGGGAAGGAGGCTGAAGGTTCAGGAGTCTAGAGGCACAGGAAGGGAAGGAGGCTGAGGCTCAGGAGTCTAGAGACAGGAAGGGAAAGAGAGTGAGGCTCAGGAATAAGAGACACATGTGAGTTCCAATCCATGTTCGATTATGAAGTCCATCACTCCTTACTATTTATTCTTTTGGACTCAGTGGCCTTATTTGTCAACAGTCAATAATAACACTGTCTGCCTCCTAAGAGCATGGTGAGAAATGACAAGGCTGAGCCTCTGCACACACCTGTGTGCCAGTCACAGTGAGCTGTTATTTAAAAATAGGTGCGTGCCTCCCCTAGCAGAGGCTGGCTTCCTCACTGTGCCATCTTTTTGCTGTTGCTGGCAAGGCTGGCCATGAATCCTGAGGTACAACAAGCTTGAGGAAAGCACTGTGGGCCACAGAGCCAGAGAATCGGGGCTGAGCTGCAGCTTACCACTCACTGGTTGAGCCACCTGGGGGGGTCCTCTCACTTCTCCTAAGCTCTCTACCCTGCCAGACCCTGCCAACTCCAGCCCAGACCCAGCTTTTGCAACAAGCTCCAGTGTCCTGGAGGTCTCTCTGCCACAGGGTTGCGAAGAAGGGACACCTGGCTACAGGGCCTGCCAGCAGCTCTCTTCATGCTGGCAAGTTTTTAAAGAGAGGTTTTTTTTTGAGACAGGGTTGCCCAGGCTGGAGTGCAATGGGTCAATCTCAGCTCACTGCAGCATTTAACTCCTGGGTCCTCCTGCCTCAGCTTTCCTGAGTAGCTGTGACTACAGGCACATCCCACTACACACAGCTAATTTTCAAATATTTTGTAGAGATAATGTCTAACTATGTTGCCCAGGCGGGTCTTGAACTCTTGGCTTCAAGGAACACCTCCCCACCCACAGCCCCATAAGTCCTTACTGCTGTCATCATGACTCTCATTGCTAATGGATGGCTGCAGCTGTGGATCGGGGCCAACCAGCCTGCCGTGGCCTGCCCTCCTACATCCTTTCCTGCCCGCCCTGCGGCCTGGGGCGGGTCCTGCTGCCTGTGCCCCTTCCTCCTCTTCTTGGGACTGCCCTCGTCGTGACCCCACTGTCTTGCTCCACGCAGCTGGATCGGCTCACTCTTGCCCCCTTTCCTTGGCAAGGCTATTTTGGCTTTGTTGTGCCGCTTCCAGAACCAAGCTTGAGTTCTACCTCCTGTCCTGGCCTGGCGGTGGAGATGTTTCTGCACTGGCTAAATCCCAAAGGCCTGGGCTGTCCTGCCAGCATCCCCCGCCTCCCTTGCTGAGATGCTCCGGCTAGAAGGAAGGAGCTGCTCCACTGAAACGAAGACCCTCATGACATGTAAGGCCTCTTCTTTTCTTCAAAGAGATTAGGGTCCATGCCCCAAACTGGGTCAGGGACAAGTTGCCAGAGCTTCTTTCTCAGGTTTTGGTGGTTGCTTGGCCCCTTCTCAGCTGCTTAGAAAGGTTTTTAGTAAAACTATGGCGGGAAGACTTGGATCTAAGAGTAACAGCAGCAGTTACCTCCCGTGGTTACTGGGTGCTGGGCACCAGGCTGGGCGTACACAAGGCCTCCTTCAATCCTCGGCCTCATCCACATCTCTAAGATGAAAAAATCGAGGCCTAAACACTTTGAAGTCATAAAGAGCTGTGTTTCCAATTACCAGACTCAGGATCTCTGCATTGACCCTGATGAAATTCTCTACGACTGCTTCATCTTCTCACATAGTACCGGACCCACTCGCAGGCTGGGGCAGGGGTACTGAACACCAGAAACTGGCTGGGCCAAGCTTTCTGCCCCACCTGGGGACCAGAAGGTCCTGGGAAGTGGGGCCTGGGGTTCCAGAAGGTCCTGGAAAGTGGAACCTGGAGTTCCAGAAGGTCCTAGAAAGTGGGGGGCTGGAGCTTCAGAAGGTCCTGGGAAGTGGGGGCTGGGGTTCCAGGAGGTCCTGGAAAGTGGGGGCTGGGGTTCCAGACAGTCCTGGAAAGTAGGGCCTGGGGTTTTAGAAGGTCCTGGGAAGTGGAGACTAGGGTTCCAGAAGCTGAAGTGCAGTCCCTCCTAGGTCAGGAGGCAGCTGCTGCACCCTCCCCTCTGGCTCCATCTGTAACCACCCCCCACACCTCTCTGGCCCTTGCTGCACTAGCTTTCCCCCGTGCTCTCTGAGGACATCTGAGATGGCTCCCACAGTCAGTGCCTCATGAAGTGGGCAGTAGGCGGCACTCTGGAGAGGGGATGGTTAGACCTCTTCCTGCCCCTCAACACTTCTATTCCATCCTGCGACAGCTCCCATCCGGTAAGCCGACTTCCTAGAGCTTCTGGCCCCCCCTTTCTCCTCACCTGGTGTCGTAGTTGCTAGAGTTCCTATCAAACTTGTAGGTGGGCGGGAAGAACAGGCGGCCCTCCTGGAACTCCCGGAGCAGTGGGTCATGTTTCTTGGCAATGCTGAGCTGCAGACAAAGTCACAGGCCCTGTCTCCCAGCAGTCTCGGGCCCATGGCCCAGCACTACACTCCATTCAAGGAATCAGCACTACACTCCATTCAAGGAATCAGCACATCCCATCACAGATGGGGCAAGAGTCAAGCACTGCCACTCCACTTCCTCACTGCCTGGTGGCTACTCAGCAGCCCACCCCCACCAGAAAGAAGGTAGATCCTTTCAGAAATGTTACCAAGGCCCAGGGGAGGTGGCTGCCTCCATTTCCCCAGTTCTTATGCTGAGGGACCGGACTTTGAACTCCATCTCTAGAGGAGGGTACTAGCAGACATGCGTCAGAGGGGAGCCCGGGTAGCCAGGGTCCTCCAAAGGGGTAACTCACCCTCCAGGAGGGAAACACAGCTGGGGATGGGAAAGACAACAGGACTACGATGGGATGATGCATGTGCCGAACCAAGGCACGAAAAGTCTGGTGCAAAGCCCTTCTGCTTCCCTATTCTTCTTTTTTAAAGAATTCATTTCATGCCTGCATCTGGCTCCCTATTCTAGAGCACACCCAGGGCTGTTACCCTGGCTCTTTCATGTGAAGATCAGGCACTGGCAGGCGTGGCTGCCTCACCCCTAGATGCGAGGTCCTGCTAGACACCCTCCCCCCCAGGAGACCTGGGCGAAGGAGAAGAGCGGCAAGGGTGTCTAACAACACTGCACATCTCACGTGGGCCTCCACCATGCACTCAGACCACCCCTGGGGGCCCTCCCTCACTCGATACCTGATCCTTCTCCCACAGGTCACTGTAGCACCGATTTTTAATGGATTCCCGGACAAAGTGCAACCCAAAGTCCTCGATGCGAAAGTTCATGTCTCCAAACCAGATAATGAGGCTTCAGAAAAAAGGAGGGCAGCCTGAGGATTTGTGATGAGGTCAGAGAAGGAAAACTGCCAGGTGGCTGGACCTGCTCCACCCGAGGGCTGCCGGGGCAGAGAAAGCCCGAGAGGGAGGGGAGACGCCAGATGCCAGGGCACACATGGGTCCGCTGGAACTGTGCTCATGGCTCCCAAACCACCATTCAAACCGAAGACACCTGCCCAAAGAGCCTGCTCTGGCAAACACAGAGCAAGCTGTGGCCCTTCGTTCCTCAACTGGTCACAAGGAAAGGCTGAGGAGCCCTCCTGGAGACCTCAGGAACCACAAGGTCCTTGGTCTGTTCCAAAGTGTTCAGGGTTTCTAGGCAGGACAGAGGGGCTGGAGGAAGGGGACCCCAGGCAGGCAAAGCAAGGACAGACAGCAGACAGGGCATGAGAGAAGGGGCAGGGAGAGGGTGGGAGCCACCACTGACTGCTGGGCAGAGGATGCTGGCTTGGGTCAGTGCAGGGCAGAGGGCAGGGTAACAGTGTGCAGATCCAGGCTCACTCATGGTCCAGGATGTTGGGGATATCTTGTCCCTGAAAATTCTGCATCTCCAAGATCCGGTCAAAGTGCTCCAGCCGCTGGTAATTGTTGGAAATGTGGGGAGGCAGGTGGCAGTTGATGATGCTGACGTAGTAGCCATAAAGCTTCAGGCAGATGTTGACTCCTCCTTTGTTCCCCTGGAAGACAGGGACACAGAAGAGTGGCTGGACACGCCCCTCTTTTCACATCCTGGGCTTGAGGGGAGACAGTCTCACCTTCCGCAGGGTCTCCCAGGGACAGAAACAAAGCTTCCCACGTGATCTCTCCATGCACAGAGCCCAAGTCACCTAGCCTGGGCCTCAGAGGCAGCAAGGCCACTCTGAGGCACAAGAACAGATATGCAGGGCACTGGGCCGGACAGAGTACCGAGATTCCTTTCCCCTCCTTTTTCTTTGGCCCAGCTCCACAGTTCCCAGCGCTTCCCAGCTCACTACTTGGACAATAGCTCAGTCCTTACCCAGTACCCAAACAGGCCGGTGGGGGTGGATTTAGTAGAGAGAATCTGGAGATAGGGCAAATGCTGATACTTGGCAAAGACCAGTAAGAGGATCCCCTGCATACGCACGTGGGAGACCTGCAGGAGAGAGAGGTCGAAGATCGCTCATTAAAATGAACAGGCCAAGGGCACCCCTTCCAAGCCCTGCGCTAGGGACTCTAGAGAACCCTCAGCTACAGGCAGTGTCCTGCCCAGGGTCTATGATATCCCAGTTTCAATCGCAGAGTTTCAAGCCTTTCTGTTCTTCTCCTGAGCTGCCAAATGATCCACTCTGGAAACTAAGGTTTTAGATGCTGCTCCTAGGTCTGGGGGTCGTGGGAAGAGAAGGCTGCCAGGGCACCCTGCCTTCAGGAGAACGCCCCTGGCCCAGGGATGTCTAGGCCCCTCTCAGCAATGCCACCCTGAGATCCTCTGGGCACTCTGAGGCTGCAACCCTGGCTGGTTGGGACCTCAAAGAGGAATGTGAATGAAAGAGGACAGTGGCCAAGGGTACCAGCTTTCAAGTTAGATCTGGGTTCAAACCCTGGCGCTGATTCTTAGTATCTGACATTGAGGAAGTTTCTCAGCGTATTTTCTCATTGATAAAGCAGGACTCTCTCATAGATGCTGTGGGGATTATCTGACGGTTATTATTTTTTGGTTTAAGCATTCTTTTTTTTTTTTTTTTTTTTTGAGATGGAGTCTTGCTCTGTCACCCAGGCTGGAGCACAATGGCACAATCTTGGCTCGCTGCAATATCTGCCTCCGGGGTTCAGGTGATTCTCCTGTCTCAGCCTCCCAAGTAGCTGGGATTATAGGCGCCTGCCACTAGGTCCAGCTAATTTTTGTATTTTTAGTAAAGACAGGGTTTCACCATGTTGGCCAGGCTGGTCTTGAACTTCTGACCTCAGGTGATCCACCTACCTCGGCCTCCCAAAGTGCTGGGATTACAGGCGTGAGCCACTGTGCCCGGCCTGCATTCTTAAAAGTAAAGGAAGGAATATGACAGGTTTCCAGGGTTGCAGAAATGCTCTTTATTCCCTTCCCCCTGGAAATGTTCTTTATCCACCCTCTGCCCCTACCCCTCCCTTTTTATTTAGAGACAGGATTTCGCTCTGTCTACCAGGCTGGAGTGCTGTGGTGCAATCACGGCTCACTGCAGCCTTGACATCCTGGGCTCAGGCAATCCTCCCACCTCAGCCTCCTGAGTAGCTGGGACCACAGGTGTGCACCACCATGCCCTGATATGTTTGTTTTGTATAAACAGGGTCTTGCCATGTTGCCCAGGGTGTTCTTGAACTCCTAGGCTCAAGCAATCTGCCTGCTTCTGTAATCCCAAATTAAGTGTTGGGATTACAGGCATGAGCTACCTCACACCGCCTGTTCTTTATCTAGATGTAGCTGATGGTAACATGGGTACGAATGTATAAATAAAAATCCATCAAGGTGTACACTGAATTTCTGCACACTTTTCTGTGTACATTACAGCTCAGTGAAAAACAATTAAGAAAATGTTCCCCCAAAACCCCATAACTATAGACTGTGTGCAGCTGGAGGTCCACACAGGCAATACCCAGGGAATGCTGATGAGTAAGGACACATGCTCACAGGCTGTGGAGAGCAATTAGCTCAAGTGCCTCCTCTCTCATTACTCCTCATGCCACCCCGTAAGGAGGCACCGCCCCTGTTTTGCAGAGGAGGGCCTAAGATTCAGGGAGGCTAAGGAACTGGTAGAGCTACCGTACTGTAGAACAACATCATGGACTAGGAACCCTACTATCTGCCGCTACAAAAGGTGGGGTGGGAATGGGCTGCAGCCAGTAACCCCCTTTCAGGTTCAGGCTGTCTACACCCAGCATCTGAGTAGCTGCTTCCGGAGAATGAAGTGTGGAGGCCAAGGAGGAAATCCCCGGGTGGGGAGCGTGTACTGGGGCCTTCCAGGAATTATGAAACTTGATCCTGCAGGCCACGAGCCCCACACAGCGGAGGAGTCAAAACAGGGGCACCTCAAACCCAGCACCGGGCAAGGGAGGCATCAGAACTTCCGGATGGGCAGGCGTTGCTGCAGATGTGTCCTTAAGCCTCCCTCCACCTCAGTCTTCTCTCTCCCACCCTCAAGCAGGATGACAGCAGGAGTGGAGGACAGGCTGGATGGTGAGGGGCTGACTCCCAGGTCAGGAAGTAATGGGACTGATAAAGACTCAGGAAAAGTTTCAGGCTTAATCCCTACCCACAAGGCAGCTTTAGGCCACTGGGTTCCACCACAAAGACACTGGCTCACTTTGTGGAGGAGCAGCAGGGACATGGGGCGGGGAGGGCGCGGTGGGGCAGGACAGAGTTAGACTGGGAGAAAGGGTGGGGCTGTGGGAAAAGCAGCAGAGTTCCAGGCCAAGTTCTAGTTGGAGGAAATGGAGGAGGAGGAGCAAAGGACAAACTAGCAGGAGGTGGCTGGGGGCTGCGGAGCCGTCCTAGGGGTCAGCCCTTCTCAGTGGATAAGGTTTAAGCGGAGCTCACCCCTCCACCCACATTCTTGGCTGGGGGAAAAAGGGCACCTGTTTTGGGTGCCAGGCCCTCAGGCTGGCCTCCCAATCTCAGTAGGCCACATGGGTAGAATGGGCTATGTCCCTGCCACAAGCTGAGCTACTTTCCTTGGCTCAATTCCATCCTACCAATCCCTTGCCAGTCAGCCGAGAAGCAAAGAGGCCTGCAGTCCTGGGAAGGGAGTGGCTGGTAAGAGAAGGGGTTCTGTCTTCTGGAAGGATCTAGCTCCGTGGCTACAGAAGGAGGCCTCTGGGTTTCATTTGGAGGGGACCAAGGACCCAGGCTGGCATTTTCTGTCCTCAGCAGACGTTCTAAACCTTGGATTCTTTACGCCTCATTCTGTCCCCTCCAAAGGACACACAGCTCTTGCCCCAGTACTCTCAGGCAAAGGAGGCTGACAGAGTTCATTCTGAAGAATAAGAGGCATCCAGAAAAGGGGGAGAGGGAATTCTGGCATTTCTAAGCAGCTGTATACCTGCTATGAGGGGGAGTGTGTTTCCACCCTCAGGTGTGCAGGGTGGAACCCAGGGGAAGACCCAGCAGCCCAGAGCCTTCCTGTGGACTCTCCTGTGGGCTACAGATGCCCCAGAATATGCCCACCACACCTGACTCCCCTCTCCTAACCTCTGGAGCCCCAGAATTTGAGATGCACGTTTCGTATGACCTGAGGATACTGTATGACACCAGCATGTTAGCCATGTTTAGACCTGTCAGTTTTTTTTTTTTTTGTGAGACAGAGTCTCGCACTTGTCACCCAGGCTGGAGTGCAGTGGCGTGATCTCCACTCACTGGAACCTCTGCCTCTTGGGTTCAAGTGATTCTCCTGCCTCAGCCTCTTGAGCAGCTGGGATTACAAGTGCCCATCACCACGCCCGGCTAAGTTTTGTATTTTTAGTAGAGGCGGGGTTTCATTATGTTGGCCAGGGTTGACTCAAACTCCCAACCTCAGGGAGGTTCTGATCCACCCGCCTCAGCCTCCCAAAGTGCAGGGATTATAGGCGAGAGCCACCGCTCCCGGCCAAGACCTGTCAGTCTTGGAGTTCACCAGCACAGCAACAAAGTATTAGCAGTGAAGAACTCGGGTCATGAAGTCTGAAAGACCTGGATCCAAATCCAAGATAGCCCATGGGACTTCTGAGCCATGGCTCTGTCTGTAAAGTACCTCTATTTCAACAGACTTGTTGAGGTTTTAGACGAACATATATAAAGAGCTACTTATGACGTTTAACAACAAGCAAGCACCTGATAAGTGACAGCCATCATTATTACACTCAGAGGTTTTAGGACGGGCATTTGAGGAAAGACTGGTGGCTAGGGCAGGGGCCAGCACTGAGGTGTTGACAAGCCCTGCTGCACCTCCCCTCAGAATTTTCCCAAGCTGAAAAATATCCAGGTGTTAACCTAACCCCTGGAGACTCAGTTCAGCTCTAACTACTTCAGAAAGGCACAAGGCAGGCAGAAGCCCCAGGGATGCAGGTGTAAGCAAGGTTTAGCCCTTTAAACAAATGGGAAACAGCAGGAAAGGCTGAGTAGGAGCAAGAGGAACACATCAGACCAACAAATGGGGGTCAGTGGAGAGGGGAAAACACAGCTCTCAATTGCCCATGAACTGCCAGTTACCTTGACGAAGCCCAGCGGGGAAAGCGTATCCATGAGGAAACTGCTCCATGAGTCATTAAAGGCAGCATCGGAAAGGAGGCTTATGATCCCAGAGTTCAATTCCTGCAAACTGATCATGCCAGCTCAGAGGCTTGTCCCCGGCCTCCAGGGTGCTTCCCCTGCCACAGATATTTCATCCTGTTTTCAAGGACTTCCAAGCCCTGAGTTGTGATGACCATGAGGTCCCCCTCCCCTGCCTGCTGATCACCCACTCCTTGTTGTTGCTGACTCAGGACAAGAGACATGGGATGGGCCCAAAGCAGGCTGAAGGCTCCCAGCCCTCAGGCTCCAGAGTGCAGGAGGGCAGGCTATAGGGCTTCCTTCCCCACAGGGAAACTTGGGACTGGTCAGGTATGGGTGAAGGAGCCTGCAGATACCTACCCAATGATATATATGTCAAGATTCGCGTTCTGGTTGTTCAGCTGAAGCAGGTCACTGAGATCTAGAGGGGGTGCTGCTGAGGCCACATTCCAAGTCACCACATGGATGCTGTGGAAGGGATGCAGGAGGAAGTCATGCAGGAAGGAAGATAAGATAGGTCACTGGGTGGGCCGGGCGTGGTGGCTCAAGCCTGTCATCCTAGCACTTCAGAAGGCTGAGGCGGGCAGATCACAAGGTCAGGAGTTCAAGACCAACCTGGCCAACATGGTGAAACCCCGTGTCTACTAAAAATACAAAAATTAGGGCCGGGCGCGGTGGCTCAAGCCTGTAATCCCAGCACTTTGGGAGGCCGAGGCGGGTGGATCACGAGGTCAAGAGATCGAGACCATCCTGGTCAACATGGTGAAACCCCG
>NW_016107451.1:1557714-1581026 GCF_001604975.1 Cebus imitator | reverse complement strand
TAGCTAATTTTTTGTATTTTTAGTAGAGACGGGGTTTCACCGTGTTGACCAGGATGGTCTCGATCTCTTGACCTCGTGATCCACCCGCCTCGGCCTCCCAAAGTGCTGGGATTTCAGGCTTGAGCCACCGCGCCCGGCCTGTCATTTTGTATTTTTAATAGAGATGGGGCTTCACCATGTTGGCCAGGCTGGTCTTAAACTCCTGACCTCAGGTGATCTGCCCACCTCAGCCTCTCAAAGTGCTGGGATTACAGGCCTGAGCCATCATGCCTGGCCAAGGAGAAGTTTCTAAATAACAGGTTTCTCTGCATATGTCTTAAGAGTCTATACTCTATGGCTGTGTAGTATTGCATGAAAAAGAAAAAAAAGAGTACTCTCTCTCGGGAAACGTCATTACTTGGATAACATTTTAACCTCAGCCTACAAGTCTTAGGGAGGCAAGAGACTTCCTAGGTGATCAGGGGCCTCAATGACACTGGACCCACTCAGAGGCTCAAAGGGAAGACCAAAAGAGGCCGACAGATGTCTTTAGCGGAATACTGACAGCAGCCCTACAAGCAGTGCCAGACTGTGCAGAGCACAGAGCAGGCAGGAGCTGCAGCCCCTGCAGAGACCAGCAACAGCTGGCCTGAGTGCTAGGCGCACAGTGAGGAGGAGGACCTGCAGCAGCTGGAGATCCGAAGTGGGGTGGGGGTGGGGCGGTAACAGGGGACTGGGAGAAAAGGGCAAATGAGGCCAAAACATCTCTTTTCCAACAGACCCTGCTCTTAGAGGTCGACGTTCACCAAAGCACTTCAAGAAATTCTTGGCAAGTTTAAAACAACTTCCTGTCCCTCCCTATTAGCATAAACAACACCATACAGAAACCAACCACCTTCCCAGGCACTCGGCCTGAGATTATGTGCTTCATTTGTCTACGATCTCCCCCTGCTGTCCGACAGAGGTTTAAGGAACAAAGACTTATTTTGCTCAAAGACTTATTTTCCCAGACTTGCTCTAAGTGGATGGAGAGCACAAGTCCAGATTTCTTGTTCCCACTCTCAGATCCGATGATTAGCAGCAAATCCGTGCATCGTGACTTAGACTAAGTAGGCGATTAGCGCTGTTACCCGTGAAAGAGCAGGCAAGAGACCAGGCTAAGTCACTTCACTAAAGGATCTTATCTCAATCTGATTGTGGATTTCCGGGGGTTATCGTGGAATCAGGCAGAACTCATGATGTATGTGCTGATGAAAAGTAGGAACGCCGGGCGTGGTGGCTCACGCCTGTAATCCCAGCACTTTGGGAAGCTAAGGCGGGCGGATCACCTGAGGTCTGGAGTTCGAGACCAGCCTGGCCAACGTGGAGAAACCCTGTCTCTAACAAAAACACAAAATTAGACGGGTGTGGCGGCGCGCGCCTGTAATCCAGCTACTAGGGAGGCTGAGGCAGGAGAATCGCTCGAACCCGAGAGGCGGAGGTTGCGGTTAGCCAAGATCGCGCCACTGCACTCCAGCCTGGGTGACAGAGCAAACCTCCATCTCAAAAAAAAAAAAAAAAAAAAAAGGAAAAGTAGGAACGAGATTCCTAACCTAGAGCTGAAGGGTGATGGACTTGTTATGTCTCTAGCCTCACAAACCCAACACAGCTGACCTGTCCAGAAAGCAACCGCGACACCCGATCGCGCCCCAGTGGGAACGAGCTTGGCGGCCTCGGCTTAGAGGGCGCGCGAGGCTCGGGCCCAATATAGCCCACCCGGCACAGGCCTGGGAGAATGTGAGCGCGCCCCTGAACCCAAGGCAGTCATGGAGGTCTGCAGCCTTGCCTCCCAGGCTGCTCCCACCAGCAGCCCGCAGCCCGAGAGGGTCGGCGGCCGCCATCCGCCCCAGCAGGCCGCCCCGCCGCCAGCGCCTCCTCACCCGAGCCTCCTGCCTTTCGGCCCGCCCGGCTTCCGAGAGCTCATGGCCGCCGTCGTCCCGCGCGGTGGCCAGGCACGCTCACGTCTGGCGGCCAGAGCAGCCGCGCTGCCGGCCGGTCTCACGCGCCCCCCTGTCGCGGACTGTTTTTCTTCCGGACTCCGCCCGCCCGCCCCGGCTTCCGTCAGAGACAGGCCATAGGCGCACCGCCGGCTCTGGGTGGTGCGGCTCGCGAGAGGAGGCTGGACTCTCCCAGAAGCGCGAAGCTGCGAGAGGCTGAGCGAAGGTGTCTTCGGGGACGTCAGGGAGGCGTGTCTGGCCTGTCATCAGCGCACAACGCCACACAACCGCAGCCAGCCCTGGTGCGCGGCCTCCACTGGACCCGGCCCGGCCCAGCCCGCCGCCCGCCGCCCGCCGCCTCCCGCCCCCCGCCCCCGACTCCCAGCGTGCCCCGCTCCAGGGGCCGTCTTCCGGCGGAAGTTGTCGCTCCGCCGTCGCGGCCTCTGACCCGCTTGTGAGGGATCCGAGTCCGGTCCTTGTGCTGTTTTCGCCCCGGCTTACCGCCGTCCAGAGACCCAGGGGGCAAATGAGGACCAGGGGTAGGGACACGCCGCTTAGCCACCGTCCTGCCTGGAACCCGGCGTCCCTGTCCCCTCAGCTGCGGGTAATCTGCCATGCCCGTGGCGCCCATGCCGCTCCGGTAGCGTCTCCATTCTCCGCCTCCACTTGCAGGCGGCTTTCGCCCTCCTAACTGATGGGGTTAACCACTGCATGTGGGAGGTTTGGGGGATTCCTAGACTCCTAGAAAATTAGCCATCAATAAACGAGAAGTCCGGAGAATCGCTTGAACCCGGGAGGCGGAGGTTGCAAAGAGCCGAGATCGCGCCACTGCACTCCAGCCTGGGCGGCAGAGTGACTCCGTCCCCCCGCCCCCCCCAAAAGTAACTCACTGCTTCCATATGGTCCGTTTTCAAGACCAAACGGCTTCTATGTAGTCTCCATTCAAGACCAAACGTGAAATGGTTACTTTGCTAAAGATTCACTGAGATTTCCTTGAAGTCATTGTTCTTAATCAGTTTTTCTGGGGGGTGGGGTTATTTATGGGATTCCTTTGACAGCACTTTCCTCAAAAAAATGCACACACAATTTTACAAACAAACTTCCAGAGGTTCACGCGCCAGGGAGCCAGGTTAAGAACTTTTTTTTTTTTTGAGATGGAGTCTTGCTCTGTTGCCCAGGCTGGAGTGCAGTGGTGCAATCTCAGCTCACTGCAACCTCCACCTCCTGGGTTCAAGCAATTCTGCCTCAGCATGGGAGCCTGCCACCAGACCCAGTTAATGTTTTTTGTATTTTTAGTAGAGATGGAGTTTCACCATGTTGGCCAGGCTGGTCTCGAACTCCTGACCTCAGGTGATCCAGCTTCTCAAAGTATTGGGATTACAGGCATGAGCTACTGGGCTCGGCCAAGAACTACTTTATTTTTTTGAGACAGAGTCTCACTCTGTCACCCAGGCTGGAGTGCAATGGCGCAACCTCCACCTCCCGGGTTCAAGCAATTCCCCTGTGACAGCCTCCAGAGTAGCTGGGACTACAGGAGCTCGCCACCATGCCCGGCTAATTTTTTGTATTTTAGTAGAGACAGGGTTTCACCATGTTGGTCAGGATGGTATTGATCTCCTGACCTTGTGATCCGCCTGCCTCAGCCTCCCAAAGTGCTGGGATTACAGGCGTGAGACACCACGCTGGCCAAGAACTACTTTAAATAAATGTTTTGCTTGCTTGGTATGGTGGATAAAGAGGAAGATGTGAAGAGGGGAGACAAAAGCAAAAGGAAATACTGTCAGTAGGAAGCGGCCAGATTACAACTCAGATGTGCAATGCTTCCATTAAGTAAATTGACAAGGGACTATTACAATTTGCAGAAATCCATGTGCAGAAATTTTCAGATACATCTTCTTGCCTCTTCCTAATCCTGCCTGGTAAAATAGGGGATATCAGTGCAAGTTTGAGGAGATCTACAGTTGGAAAATGGACATATGGACATCACCAAACTAGACTCCAGAAAGCTCTGTCTAGGATTTTATTAGACTGCTTTTTTCTCAATATACCTGTGTTGGAAGATTGAGACAAAAAGGCACAAACTCACATTAAATAAACAAGATAATCTAATCAGTTCTACAAAGTGTAGTTTGTAAAAGAAGTTGCACTAGGAACCAACCAAAATAAGTCAGGGAGTCCCAGCGGGGACTGTAAAAGGAGAACTCGGGAAGATACACATGCCCGCGGTACTGACCCTGTCCCAGACTCTCTCCAGAAGAAGGCCAGAGCCCAGCACCCCTCCTCCCCGTCCCGGCACTGCTGCTCTGCTGGGGCTGTGACCCTGGGATCCTCATGTAAGCAGCTGGTCTGAAGGGGCATGGCACACGCTCATGTGCTACCCCTGAAGCTGAGCCTTTATCGTAAGTCCTTCTGAGTGCTGGTCAGTTTGGGGTGGGCGAGGAGGAAACGGGGTACTTAAAAGCAGCCAACACTGTTGCCCAGCAGCAGCACCATCCATGGGGATGGAACAGAGCAGGGACATCCCTCCTCTATGTTTATGTGGGCTGGAGTTCCAGATCCAGGCTGACAGCTCATCATGGATGCTTTTAAACTGGGGCAACAGGTGGAGGTGGGAGGAGCCCTCATTAGGGTTAAAGTGATATGTGTGGGTCTCAAAGAGCCAAAGGAAGGATATTAACAGCTGCTGACCCTCAAACCACGTAACAACTGTCTGTCTAGAATGCCACAGTTTCTTTCTTTCAAGATAACCACCATCTGGACTTCCCCTATTTGATGAATGAAGAAGGGAAATCTTTAAGCACAAATATAATTAAGAGCTAATAGGAAAACATTTACATTTTTCTCCAGTAGGATTGCCTCTTCTCCAACTTTCCAAGTAAGATAAACGCTACCAGCAGTTGAGATGCTACCCAGATGAATTACTAAAGTCCCCTAAAGGTGAGGAGACTCACACAGAGGAAGGTGCCTGTAACAAGACAGCTGGTTCCAAAGGGACCTCAATGAAGGTCAGAGCTAACCATGCTGGGGGGTCTGAGTCTGTCCACTCTTGCCCCCGGAGGGCCACAGGGAAACATCCATCAGGACGTCGTAGGTGCAGTCCTGTGAAACACTCCCTTATTGCACTTAGAAATGAGTAAGGCAAACAAACTGACAAAAACATAAGGGTACATTATCCCACCCCACTTCTTGCTTCCCGGACAAAGATTTGGTCTCTCATTAGCAGATGCACCCAGGCTAGTGTGGGCTTGGATCATGGCACACTTAGGCCAACGTGCTTCACAAGGTTTGGGGCATGTCAGGTGACACTACTGCTATCTCAGATTCTCCCAGTAAGAGGCATCCTCAGGCCCTGCCAAGTTGTAGGGAACTGTGAACACACAGCAGCGTCTATGCCGCTGGAGCCTGGACTTCCTCACCTGCCTGCTTTGGTAGAGTTCTGTACTATGATCACTATGTGCTTTTGAATTTCCAGGACAGAACTCAGCGTGGGAGTAGGATGAGCTAAGTTCTTGATCCCCAAATTCCTTTCCAGCAACTGCAGATGGGGAAGGATGTTCTGGAGAAAAGCTTTTTGCATGCTCATATTGTGCAACATGAAAGACCAGGACTCTTGTATCCTGACCAGCCTCAAAGACAGAGGACAGGGACCTAAGAAAGCACAGAGAAAAGAGATTATTGCTGAGTGGCAGCACCAGCCCAAAAGGGAAGAGGAGGAGCATGGACTTACGGAGCTCCTCGGGGTCAGACAGTTGGCATTTAGAGGGCGACTCAATTCTAGGGGCCACACGGGACAGTTCTCTCCAGGTGGAGAACTGACTGGGGCGATTTTGTAGGCTCTGCAGAGAGATTCAGAGTGGGTAACAGGAGGGCCAAGAAGCCACAGGTGTTTCTAAGAGAGCAGTAACTAAAGATTCAGTGACTGGGGCAGGTTATCTGCATTTGTTAAATTTTCTTAAACAGACCGGCTGAGCCTTGGGTACCTCCATGTGCTAGAGTGCACTAAGGAAGGGTTACTGGGAGCTGAAGACAGACTTACAAAAGCACACTGCGATTCTGCAGAAGTGGGGAAAACAATGGATCTCTAGCTCATGCCCTCTCCCAACATGAACACTCAAAACTGCAAAGATCTGCCCAGGAAGCAAATACCTCAGTTTATCCCAAGGCTCAGAACAAATGAACTTAAATCATTTAAAAAAAGGCAGCTATCTGAAAGACTGAAAATGTCACTTGGAAATAAAGGTCGGGGGCACACACAGAAATGGGTCAGAACACAAAGGAGAGACAGAGGAGCTGTAAATACAGCAGCCTGCACACCATGTATCTGGGAGGAGCAGGCTCCTGCACACGCGGGCTCTGTAATACCAGACGGTCTATCTGTTCACAATGTTAAAGGGCATCTAGAATTAGCTACAGGAAGGGGCTCGAAGTTGCCTGGAGAACGGGCACAGAACGGCTGCTTCTGAAGATGGCCTGTCACGTGGGAGGGTGGAGCTGCTGGGCCTTCCTGTTGACCACTGTCTTGCAAAACTAGAAGAAAATAAGATGATTAAGGAAGCAACAGGCGCAAACGGACACAACTGTAAATCATCCTCAATGGGAGTTTCAAAAGGAGGAAGGACTCCGGCTGGTGGGCAGGGAAGGGAGTGGGGAGAGAGCACTAAGGCCCGAGCAGTGACTGGGAAGCTGCATCACACACTCCACCTTGTCCTACCCTCCTGCCCCCCATAAGCTGCTTTAAGAACACGGGCCAGGGAGAGCGAGCCAAGCCTGGCATCACGGCTGGTGAGACCCTGGGCCTGCTTACCCGCTAGTGTTAGAGGCCAGTTTTTATTTGCGAAAATAATTTTCTCTCAGAGCCTAAGTGGGAGCACAGCCAGGTTTCAGTGATTAAGACTGCTTTGAGCTGCTGGAATCCCATGAGTGGGGAGGTGTACAGGGCACTGGGGAACCAGCACCAAGAGCTAACGGAGGAAGGAAGGGGCTTGGGGAAGAGTGACAACATGGAACAAGGGGCCACCAATCTGGGCCCATGACCTGGGCAGAAGCACCCTCCCAGCACCTGAAAGATGCCACCTCTGATGAGGGCAGCTTAGTATGGGATCGGGGGTATAAAGAGGAAGGAAATGCAGCACCTGACGCAATAGTGGATGCTGACAAAGGCTGCCTGGCCAGCAAGTTTTTCAAGGGGGAAGGGCAGGTCATGCCAGTATTTGGGAGCTAGGAACTGGCGGTGGCATGGGAGGGCCAGGAAGTACCCAGCATGGCAGCTTCCACTTGAGATGGATCAAGTTGACAGAGGAAAGTGATTAGCAGCGGATGAACCTGGCTTCTGTACCCCCCACCCCCACCCCCACTTCCTACCACCCTCCCTATCCATGTCTCTGAGTGGTTCTTTGGAAAACGTCCCTGAAAT
Organism: Cebus imitator; assembly: GCF_001604975.1. Lineage (NCBI taxonomy): Eukaryota > Metazoa > Chordata > Mammalia > Primates > Cebidae > Cebus > Cebus imitator. The sequence goes on along the minus strand of NW_016107451.1, from coordinate 1,573,658 downwards.
GTCCCAACAGCCATCATTTCTTTTAGTGGAAGCTGAGAGCTGTTTGGCGGGGCAGACATCATTACTAGAAGGAAGGAGGAGGAAAAGGTTTTCTGACTCCACAGTGAGCTGCTGAGGCCTTGAAAACCCAAACTGATTTTACGGGTCTGTGACACAGTGAGAAATCTGGTACGTACAGTGCAGAGGATAAAGGGTGGCTTTAGTCATCTGCTGTCATTCCTTTCACTGGGTCCTTTTGTCTCATCTGGAACAGAAAAAGCAGGAAAAATGGAAGGCTTCTGCTGCTGATGAAATTCCACCAAAAATACATCCCGCCTTCTCAATCCTGCCAATAGGCAAGGTGGGGCATTTTTTGTATACAAAGCAAAACACTGGAAGGACAGAATTTTGCAAATATACTTCATGCCATCCATCTACAGCTCTGTGCCACTGGCCTCACCAGCCATGATTCCTATTTCTCTTCCTTGTGTCATGGTGTTTGGGTCAGTTCATAAGCACTTCTCTCTTTTTTTGGTAGAGAGGTGTGGTGTTGGGGTAGGTCTTCCTATGTTGACCAGGCTGGTCTGGACTCCTGGCTTCCCTAGATCCTCTGCCTCAACCTCCCAAAGTGCTGGGATTACAGCACAGGTGTCAGCCACCACACCTGGCCCCTGTTTCATTCATTCAACAAATATTTATGAAACTTTTTTTTTTTTTTTTTTGAGACAGACTTTTGCTCTGTCGCCCAGGCTGGGGTACAGTGGTGTGACCTCTGCTTACTGCAACCTTTGCCTCCCAGGTTCAAGCAATTCTCCTGCCTCAGCCTCCCGAGTAGCTGGGATTACAGGTGTGCACCACCACGGCTGGCTAATTTTTGTATTTTTAGTGGAGACAGAGCTTTGCTGCATTGCCCAGGCTGGTCTTGAACTCCTGACCCCAAGTTATCCACCTGCCTGGGCCTCCCAAAATGCTTGGATTACAGGTGTAAGCCATCGCATCTGGCCTCAATGTAGCATCTCTTTAGTTCTAAGAACTCCTACAGGGCTGGGGATATTTAGCTGTGAACTAAAACGGACCAATTCTCTCCTCAAGAAGCTTATATTCTGGGGCAGGGTGGGCAGAGAACAAACACATGAATATGTGTCAGGTGGGACTAAGGGCTGCTCAGATAGAGAATGACTGTGGGTAAGTGCTATTTCAGGTAGTAATGGAAGCCTGTAGTGAGGTTTGAGAGGAAACCTGAAGAAATGAAGGAGAAAATCCTGTGGTGCTCTGGGTTAGGAGCGTTCCTGGCAGCGTCTCAGGCCTGCAATCCAAGCACTTTGGGAGGCTGAGGCAGGCAGATCAAGAGATTGAAACCATCCCGGCCAACATGGTGAAACCCTGTCTCTACTAAAAATACAAAAATTAGCCAGGCGTGGTGGCATGCACCTGTGGTCCCAGCTACTCAGGAGGCTGAAGCAGGAGAATCGCTTGAATCCGGGAGGCAGAGGTTGTGGTGAACCGAGACTGCACCACTGCACTCTAGCCTGGCAACAGAGTGAGACTCCATCTCAAAAAAAACAAAAAAGTGGGCACAATGTCATGGCATAAGGATGCAGAGGTGCAAAGTACAGGGGCAGGTCTGGGTCACAGAAGTTCAAGGCTGCTGGAAAACAGGATGGAGGCTTCTCTGGAAGCATCGAGTGGTCCCTGTCACTGGCACCTCCCAGGCAGAAGCAGACGTCACTTACTCAAAATGCTGTAGCTCTGATCTCTCTAAATCAGTTATGACTTGAAAACTTTATCCTATTTGAAGAATGTCAATAACATAAGTATTTCTTCCCTATCCATTAGTTTTCTGCTCAACTTTTGTTCTTTATAATGTTCAACAAATTTTGAACACCTAAGAGTATAGCTCCTAGAATCAAACTCCCTGGACTGTATTGTTTTGTTTGTTTGAGACAGTGTCTGGCTCTGCTGCCCAGGCTGGAGTGCAGTGGCGCAATCATGGCTCACTATAGTCTTGACCCCCACCCCGAGCTTAAGTGATCCTCCTGCCTCAGCATCCCAAGTAGCTGGGACTACAGGCATGTGCCACCATGCCAGGCTGATTAAAAAAAAATTTTTTTTGGCCAGGAGTGGTGGCTCACGCCTGTGATCTCAGTACTTTGGGAGGCCGAGGTAGGCGGATCACCTGAGGTCAGGAGTTCAAGACCAGCCTGGCCAATATGGTAAAACCCTGTCTTAGAAAAAAAAAAAAATTTATTTTGAGGCCGGGCGCAGAGGCTCACGCCTATAATTCAGCACTCTGGGAGGCTGAGGTGGGCGGATAATAAGGTCAAGAGATTGAGACCATCCTGGCCAACATGGTAAAAACCTGTCTCTATTTTAAAAAAAAGAAAAAGAAAAAAAAAAGGCCGGGCGTGGTGGCTCATGCCTGTAACCCTAGCACTTTGGAAGGCCAAGGTGGGTGGATCACCTGAGGTCAGGAGTTCAAGACCAGCCTGGCCATCATGGTGAAACCCCATCTTTAAAAAAAAAAAAAAAGGCTGGGCGCGGTGGCTCAAGCCTGTAATCCCAGCACTTTGGGAGGCCGAGGCGGGTGGATCACGAGGTCAAGAGATCGAGACCATCCTGGTCAACATGATGAAACCCCGTCTCTACTAAAAATACAAAAAATTAGCTGGGCATGGTGGCGCGTGCCTGTAGTCCCAGCTGCTTGGGAGGCTGAGGCAGGAGAATTGCCTGAACCCGGGAGGCGGAGGTTGCGGTGAGCTGAGATCGCGCCATTGCACTCCAGCCTGGGTAACAAGAGTGAAACTCTGTCTCAAAAAAAAAAAAAAAAAAATATATATATATATATATATATATGTAAAATTTTGTGTGTCAGGACAGGGTCTCATTGTGTTGCCTAGGCTGGTCTTGAACCCCTGGGCTTAAGTAGTCCTCCTGCCATGGCCTCCCAAAGTGCTGGGACTGCAGGCATGAGCCAATGCACCTGGCTTGGATTGTATTCTGGCTCCATCACTAATTGTGTGACCTTGAGTAAGTCACTGCACTGCTGTCTAAGCCTAAATTTCTTTTTTTTTCGAGACAGGGTCTCACTGTGTCACCCATGCTGGAGTGCAGTGGTGCAATCACCATGCCAGGCTAATTTTGGTATTTTTTGTAGAGATGGGGTTTCGTCATCTTGCCCAGACTGGTCTCCAACTCCTGGACTGAAGCAATCTGCCCACCTCAGCCTCCTAACGTGCTGGGATTACAGGCGTGAGCCACTATGCCCCGACTTTTTAAATTTTTTTTCTTTTTTTGAGATAGTTTCACTCTTGTTGCCCAGACTGGAATGCAATGGTGTGATCTTGGTTCACTGCAACCTCCACCTTCCCAGTTTAAACGATTCTCCTGCCTCTGCCTCCCTAGTAGCTGGGATTATTAAGCACCTTGCCACCACACCCGGCTAGTTTTGTATTTTTAGTAGAGATGGGGTTTCTCCATGTTAGTCAGGCTGGTCTTGAACTCCCGACCTCAGGTGATCTGCCTGCCTCAGCCTCCCAAAGTGCTGGGATCACAGGCCTCAGTCAGAGCGTGGGGCTCTATCCCATGAGAAGGCCTGGGAGCAGCAATAACCCAGTAGTAATAAGCACACCCAGCACCAGACCTCATTTCCCAAACAGCATTCTCCTCTCTACATAAGCAGGGCTCCTTGAAGGTAGCCAATTACAGGCTGGGTCATGGAAAAACAAGACAAACCTGGAGCACCATGGGCTTCGAGGGCACAGCAGGGACCTCACCAGTAACTGGACAGACAGACAGAAGAGGATAAAAAGAACACCGAGGTGGTGGCAGCTGGGCTAAAATACACAAGTGGGGTCTAATCGTGCAGAAACATCAGACAAATCCACGTTCAAAGACATTCCACAAAACCACCAGCATGTAACCTTCACAAACGCCATGTTCGTGGAGGTCAGGACACTGAGGAGCCGCACTAGACGGATGGAAATGAGAGCCGGACGCTGGGAGGCAGTGTGTCCTGGCTCCAGCCTTTGCTCTAAGGGAGTAGACGGGAGCTCTTGGTACTCCCAGATGCTGGGAGGCAGTGTGTCCTGGCTCCAGCCTTTGCTCTAAGGGAGTAGACGGGAGCTCTTGGTACTCCCAGATGCTGGGAGGCAGTGTGGCCTCGCTGCAGCCTTTGCTCTAAGGGAGTAGACGGGAGCACTTGGTACTCTTCTTGCCTGTTTTCTGTAAGTCTGAAAGTCTTTCAGAATAGAATTTTAAAAAGACAGCGTGCTCACGAATGACCACCGACATAAATTTTCAGTCATCAGAGAATTTAATGTCATGGGAGCAGAGCTCCTTGGGCCTCAACTAGAGTTCACCACCTTGCTTCAGTTTGTGAATGCAGAGCCGGGTCTTGTTTTCCCACTGCTTGAAGTAAGATGGCACCTCCTACCAGGAATGTGAGAGCTTCCCTTACTGTCAGAAACAAGCTCTCCGCACCCACAGAGGCTACCACTGAAATTGAAATAAAATTCATTACTTCAATCTTTTTTTTTTTTTTTTTAAGACGGAGTCTTGCTCTGTTGCTCAGGCTGGAGTTGCAGTGGCCCCATCTCAGCTCACTGCAAGCTTCCAACTCCTGGATTCAAGTGATTCTTCTGACTCAGGCTCCCAAGTAGCTGGGATTACAGGCACCTGCCACCATGTCCCGATACTTTTTGTATTTTTAGTAGAGATGGGGTTTTGCCATCTTGGCCAGGCTGGTCTCAAACTCCTGACCTCAGGTGATCCGCCTACCTCAGCCTCCCAAAGTGCTGGGATTACAGGCGTGAGCCACTGCGCCCAGCCCATTACTTCAGTCTTACAATATAATGAACAACAGGAATGCTTATTTCCTATTTCGTGGGGCCTATATGACATGCAAGATTTATCTGATGTTTGTGATGTTCCTAAGATGTAGCCAACGTAGGCTATACATACACATATAACATGGTTGAAGAAAATATGTATATGTGAAAATAGGAAAACAGCAACTTCTCGGAGGGTAGGGGGCTAGGGGAGGGATAGCATTAGGAGAAATACCTAAGGTAGATGACGGGTTGATGGGTGCAGCAAACCACCATGGCAGATGTACACCTATGTCACAATCCTGCACTTTCTGCACTTGTACCCCAGAACTTAAAGTACAATTTAAAAAAAAACCAAAAAACTTCAATCCTGGTTTGCTTTTGTTTTTAACAATGTTTTCCTCCAGGGAATGAGACCAGGGGCTGAAACAGAGAGACTTTTATTTATTTATTCATCTATTAGTTATTTGGACTTTTAATTTTAAATGTATTTTTCTTTCTTTTGAAAATCATTTTGACCGTTAAGTATGAAATACTCCTTTGACCTAAAAAAAAATTAGTAAAAGTATCAATGTTAATATCCTAGTTATTACACTGTGCTATAGTTTTGCAAGATGTTACCACTGGCAAAAACTGGGTAAAGGGTACACAGATCTTTCTGCATTATTTTTTATAACTGCCAGTGAATTTTTCGATCATCTCAAAATAAAAATTTCAGTGCAGAAATGAAGCTGGCTGGGTGTGTTTGGGAGGCTGGGGGAGAAGGATCATATGTGGCCAAGAGTTTGAGACCAGCCTGGACAACATACCAAGATCCTGTCTCTAAAAAAAATAAATAAATAAAATAAAATTAGGTAAGCATGGTGGCCTGTGCTTGCAGTCCCAGCTACTTGGGAGGCTGAGGTGGGTGGATCACCTGAGGTCAGAAGTTCGAGAACCTGCCTGGCCAACACAGCAAAACCCTGTCTCTACTAAAAATACAAAAATCAGCTGGGCATGGTGGCACACGCTTGTAATCCCAGCTACTCGGGAAGCTGAGGAAGAAGAATCGCTTGAACCAGGGAGGCGGAGGTTGCAAATGAGCTGAGACTGCTACTGCACTCCAGCCTAGGCAACAGAGTGAAATTCCTTCTCAAAAAACCAAACCAAACCAAACAAAAAAGCCATAAGACAGAGCTCAAGAGCAGGTAATGAGAAGGTCAGGTACACTCACATCCAAGCAGACAGACAGAGAAACCAGCTGTGAAAGAGGCTCAGAGAGGGCATCTGAGGTGGGCCAGCTGAGCAAGGGCATCACACAGACTCTCAGCTCCATCACAAAGGGGCAAGCCCAGAACAGACTGTGGAGGGACCAGAGGAATCATGGAGCCAACAGGGACTTCAAAAGAAGGCAAGAAAATCCTGCAGAATCTTACTCATGCAGTCTAACACATAGGATCTTTGCTTTGCTATTTTTCAGCAAATGAGAGTCCAGTAAATAGGAAAACAACAACTGGCTGGGCGCGGTGGCTCACAACTGTAATCCCAGCACCTTGGGAGGCTGACTCGGGTGAATTGCCTGAGTTCAGGAGTTTGAGACCAGCCTGGCCAACATGGCAAAACCCTGTCTCTACTAAAAATACAAACATTAGCCAGGCATGGTGGCACGCTCCTGTAATCCCAGCTACTCGGGAAGCTGTGGCATGAGAATTGCTTGAACCAGGGAGGTGGAGGTTGCAGTGAGCCAAGATCGCACCACTGCACTCCAGCCTGGGTGACAGAGTGAGACTCCGTCTCAAAAAAAAAAAAAAGAGAGCAAGGGCATGGGAAAGGGAGAAAAAAGGGAAGCTGGGGAGAAAGAGAGAGAGACAAAAAGAAACTGCTTTCCTACAGGCACGTATTTCCAGAAGTTTTTTTTTTTTAGGGCAAAGAACTCATATCTTGATCACGTGCTTCCCAGATCTTTAAACCTCATTCAAGAACGGTGGGTCCACACCCACAGGGACTAGAGTTTCAGCGGTGGTGACTATGGCTTTACAGTGACCCTCGTAACTCACAAACAAAATCTGCCTGCACTAGACAACTATGTATTGGTTTAGAGAATAAGTCATAATTCCTACTGCAAATTGCAGTTGATCCCGGTTCATGGAAGACATGCATTTACCTCTATTCCTCCCCCAAACCCTACTATATGACAGCAAAGGAATTTTAAAATATATAAAACTATGGAGACAACGAGAACAGAAGAAGCCACTGCAGGTAAGAGCCAGGAACAAACTTCTGGAATGTGGAAAAGGGACAGAAGAGTCAGTAACTAATGTGCAGAGCAGCGGCAGCTGAAACCTAAGTTCCTGGAGGAATGGGGAGATGAGGAGGAGCCAGACGGCTTGTGCTGAGGGTTTTCCAAAGGCTCGGAGCTGCAGGCAGCACGTCCTGCTGCAGGGGGAGTGCCAGGTGAGGCTGAAAACTGGAGACGTGTTTGAAAGTCCAAATGGAGAATGGTTAGGGCCTGGTGTTCCTTCTCCTGCTCTGGAAGTCAAGCAACCACCCTGCTTCCTACCACAGCAAAAGGCAGGAGGTTCACTCTCTGAAGCGCTGAGGAAGTCCTGAACTCGGGACCGCAGGTGCAGCGAGGGGCAAGGTGGGCCTGATGCAGAATCTGAGGGGATTAAAGTCAACTGACAGCATGACCAGCCTACTGGGGACCCTCCCCAGCTTGGCATACAGAATGCCAGCTGCCTGCCTGTCTCCCCTAGCAAGAGACGGGGAGCCCTCTCTAGTGAAAGTGAGAAGCCTCCCCCCACCGCCGACAAAAAAGACTCGAGGTCCTGAGGCAGAGTTTCCCCACTGTAACTACTGAGTACCCTGCAGTGAAGCCACCTACTGATCTGTGGAAGGCCCCTAACACGAAACAGAATCCAACCCAAACTGGACAGAGGAGCTCAGCAGAAACATTACTGAGGAAGCAGAGAGAGGTCTCACCAAGCAAAAACCAAAACTGTCGCTTCAGAAAAGGAGGTAAAAGGAGAGAAAGTGCATTATGAAAGAACAAAGAAGAAATGCTCAAAAATAATTAATAGAAGAGAGAAATGTTAAAATTGGAAAAAAATCTCCCAGAAAGGAGGCTGGGCATGGTGGCTCACGCCTGTAATCCCACTTGGCGAGGCCAAGGTGGATGGTTCACCTGAGGTGGGAAGTTCAAGACCAGCCTGGCCAACATAGCAAAACCCTGTCTCTACCAAAAAGACAAAAATCAGCTGGGTGAGGCAGCACACGCCTGTAGTCCCAGTTACTGGGGAGGCTGAGGCTAGAGAATCACTTGAACCTGGGACGCAGAGGTTGCAGTGAGTTGATATCATGCCACTGCATTCCAGCCTGGGTGACAGATCCAGACTCTGTCAAAAAAAAAAAAAAAAAAAAAAAAAAAACCCAAAAAAAAAAAAAAAAAAAAAAAAAAAAAAAAAAAAAAAAAAAAAAAGCAAAAAACAACTCCCAGATAGCAAAGAAAACATAAAAAGAATAGAAAGTCAATTCATAGGGTTCAGCGTCTAGCTAAAAATTCTACAAAGAAAACCAAACAGGAATGAAAATTACAAAAACATTTTCCAGAACTAAAGAGATTTTTTTTTTGAGACGGAGTCTCGTTCTGTCACCCAGGCTACAGTGCAGTGGCACAATCTTGGCTCACTGCAACCTCCTCCTTCCAGCGATTCTCCTGCCTCAGCCTCCTGAGTAGCTGGAACTACAGGTGCCCACCAACACACCCAGCTACTTTTTATATTTTTTAGGATAGATGGGGTTTCACCATATTGGCCAGGCTGGTCTCAAACTCCTGACCTTGTGATCTGCCTGCCACAGCCTCCCAGAGTGCAGGGATTATAGGTGTGAGCCACCTCGCCCGGCATGAAGGGATCTTTTGATTTAAAGAGTAAAACAAGGCTCTTTAAATGTGCCTTTAAATCTGCATTTGGTTGAAAATAATCCATTTGGATCTGACCTCGTGATTCGCTCACCTTGGCCTCCCAAATTACTGGGATTACAGGCGTGAACCACCGTGCGCAGCCGAGAAAGATTTTCAAAAGGGGGAGAGATTAAAAAAGAATTCTCTAACACTGAGGGCTCTCAAATTTTGGATCTGAAGAAAGCAGACCCAGTAGATCCTCTGGAGAGTTCTTCTAGCTCCAAGAATTTGAATTCTACCCAAAGAATGAAAGGTGGTCAGCAAACACTTCCACCAACCCCAATGTATGTTATGCTGGCCTTTGTCAGGCAGTGGATGCTGAAGCTCCAGGCTAAACCCCAATGAAAGTCTCCATGTTTCTTCATTTGGTGACGTTTTCCCCTTCTTTCTGTCAGGACTAGGGTGACCAAAAGACTCAGGCACCTCTTCCACAGTCAGAATCCCCAGACCCCTGGACGCTGAGGTCTGCCCCTTCCTAAGGATTCTCAGCAAAAGCATCAGGGACTGTGCCCCAGTGAAATCCTGCCACGTCACTGCTAAATGTAGCTAAATGAATAACCACAACACCTGCATTCCACACGAAGCAACTCAGTGCACCGCTCAGCAGTGAGCCAGCCCAGGAGGAGTGTCATCCTGGATGGTAAAAACAGCTCCCTGTGGGGCTCCAGAGGAAGAGCTTGTGGACCTAGTCTCTGCCCCAGCCCGTGTCGTGAATCATGAGTGTCTGTGGCCAGGCAGCATTGGCGTCCAAGCCTGGCTCTCACTGAGGCCCTGCTGGAGAGCTGAGTGGGCTGTTGCAAAGCCAAGCCTCTACTGGATACCCAAACTCCATGCCAACCTCACCTGGGGCAGGGAGAGAGGAATGATGGCAATTCTTATGAAACAGGGCTTCCGCCTTATTACAGTTTTAGCTCCAAGAGGGCAAGGTGGCCCAAAATTACATTCAGAGGCAGGAGTATGGGAGAGTGATTCAGAGCTGTGGTTCTGGGGCTAGACAGTGCTGGGCTCCTCCTCGACCACACCGGCTGCAAGGCAGTGTGGCCCAGGGCGCGGCAGCATCCAGCTCTCTGGGCCTCCACTTCCTCACCTGAGGGTGGGGATAGCCACAGTGCCTCCTCACAGGGAACTGTGCAGACCGCAAGATGGTGTATGCAGAAGCCCTTGGAATGGTGCACAGCACACAGTGAGTGCCTGAATGTTACTGACTGACCATCTCCTCGGAGTGGGCGTCTCAGGGAAGCATCAGCATCCCCACATGAGGCATGAGGAATGCTGGGTCTTTAGGCCCCTATGGAACAGAGAGCTCTCTTTCTGCAATCCACGCCAAGGCCAAAAACAAAAGCAAATGCTCCAAACTCTGACAGCTCAAAACAACTGCAGGGAGCGCCAGCTGTCAGCGCCTGCACGTGCCCTTGCTGCCTTCTATGGCAATGTGCATGATATGCACGGTCAGCCCAGCCTGCCTCCCCCAGGGTCACCTCCAGCTCCGCAGCCCTGCACGCTCCACCCACCGGGCTCTGAAGAATCACTGTCGCAGCTGTATTACCCACTTGGCATTCGGCACAGACTATTTGTCTCTGTGGATATAGCAAGACTTCAACTAAACTGTCAATTCAAGAGCACGGGCTGTTTTCTTCCTCAGAATGCCCACGTACCGCCTAGCCCTCTACCTTAGCCATAGCAGACACTGACGTGTTCCTAGAACTACAGGACAGTGCTCAGTGAACTGCTCCAGCAAAACAGGCTCCCTCATCCTCCTGTGTTTATCTAACTGAGAGCCCTGAGTCTCCCTCATCCTCCAGCCCCGAGTCTCTCTTGGCCTCATGTGTTTATCGGATGGAGAGCCCCGAGTCTCCCTCATCCTCGTGTGTTTATCTGACTGACAACCCTGGGTCTCCCTCACCCTCACGTGTTTATCTGATGGAGAGCCCCGAGTCTCCTGTGGAGCCACTTACTTCGTCCAGCTGTCTCTTTGTCTCTTCTTCCATCCTTCGAATGTCGTCCATGGTCAGGTCCACCCACTTATCGAGCCAGCAGAACAGCTGCCTGTGGAAGTTTGTAAACAGACGCCTCTCTTGCTGTAAAGGATGGAACCAGCTAGAACTCAAAAGGGGAAGGCCACGGCCACAGCCCTCCTCCCATGCTCTCCACACTAAGACCTACACTTTGCTGGGGAAGGGAGGAGGAGTGACACCGGGCTGGCTTATCTGTATTAGCCAGAGGTCAATGACCTTTGCCTTCATGTTCGTAACAGGTATAGCTTCACATAGGAGGGAGCCCCCAAGAGAGAATGTACGCCTACCTCATGCTAGGCCTCTGCCCACAGTACTACCAAGATAGGCAGCCCCTCAACTCCCAGGCAAGCCAAGGCCCCCAGACCACAGCCACATTTCCTCCCGTGTCTGGCGTCTAATGCCAGATTAAAACTGGCCATAGCTATGAAATGCGGCCCGAGAGGGAGATTCCAACACATCGGAGAATTAAAAGGCTATAAAGTCCTTAGGTCTGCCCAGCAGAGTAATTCAGGGCACTGGCGAATCTGGCTCACAGTATCTCTTGCCTTTTGGCTGCAAGAAAAGAAAGACTGAGTTTTATTTGTAGGTCAGCTTTTGCCTTGGTTTCCTTCCCTGTCACAGGTGGTGCCCCTGGAAGGACAGCATTAAACCGTAAGACACTGGAGTGCAAGGGGAGGCAGCATCTGGGAAGCTGGCCTGTGAAGTGCTCTGATGCTGGCGGCCCTGCAATGCAGGCCCCATGGGCTGGACCATCTTCTTCTGTTGGGCAAAACAGCCCCCACCACACACACGCACACGCACACACACACGCACACGCACACACACACACATGCACACACGCAGGCAAACACAGTCACTGGGAAGGCCTCACCCTAGTCACTTACCTTGTGTATAAAGTTTTCCACTTTGTTCTGCAGGCCCCACCACTTGAACTTGACAGTAACCAGTTTGTATGCACACATATACGGGCAGTCTTTCTGATTTACAAGTTCTTGCTGCATTAGAAACATACCCACAGGCAGGCAAGTAACTAAGGGCAGACCTCAGGCTGTCCCCTGGCTCACCCCAGCCATTCCCCTCCTCCGCAGGGAGCGGCCCACCCACAAGCTGTCCAGTCCCCTGGCAGTGAAGGTGTGAATGGTACCTTCCAGTTGGGGCCCAAGGGTCCTCGGCCTGTTTTGATAGATTTAAATTTTGCTGGGTCTTCCTCTGCCTTGTAATCCTGAGAGAAATTGTGGAATTGGGGTTGGAGGGAAGTGGGAGAGGGAGTGAGAGGTGGGGAGAGCAGATTTTTCATTAGCATTCATTTCATACCAGTTCCCCATGCTGATGGCGCAAAGCAAATATGGGAAAATGTTCTAAACAAGATGTTGAACTGTTTACATTAGCCTCAGAGGAGAGTTCTATGTGATTTTCTCTGAGTGTTTGTTTTGAATTTTGCCAGTGTGAAAGTATCGCCAGACGGTCTGCGCAGGCACACATTTACAGTGTTGAAGACAGAGACTTTCAGTCTGGGCTGAGCTTCCACATCACCAGGGAAGACTTTTTAAAAATACAGATTTCTGAGCCATTCCACCCAAAATCCAGTGACTGAGAATATCTGCAGGTGAGGGCAGCACAGATTTTTTTTTTTTAAATCTCTGCAAGTGACTCTAAAATACAATCAGCACTCAGAATAACTGGCTGTCATTCCTTAAATCTTCTAGCATAATCCCCCTCTGGCTTGTTTTAACAAAATAATTACTGGAAATGTTCAATGTTGAAAACCCATCCCCTATTGGTGAGTCTCACTTGACTGATTTCTAATGCAGTGAATTCCCTATGTTAATTAACCACAACAGAAGTTTAATTTCCAGTTGTCCCTCTACACTGACTGATATGGGCTCAGGAAATACAAACTCATAACAAAGATCATACATTTGTCTCTCTCTCTCTCTCATAAAGTATTTCCCAAAGCTCAGAATTTTTTTTTTTTTTTTTTTTTAGAGACGGAGTCTTGCTCTGTCTCCCAGGCTGGAGTGCAATGGTACAATCTCGGCTCACTGCAACCTCCACCTCCTGGGTTCAAGCCATTCTCCTGCCTCAGCCTCCTAAGTAGCTGGGATTACAGGTTCCCACCAACACGCCCAGCTAATTTTTGTATTTTTAGTGAAACGGGGTTTCACTCTGTTGGCCAGGCTGGTTTCGAACTCCTGACCTCAGGTGATCCGCCACCTTGTCCTCCTAAAGTGCTGGGACTACAGGCATGAGTCGCCACGCCCAGCCCCAAAATATCTTAAGGGCAGTGTGACCACAGGAAAGAGGTATCACACCCCTGGCATGCAAAGAGCAAACACACATTCCCTATCAATGGGCAAAGAGTTAAAATTCCTGTCTTATAAATCCAACAAGGCCTCTGCCCAGTAAGAACAGTAATGAATGAGGAGGAATCTAACCCCCTCATTCCCTAAGCAAATACTTCCTTGGTGCAAAACAGTGAGCAAGCAAGACCTGGTCCCTCTTCTGACCAAGTTTTCGGTCTAGCAATGGACTGTCCTCCAGGCATCTACTGCAACGTGTGTTACTCTGAAAAGCCACCACCAACTTCTTGAGGGCAGGGGACCTGTCTTTTCATATATTCTGCATCCCTCACCTGGAACCCCGAGATCCTAACACTATTCCAAACACAGTAGGCAGGTAATACATGTTTTTTTAACCACTGAGTTGGGAAATAAATTTGGGAATTGGCGTTCTGACTTTTCAGGCTAAACATCATTTTAGCAGGGCAAAACACTCTACCTACAGCACCTACAGAGTCCAGTAATCGTTTTCAGAGGCCAAACAGGACATACAAATTTCGGGCCACTAATTTCCCAGTGGTATCCTCAGCTCAAGACAAGAAAACTCCTAATACTCACTTTAAAAAGTAAAACAAACTGTACACACCAGAGAGAATTTCCTTTTGTGCCAAGTTGGGTATGGCTTCCTGGTTTCTCTAACAATTAGAAGTCATTTCTGCATCTCAAAGGCCATCCACATCTTGAAATAGTTCCTACCTTGCTAAGCACTTGGCTTCGGTCTGCGATGTCTATGTAAATGGCTTCCACATGTTTCCATGCCTCAGGCTCCAGCTTATGCACCTGCGGGAAGCAGTGGGAACCACTATGCAGCTTGTCAGCTACAAAATACCCTCTAGCCAGAACGGACACCTAGGAACTGCCATTCCCAAGGCCACTGATATAAGAGTCCTACTGCTAAGTAATTATAGAATTACATACAATTATCCAAAGAAATGAGAAAATGCATTTTTTTTTTAAAGAGACGAGGTCTCATCATGTTCCTCAGGCAGTGGATATTCATAGGAGTGATCAAAGAACACTACAGCCATAAGCTCCTGGGCCCAAGTGGTCTTCCTGCCTCAGCCTCCTGAGGAGCTGGGACTGTAGGCACACAACACTGTACCCAGCTGGATGTTTTGTTTGTTTGAGATGGAGTCTAGCTGTGACGCCCAGGCTGGAGTGCAGTGGCGTGATCTCAGCTCACTGCGACCTCCGCCTCCTCCCAGGTTCAAGTGATTCTTCTGCCTCAGCCTCCCGAGTAGCTGGGATTACAGATGCCGCCAACACACCCAGCTAATTTTTGCATTTTTAGTAGAAACGGGGTTTTACCATGTTGGCCAGACTGGTCTCAATCACCTGACCTCAAGTGATCCACTGCCTTAGCATCCCAAAGTGTTGGGAGCCACCATGCCCAGCCCGCACTGGATTTTATGTAGACACGGCTGAGAACAAATGCGCTGATTTTTCAGAGCAAGCATCGCTTCTGCAGGTCAGAACGCTTCCAGGAGATGACGGTGCCCACACCATTTCCATATGCTCCCCACTGTCAAGACTGTGAGCACTTCTAGAGATGCTGCCTGTTTAGCAACACGACTTACTGTGATCAGGCTATACACGTGCGAATACAAAATTATGACCAGATTCGTAATGTACCAAAGGATACAATATAGAGCAACTAGAATAACTCTTCCTCCTGCTTGTCCCCTGGCCCCCACTCTAGTAGCCGCCACCTCTAAGAGATCCTGTATACGTACAAACATCCATGTGCATGGAGTTTTCTTCTAATATGAAGAGCAGCACATATACACAGTTTCATAACTTCCTTTTTTTTTTGGGGGGACAGAGTCTTGCTCTTGTCACCAGGCTGGAGTGCAGTGGCGCAATCTTGGCTCACTGCAACCTCTGTCTCTTGGGTTCAAGTGATTCTTCCACCTCAGCCTCTCAAGTAGCTGGGACCAAAGGTGCATGCCACCACGCCCGGCTAATTTTTTTGTATTTTTAGTAGAGACGGGGTGTCACCGTGTTGGCCAGGATGGTCTTGATCTCTTGACCTCGTGATCCACCCACCTCGACCTCCCAAAGTGCTGGGATTACAGCATAACTTCCATTTTTAACCAAACAGTAGGCTTGAAGACTGCTCCCTACTGGTTCTTTTTAATGGCCACAAGTATACCAGTATTTGGCAGCTCCACGATTCATTTAATGTTGACCTCCTAATGGACTCTTATGTTGCTTTTTGTTTTTGAGACAGGGTGTCACAAAAAACAAAGGTCAGGAGATCAAGACCAGCCTCGCCCAGGATGGAGTGCAGTGGTGCAATCACAGCTCACTGCAGCCTTGGCCTCCCAGGCTCAAGTGATCCTCGAGCCTAAGCCTCCAGAGTAGCTGGGACCACAGGCACATACCACCATGGCCAACTATTTTTTTTTTATTTTTAGTAGAGACAGAGTCTTGTTATGTTGCCCAGGATGGTCTTATGTTGTTTATAATCTTTGGCCACACAAAGATGACTGCAATGAGTCTCCCTGTATACATGTTATTTCATACATGTGAAAATAACTGTCTAATACATTCTTGGGCATAAAAAAGCTGAGGTAGGCTGGGTACAGTGGCTCATGCCTGTAATCCCAGCACTCTTGGAGGCCGAGGCGGGCGGATCGCCTGAGGTTGGGAGTTCAAGAACAGCCTGACCAACATGGAGAAACTTGTTTCTGCTAAAAATACAAATAAGGTGGGCGTGGTGGTGTGCGCCTATGATCCCAGCTACTCTGGAGTCTGAGGCAGGAGAATCGAGATCATGCCATTGCACTCCAGCCTGGGCAACAAAAGTGAAACTTCGTCTCAAAAAAAAAAAAAAACAGGCCGG
>NW_016107451.1:1555839-1557354 GCF_001604975.1 Cebus imitator | reverse complement strand
CTGGGGTAAAGGATAGGTAGGTGTATTTTAAATTTGGCGAGTTACTGCAAAAAAATTGTGCTCTAGAAAAAAACTGTAATTTTGGTCTTTAAAAAATACAGCTCCTCTGTGCCAGGAATTGCACCAATTCAAGCAGTACCAGAAGACCCCATAAAGTTCTGGAGATCACAGTCTACAAATCACAGACACATCAGTCCATCCTGGTAAGACAGGTCTAGGCAGAGGCCACTGGTTTTCTGGCCAGGCAGCAGAGGACCACAGAGACGACCCCGTGGTAGCGCTGGATAAGCTACAAACAGAGTCTCAGGACCTCACCCCTGGGGCTCTTGGGAAATACTACTCACATTCTCCTGCGTGCCAAGATCTGGTTTGTGCCAGGTTTCAATTTTAATCAGAAAGTCTTCTTTCATGTACTCATTCTGGAAAAGGAAAAAAATATATATTAAAGTCACCAGGTTCACGGTTGAGGGTAACCATCTCCCATTACTGGAGATGGGTGTCACTGGGCCATGGGCAGCTGGGAGAGTCCAGCCTCTACCTTGTAACAGCTAACTTGATCAGAAGCCCACGGCATACTAGGCATACCTTGTCCCATTCAATCCAGACCCCAGCCTGAGAGGTCTATGGAATCACCCTTATTTTACAGATGACGAAAGTGAAGTTCAAAGAGGTTAGGTGACTTAAAAAAGTCACAGATTGGGCCGGGTGCGGTGGCTCACACCTGTAATCCCAGCACTTTGGGAGGCTGAGGTGGGCAGATCACTCAAGGTCAGGAGATCAAGACCAGCCTAGTCAACCTGGTGAAACGCTGTCTCTACTAAAAATACAAAAATTGGCCGCGCATGGTGGCACGTGCCTATAATCCCAGCTACTTGGGAGGCTGGGGCAGGAGAATCGCTTGAACCCAGGAGGCAGAGGTTGCAGTGAGCCAAGATTGCGCCACTGCACTGCATCCTCGTCCACAGAGTGAGACTCCATTTCAAAAAAAAAAAAAAAAAGTCAAAGAGATCATGACAGAGTTGGGGCTGAAAAACAGTTTTGTCTGTCTTCAAAATCCATGCAATAGCAGGCTACCATACTGTGACGTGCAGAGTGCTAGTGGGTAACTAGTAGTGTGGAAAGAGCACAGGGGACTTCCTAACCCATCGGAAATACTCACCATGGCCCCTTTTCCTCCAAAAGGCCTTTTGCTGAGGCCTTAAGTTCTCTCCTCAGTAACTCAACCCTTCAAGCTCATTAATGCCTCCCTCCCTTCTTGCTTCTTAAACACTGCAACTACTCAAAGGAGGAACACATTCGCCATTCACTCCTCAGCAGGAACCAGTTTCCCAGACACAGCCTACGTTTTATCAGCAGGGACAAGGCACTGAGATGAGTGTGCTAAAGGTGGGGGGTGGGGGGATGAGAAAGGGAGTGATGGTGGGAGAGGTGAGGACGCTGAATGGTGGGCGGATGAGAGAGGGGACGGCGGTGGGAGAGGTGAGGACGCTGAACGGTGGGGGGATGAGAGAGGGG
>NW_016107451.1:1553117-1555361 GCF_001604975.1 Cebus imitator | reverse complement strand
GGTGGGAGAGGTGAGGACGCTGAACGGTGGGGGGATGAGAGAGGGGATGGCGGTGGGAGAGGTGAGGACGCTGAATGGTGCGGGGATGAGAGAGGGGACGGCGGTGGGAGAGGTGAGGACACTGAATGGTGGGGGGATGAGAGAGGGGACGGCGGTGGGAGAGGTCAGGATGCTCAATGGGGGAGAGAGAGGGGATGGTGGTGGGAGAGGTGAGGATGCTCAATGGGGGAGAATGAGAGAGGGGATGGTGGTGGGAGAGGTGGGGATGCTGAATGGTGGGGGGGGAATGAGAGGGGATGGAAGTGGGAGAGAAACCCTGTGGACTTCACGCTTTTGTCAAGGGTCAGTGTTCCGTGAGGTCAACAGATGCACAGATGGGGAAGGGATGTTGGTCAGGTCAGCTGAATGGAAGTTTCTGTACAGTCATGAAGAGGTATGACCTGGAGTGCAGAGGGGAAGGGAAGGCTGGAGCCATTCTGTACATGTAGGACCTACAACCAGGATGCCCCGATGGAGCTCCATGCCAGAGCAGCGTAAAGCAGGGGGTCATCATGCAGTTCACAGATTCCTCGTCAGGACTGAGCCTCAGCCACTCCAAATGTCACCCAAGGGAAAGAACACCCAACACCACCAGTGCAGTTACGTTTTTATTTCTCCTTTTCTTATAAAACACCTACAGTTCCAACCCCCTTGACAATACTTACTGTAATCACTGCTCCCAGACAAGGACATGGAAAGAAGAGAGAAAAAGATTAATGAGGACAAAGAAATATCCACCCCCCACTCCCAAGGACCACACATGGCAGAGTTCTTTACTCCCTGTGGCTTATCTACAGTCACCACCAAGCCCCAGTGAGTCAGAAACACCTCAGTGCACCAACCCTCAAATTTCACTCATACAGATGTCCCAAAAGACCAAATAGGGAAGTTAATTAAAGCAATGTCACTATGGGCTTCTTGGGATTCTTTTCAGCAGGGCAAGGACAGGGATTGGTTCTGATCAGCCGAGGTGCTGCCACCCGTCAGTCTGCCCTCAGAGCATCCCAGGGTGCCTCTCTCCCACCCCAACCTCTACCTCCCGGGGCAGCAGAGCAGGGTGCCTTGGGCCAGGCACTGTATCTGCCTCCTGCACCCTTGCACCCTTCCTCCTGCTGTAACCAAACCTCCCACGCACTCCTCTGTACTCCTGCTCATTGTAACAGGAACCCTAAGACAGCACGGTTCAATTATTTATCAGGGAGAATGACTGCAGCTCTCATGCCACTGGGGCCGGACTAGCTCTGCTCTCAGGCCACTGGTTCATGCTGGACCCTCTGATTTAGGAGCTATGGCCATTTCTGCCAAACTAACTCTGCTCTGAGGCCTCCTGGTTCATTCTGCACCCTCTGAATTTGGGAGCTATGGCCATTTCTGCCAGCTGCCCCACTGCCATGTTTGTACAGTACATGGGGCTGACAAACTCCATAACTGAAATGGTTACCCCTGAGTACGAAATGAGGAGAAGCTGAAATATAAGGAATCAGAGCCATCATGTACAGAAATAACCCAAAAGACTGTCAGTAATTTCCCCAAACCCAAGGAAAGATACTTAGAAGGAAGCACCAGATTAAGATGACAACGTGAAAGGCCTATGCTCAAGTAACTGCCCCGTTTCCGCCTCAAGGAAACCACGTGACAGTAAGAAAAGGAAACGATGGGTATAAAATCTACCAAAGGGACGTCCACAGGCGTCGGCAGAAAATCCCGTGCTGTGGTGGGCGTGGGAGCCCCAGGCCACACAGGTGGCACCTCTGGCAGCGCCATCCCTGGAGTGGGGGCAGCAGTGCCAGGCTGGCCTGGTCTGCTGACACCAGCCCTTCAGCTTCTCCAACCACCACCTTTTCTGAATCCGTCTCCTCTAAGAAAGCCTCTCCTTGTTTGGCCTCTCTGAGTATGTGCTGATCAATGGACACAAAATCTGATCACTTAGCCAAGAGGACATTCTTCACTACACATTGGTATTCTGATCATAATTCGGCTTCTCACGTAGAAGAATCCACAGGAAAAGAATGCCTTGATCAGCAAACAGGAATACCTGGTTTCGTAGTAATTCTGTGTTTTAGCATAACCTCATAGATTGGTGTTGAGGCTTTATACCTTAGTCTTTTGGAGACCCTGAAAGACAGATCCACTCAGTTCTGACAAACTGGCTTTTATATATACATATATATATACATATATATACACACACACATATATATATAT
>NW_016107451.1:1549647-1552817 GCF_001604975.1 Cebus imitator | reverse complement strand
TGAGATGGAGTTTCGCTGTTGTTGCTCAGGCTGGAGTGCAAAGGTGTACTCTCAGCTCACCGCAACCTCTGCCTCCCGGGTTCAATTCTCCTGCCTCAGCCTCCTGAGTGGCTGGGATTAAAGGCATGTGCCACTATGCTGAGCTAATTTTTTGTATTTTTGGTAGAGATGGGGTTTCTCCATGTTGGTCAGGCTGGTCTCGAACTTGCAACCTCAGGTAATCCATCCACTCCAGCCTCCCAAAGTGCTGGGATTACAGGCATGAGCCACCACCCCTGGCCCTAATGAGGCATTTAAAAAGTATGGCAGGGCTGGGTACAGTGGCTCATGCTGAGAGGTGGAGGTGGGTAGATCACCTGATGTCAGGAGTTTGAGACCAGCCTGGCCAACATGGTGAAACCCCATCTCTACTAAATATACAAAAGTTAGCTGGGCATGGTCGTGGGTGCCTGTAGTCCCAGCTACTCAGAAGGCTGAGGTAGGAGAACTGCTTGAACGCGGGAGGCGGAGGTTGCAGTAAGCTGAGATCACACCACACCTCAAAAAATAAAAAATAAATAAATAAATAAAAGCATGGCTTAGTGATACTGTATCGAGCTGAGGGCTATGGCTCCAGGGAGAGAAGGAAGGAGAAACAAACTTTCTTTTCCTTTTCCCACTTTCATTCATTCACAGACCAACTCCGATCTGACCCTCTCCTCACTTTCCAATGCATCAGCTTCCACGGAAAAGAGCAAGGGAAACAAGCTAAGAGAACAGCAAGTCTGATAACTACTAGGGTATTCCCAGTGTGTTTTCATTCCACTCAGAATAAGGAGAAAAAGCCTCCCAAAAGGCACAGGGCATTTTACTTCATGCTTCTTTATCTAGCTTACTTCAAACTTTGATCTACTGAGGCCAAGCTAGGACATCTCAGCTGATACCCTCTCCCCCATCAGCCCCCAGAGGGAAGTGGAAAGCAGCCTTCCTTGCCTGTCTGTCTCTCTTATTTTAAAAGAGCAAGTGTCTAACTGAACAGATCTAAGATTCAACATATCCATTCTGTGTGAAGTCGTATCCTGAATGCAAGGTCAGCCCCCTCTGAAGAAAGGAGGCATGCGTATATGCCTCATGATTTCCCTCTACTCCCTGTCTTCATGAAATATTTAGAAATTATATTTTTCCAGTGGAGCTCCAGTGGTGCAATCGGTTAGCACATGGAACTGATACAGAAATTATGTTTTTCTTTTTCTTCTGGCCAAGGATCAACATGTGAGCTAACATTTAGCGTGCAGAAAGATGCCTGTGTCAGCTGCAGTCCTCTCCCCAGAATTACACAGAGAACAGTGGCATCTCTCAGTTGGCACAAGTTGTGTACCCAGAACCCTGTCCTGGGCAGGGAGGTGTGCACGCTGTCTGCTGGCCTCCTTTATGCCAAGTTGCTACGGTTCTTGCAACGCATGCTCACTCTCACCGCAACTCTCTCAGACAAGAAAATCCACCTTTGGCCCCAGATCAGACACACCCAGCCACGCAGCATACTGCCTTTTAAGAACACATACGCATGCCTCATTTCCAAGAACTTAACTTAGGGAGTAGGATGTCTGCATTTTCAGCTACAGCAATAAAGCTCTAAAAGTTACACACCCCAGATCCCACCAATGTCTGTGCATCTCCTGATACAAGGTCCTTGAACCTGTGAAGGCCACTGAGGGTTGGAAAGAACAATGACCCCGTGTTCCGGATTTCAGTCATTCCCAAAGTCCAGTCCACAGGATAAGGGTGATATGCGTCACAGAAGGATCACATCCTCATCAGATAGACTCTAGGGAGGGCCAGGTCCAACAAATAAAGCAGGTGAAGGAGTTCAGGTAAGCAGAGGCTGCAGGGAGGACCCACTGCCCAACACTGTCCACACCCCCACATGGAGGCTGGCAGTAGGAAAGCTCACCTACCTCAGACAAGTTCCAGGGGACCTCTTGGGACCCTCCAGGGTTTGAATCAGAACCAGTTTAGGCCCTCCCAAGAGGTCTATTCCTAGGTGGCCCTGGAAACCTAGGAATCTTGGAAAGCTAAGAATCTGAATCACTGAAAAGAAATTCAAGAATGTCTGGACTAGAACAGAAAAGTTCTCTGTGGAGGTTCAAATCTTTCCTCTCCTTTCCAGAAACTCTATGCAGGAGACTGGCCGAGATTAAGGAAATAATTCCATCCCTATCCTCAACTACACAACACACTGTTCCAGTATAAGCCACATTTCATTCATATGATAGAATACTATGCACCTACTACAAATTAAAAAAAAAAATACTAGACACCCTAGTGACAGGGAAAATGTTCTCCATTCGATGAAGAAAAATTAGAAATTTAGGCCAGGCACGGTGGTTCATGCCTATAATCCCACCACTTTGTGAGGCCAAGGTGGGGAGCACTGCTTGAGCCCAGGAGTTAAAGACCAGCCTGTGCAACACGGTGAGACCACATCACTCCAAAAAAAAAAAAAAAAAAAAAAAAACTAGCCAGGCATGATGGTACACACCTACAGTCCCAGCTATTTGGGAAGCTGAGGTGGAAGGATCACTTGTGCCTGGGAGGTTAAGGCTGCAATGAGCTGTGACTGTGCCAGTACACATCAGCCTGAACAACAGGGTGAAATCCTGTCACACACACACACACGCAATGAAAAAATTAGTAGTCATAATAGTAATCCCAGGATTTGGGGAGGCAGAAGGGGGTGGATCACTTGAAATCAAGAGTTTGAGACCAGCCTGGCCAACATGGTAAAACCCTGTCTCTACTAAAAATACAAAAGGTAGCTGGGCGTGGTGGCATGTCATTCCAGCTACTTGTGTGGCTGAGGCACAAGAATCGCTTGAACCCAGGAGGCAGAGGTTGCAGTGAGCTGAGATGGCACCACTGCACTCCAGCCTGGGCAACAAGAGCCAGGCTCCATCTCAAAACAAAACAAAACAAAACAAAAAACAACCAACCAAACAAAAAAGGCTCGGCGCAGTGGCTCACGCCTACAATCCCAGCACTTTGGGAGGCCAAGACAGGCAGATCACCTGAGACTGGGAGTTCGAGACCAGCCTGACCAACACAGAGAAACCCCATCTCTACTAAAAATACAAAATTAGCCAGGTGTGGTGGTGCACACCTGTAATCACAGCTACTCGGGAGGCTGAGGCAGG
>NW_016107451.1:1547517-1549481 GCF_001604975.1 Cebus imitator | reverse complement strand
AAGACTACAAAACAAAAAAAAAAAAAAAAAAAAAATTTGTCTGGAGATTGTATGTGTGTGTTCTTTTAAAAAGGACTAGAGGCCAGCCATTATTATGGCTCACACCTATAATCCCAGCATTTTGGGAGCCTGAGGTGGGTGGACTGCCTGATATCAGGAGTTCAAGACCAGCCTGGGCAACACGGTGAAACCCTGTCTCTACTAAAATACAAAAAGTTAGCCAGGTGCAGCGGTGTGTGCCTGCAGTCCCAGCTACTCGGGAGGCTAAGGCGGCAGAATTGCTTGAACCCAGGAGGCAGAGGCTACAGTGAGCCAAGATCATGCCATCGCACTCCAGCCTGGAAAACAGAGCAAGACTCTGTCTCCAAAAAAAAATAAATAAATACAAACACAAATAAAAAGGACTAGGAAAATATACTAAAATGTTATAATCAATCACAACAATCAGAATTATCATAGCATCCCCAAGCGAAAGAGTTGGTTCTGTGCTCTCAGGCCATGACGACCCTACTGTTCACCAAGTCATGCTGGACAGCACTGACACCCACCATCAGCTTGGAGGGTTCCCCGCCTACTCCTTTCCCTAACCTGGAGAATGCAGGTGGGACACAGAGCCCTGCCACATCCCCAGCCCAGCCGATCTGGCCACACCCTATCCACCTGGGCCCCAGCTCCAGCCTCCAGCCACGTCTGCACTCACCAGTTCTGCAGTAAGGATAGGCATTCCATGCTTTTTCATGTATATTCAGGGCTCCCTCTGGGGCCAGCATTCGGACAAACGTGGGTACTTTGCTACAGTGGGGGGAAAAAGGGTTATAAAGAGAAATGGAAGAGAGGAAGACACAATAGGCTTTTCAGATCCAGCTTCTTCATGGGGAGTTGACAAGCAAGTTTCCATGAGATAAGCAGGCTACTAGTGGGTGTGAGAAGTTACCTGTCAGAGCCTGAAGCCCCACCCTGGCTGGCTCCTAGCACACACCCACCCGTGCTCCACCGGCCCAGAAAGAGGACAGCACAGGGGACCCCAGGCTCCCTGCCATGGCTTATCACCCTTTCCATCAGCGTGGCACCTTTTTCCAGAGCTTGCTGGGCCCAGGGCGTTACACTACACGGTGCAAGGAAAACACACAGAGGGAATGCCTCCAAGCAAGTACCGGCTTAGGTTTACGGGCCAGGGTGATGGCTGGCTAACTTAGAATACGGGATCCAGGATTGTCTGATCTGCTGTATCAGTTCTGAGAGGCCAGGAGGGCCTCAAACCATTTGCCTCCCAGGACAAAAGATTTTCTTCTACTCAATTCTTATCTCAGGTTACAGAACAACATGTATAGGATAAAGCGCCTCCCCCAGCTTTTTTTTTTTTCCCCGAGGTAAGTGGTTTAAATGACCAGAGTAGGAAAACACTTAGAAAAATTTTTAAAAAGTAAAATGGTACATATATTCCTTTTCCTTGTTTTTTTTTAGATGGAGTCTTGCTCTGTCCCCCAGGCTGGAGTGTAGTGGTGCAATCTCGGTTCACTGCAACCTCCGTTTCCTGGGTTCAAGTGATTTCTCCTGCCTTAGCCTCCTGAGTAGCTGGGACTACAGGCAGGCACCACCACATCCAGCTAATTTTTGTATTTTTAGTTGAGATGGGGTTTTTCACGTTGGCCAGGATGCTCTTGAACTCTTGACGTGATCTGCCTGCCTCAGCCTCCTAAAGTGTTGGGATTACAGGTGTGAGTCACTGAACCTAGCCAGGTCCGTCTTTTCTATGTAGAAGCCTTGTCTCTGTCACTTTGGTTGGACCAACATAGTCTTAAGCAAACATTCGGTCCCTTCTACCTAAAATGCCAACTTTACCATCTCTTTTCAAAATTCTCTTTCAGAAATACAAATACCAGAGGAGGGGCAAAAGGAGACACAGAGGAAAAGTACACCGGTGAGGAGTCCGGGTGATGGCGGGATTCCTCCCCACACGGAGG
>NW_016107451.1:1527897-1544658 GCF_001604975.1 Cebus imitator | reverse complement strand
GGAGGGAGGGTGCACCGTTGAGGAGTCCGGGTGATGGCGAGATTCCTCCCCACANAGGAGTCCGGGTGATGGCGAGATTCCTCCCCACATGGAGGGAAAGTGCACTGTTGAGGAGTCCGGGTGATGGCGGGATTCCTCCCCACATGGAGGAAGGGTGTACTGTTGAGGAGTCTGGGTGATGGCAGGATTCCTCCCCACATGGAGGAAGGGTGTACTGTTGAGGAGTCCGGGTGATGGCGGGATTCCTCCTCACTGCACAGTGCTGTTCTCCTCCCTCTCCAGCACTGAGGTCCTGGACCCCTCTGGGGTGAGCACTTTTATACCATCAAAGTGATAGACCACAATGAAGTAGGGCTTTTACCAAATGAAAGTAAACTGACTTTAGTTCAGTTTTGAGACTAGAACTTAAGATTCAGGTTTCAGTTTCACAGCAGTGTCGATGTACTTAGTGTTACTGAACTGTATACTTAAAAATGGTTAAAATGGTGAATTTTATGTTATGTGTACTTTATCACGATTTAAAAAAAAGACTCAGGTTTACCTTTTCCAGCTCTGGATAGTTTCTAAAACTAGCTTGGTTTGACTTCCATTCAAGCTGATGTGTGATTAATATCACCAACGGCCTGTGGGTCCGCTCATAGTTTACTGAAATATTACTGTTGTGGTTAGGGATGCAGCAAATTTGTGTAGTTTGATATGGATTTCAGTACACAAATCAGTTCAAGCTTTATTTAAAAATTCGGATGACTTTGATCCACAGAGAGGTGCCAAAATTTCTCTGGCAACTGATTTCGCAATATCAGAATTTAAAATACTACCAGCCCAGCAATTCTAGGAATTCAATTTTAGGAATATTTGCTAAAGATGTGCATATACAAGTATATGAGAAGACTTATACAGGAGTTTTACTCAATTATGTCAGCATCTGGAAATAACTAAAAATATGCATATGCATTAGGAGTGGAGGGTTAGACCACTCACAGCACATCTGTGCCACACGGTACTATACTACAAATACGCATCGAGAGAGGAGAGTTAGACCGTTCACAGCACATCTGTGCCACAGGGTGCTAAGAATACTACGTATACTACAAATACGCATCAAGAGAGGCAGGTTAGATCACTCACAGCACATCTGTGCCACACGGTACTCTGAATGATACTATGAATGATGATACTATGAATACTACATGTACCCTAACCTAAAGACTGAGGCAGAATAGGCTGAGAGGCACCATAAGTCATAGAAGAGAAAAAATAGTATATTCCCAACTACATAAATGTTAGTATAACATTTACATAGTATATAACTATTAACACTAATCGTTATGACAATTAGTATAATCCCATCTATATAAAACAATAAAGGAAGTAACATTCATTTACACACACACACACACACACACACACACACACACACACAAACACACACACACACACACACACAAAAGCAACCTGAGCAACCAGCCACTTAGAAACACCCCAATTAGCCACTGTCGCCACCTCTACCCAAGGCCATGGTCTGGCCTTCTGCCGGGCCACGTACCTCTGCAGGTGGTAGATCTTGTGCGTGTACTGGCCTTTCTCACCGTCCTTCTCGTAGGGCTCATTCACCAGGACCTCCACACCTTCGCCACCACCAGTTTCATTTTTACTGGCCTCAGCCACAGAATACAGCTGCCCTACTTGATACTGAAGGAACAGAGACAGGTGTTATTCTCAATACGGAGTCTTCTCGGCAGTTCCACAGAATCCAGTGCCGTAACTGTGGAAAGAGATCACCCTGGGGGCTCCTCACCCAGGGGCTCATTTTGGAGTTTGACATCAGGCGTTGGCCAAATCCACTCAAAGCAACTGAGCGCTGCTTCATGGCCTCTTTACCCATCAGGCATCTTTAATTTCATCCTTCTCATTTCCACATCATCCATCAGGGTTTATTTATTTACTTATGTGTTTTTTAAGAGACAGGGTTTCACCATCTTGGCCAGGCTAGTCTTGACCTTGTGATCCACCCACCTCGGTCTCCCGAAGTGCTGGGATTACAGGTGTGAGGCCCTGCCCCCGGCCCATCAGGGTTTATTTTTATTTTCATTTATTTACTAATTAGTTTGGTAGAGACAGGGTCTTGCTATATTGCCCAGGCTGGTCTCAAACTCCTGGTCTAAAGTGATCCTCCCACCTTGGCCTCCCAAAGTGCTGAGATTATAAGCATGAGCCACCGCTCCCAGCCAATACATCGGGATTTAAAGAGGCAGGTGAATCTACTTAACCTCATACTACCAAGCAGAAAACAGATTAAAGTCCAAAGGAGCTTTTGTGCTGAACCTGCTTCTGGTATTAAGACCCCATAAGATCTGGGTTGGTTGCCAGAAATCACTTGTTCTCACTCATTGAAACAGACCCTAAGACATGACTTCTTGTCAAAGAAAGGTGCTCAGTGCTCTGTGAGCTCCACAAACTGTATTGCAAAGCTGGCTCATCTACTTGCTTCTTCTCTAGTGTCAGGCCTCTCCTCAACACCCAAGCAGCTCTTTTAGGCAATTAAACTTCTTTGACACTTTCCAGGTTCCTGCTGGGGCCGAAGCAAGTACTCCTGCTTCCCGTATGAGATATTTCAGATTCCTAGTCCACAGCCTGTGCCAGCTGGGTACGCCCTCTGTGCTGGCACTTACTACATGGCAAAAGCCTGGTTTTCTTTTATTTGGGTCACATGCCACCCTATCAAGTCACCCATCAAGATTATTGGCCTCTTCTAACCCTGTCAGAAAGGCTCCGTGCTAAGGCCAATGACCTGGGCAGTTCCCAGGCTTAGCCCTGCTGCCTTCTTCTCTGAGAGAAGCTGCACAGAAGGGAAAACAAGGTAAAAAGAAAATGAACAGCAATGTTTAATGCAGGAAGTCATGTCTATACCAAGGAACCCATCTTTCCTACCACTGCCAGTTCCAATTAGGCATGACAGCTTAGGGGCTGCAAGAAACAGG
This sequence comes from Cebus imitator, assembly GCF_001604975.1. Taxonomy (NCBI): domain Eukaryota; kingdom Metazoa; phylum Chordata; class Mammalia; order Primates; family Cebidae; genus Cebus; species Cebus imitator. The sequence goes on along the minus strand of NW_016107451.1, from coordinate 1,541,677 downwards.
GAAAAAGGGCCTGGACCCCCATATGCTGGGAGTGCAGGGGAGATAAAGGGTTTCCTCACCCTCTATGCCCTCTCCCCCAATGCCTGGTACTCTCAGGGGGAAAGGCAAGGGTGTTTCTTTTTTGAGACAAAGTTTTGCTCTGTTGCCCAGGCTGCAGTGCAGTGGCGCGATCTCAGCTCACTGCAACCTCTGAGTTCATGTGATTCTCCTGCCTGAGCCTCCTGAGCAGCTGAGATTACAGGCGCCCGGTTTTTCTCTTTGTGAATAAAATGGAAAGCCTGTATCTCTATGCAGCTGCCACGTAAATCACTGCCTGCAACACCAAGGAACAGAGGCAGCTTCCAGAGCTGCTTCACCTCAAACTTAGAAACCTGCTCTTCCAGGAGGCTTCCTAAGCACTGTAGGGAAATTTCTGGGCAAAATCTGGAAAGTGAAGCAGAGGACCAGGAAAATTCACTGCTTACCACAAAGCTAAAAAAGCCCTAACTTTCAAAGCAAAAATCCAGAACAAAATGCATGAAAAGGCCCAGGCAAGCAACCAAGGCTCAGTGAAATCCATAAAGAGGAGCATCTGGGTGGAAGCCAGGCACCTAGACCTTGCTAATCCTAAGCAGCATCAGTGCTGCCTCAATGCCCGCCTGGAGCCGCAAACTGTCCCTGTGCCTTTCCCAGTCCACCACCTAGCTAGGCACACATGAAAACCCATCAAGTGGGTCAAGGCTGGGCTGAGCCAGGGGTGCCTACGGAGGAGCAGTAGCTCCGTTTCAGAGAAGAGTGGTAAGAACATCTAACCACTGACTTAGCAATCCTAAAGGGCAGCTGGGGAGAGGGCCTGGTGGAGGAGACAAGGTTGCTAGCTAGCGGTGCCACTTGGGAAGGGGGCCCCCAGGCAGAGACTAATCGCCTTCATTTGGTTTCTCTTTAGCTGCAGGAATCAGAGGGCAGGTTCTAAGAGGATCAGCCTGCTGGCTGGCATCTTCCCCCTTTAATCTCTCTTGATATTCTGATCCTTTAATCCCAATGAGACAAGTGAAGGCAGTTTTGTTAATCTCAAGGGGTAAGCAAGACTGGCCTGCACAAGCTGCAAGTGAAGGGCGCTTTTCAGGTTAGGGAATTCCTTTCGGCATAGCTGCTCTGCACCCTGGGAAAGCAGCCAGACTCGGATGGGGTGGAGACAGGAGTGGGGGGTCAGACCATTAAATCAGATTTTTAAAAAACCCCAAGAAGACTGAGCCTCCAGCCTCCTCTGACCTATGAAGATGCTCCCTGCTCTTGAGATTTGTTTGCTTGTCCCAAAGAACTAAGCCATTCAACTAAGAAAAACAGAGACTCCATCACTTTGGCAATTTGGGAGAGGGGGCACAGTGGGTGGGCCTGAAATACTGACATGAAACACATCATAAAAAACAGTATAGTTAGGGGCCAGGAGCAGTGGCTCATGTCTGTAATCCCAGCACTTTGGGAGGCCGAGGCCGGCTGATCACCAGAGGTCAGGATTTTTTTTTTTTTTTTTTGGTTCTTAAACATGGATTTTATGCAGTACAAGAGGTCAGGATTTAAGACCAGCCTTACCAACATGGTGAAACCCCATCTCTACTAAAAATACAAGAGTTAGCAGGGCATGATGGCTGGTGGCTGCCTGTAATGCCAGCTACTTGGGAGGCTAAGGCAGGACAACACCTGAATCTGGGAGGCAGAGGTTGCAGTGAGCCAAGATCGCGCCACTGCACTCCAGCCTGGGCAACAGGGTGCAACTTTATCTCAAAAAAAAAAAAAAAAAAAAAAAAAAAAAAAAAAAAAAAAAAAAAAAAAAAAAAAAAAAAAAAAAAAAAAAAGTACAGTTTTGATCCCAGCCAATGGCCCCATCAGGCTGGGTACCAGAGGGGGAATGGTGTCACGTATCTCTGGAAACAAGAAGTAAAACAGCCCTGCCTGAAGCAGAGGGTGGGCCGACCTGAGCCAGGAAGCACTGGAGGCCACACCCATGCCAAACACCCAGGGCTGTCTTGCTCTGCTGCAGAATGCATGGACACTCTGGCCAGCCAGAAGCTAATTCTGCCCCCAAAATATTGATGCAGGCCATCAGAATGATTACAGGGGCATGAGCTTCTCTTTCTTCACTTTCCCTAAATCAGAACACTGCAAGGGCCTTGAGTCGTGGCCTCCAATTTAGGAAGTGAACCCGCCAGTCACATGATGCTGGGCTGTTCCCACAGGAACTGTGAGTCAGGATGGGGTGATTGACAAAGATTTTGAGAAGGCTGATGATTCCTCATTTCTTCTTTGGCCTTCCCCTCCAGGATTTTTCGGATCATCCGAAAGGACGTTCCCCTTCAACCCTGGCCAGGCCACGTACTACTCTCTTGTCAACGGTTTCTTGCTGAGAACGGGCTGCCCACCACGAGGCAGACAGCTGAATCCCAACTAGCACGCACTTCCCAAGCTTCTGCTTCAACTTCAGGCTCTGATTACCCATCTCTGCCCCACCACATCCTCAGTGCTGGAGAAAAACCATCGCGGGCGAAAACCATGCTCTCAAGGTGGAAGTTCCCCTTCCTTCCAGTCTTGGCCCCACGATGAGCGGTCAGCGTGTTGGCCCCTTCAGCCTTACTGCGAGAGCAGCCATAGGGCACCCTGGGACAGGTCTGCAGCCTTCTCAGACACACTCCAGTCATCGTTCCATCAAGAAATCCCTGTAAAAGGATCCACTTCACCCCAACTCCTACGCTGAGGAAATCCCGAGTTCCTGGGGCACATATTCCTAACAATGGGGGTGGGATTGTCCTGTACCACAGAGAGGAAGTCACCGGACACCTCTCCAAGAGCTAAGTTTCAGAACAAGGGACATGCTAGGCTCTCCTGCTTGGCCTTCTGGTTTGGAAAATTATCACTTGCTATTTTTAATAAAGACAGCACAGGCTGGGTGCAGTGGTTGACGTCTGTAATCCCAGCACTTCAGGAGGCTGAGGTAGGAGGATTGCTTGACGCCAGGAGTTTGAGACCAGCCTGGACAACACAGTGAGACCCTATCTCCACTATTTAAAAGAAATATTATAAAGTAAAAAAATAAAGACAGCATGGCTAAAGTAGGTGGGTTAACAAGACCCCTTCCAAGCCAACACCTGTCAGCCCTGGCACCCGCCTCTCAGGCCACAGGTATACCCCATGCCTACAGCGACCAGAGCATCTACCAGCCATTCCCTCTTTTCCCCAGGTTCCCCCGTCTCCTTTCTCTATTCTGCCCTTCCCAGAACCCCCAAATGATGGTCAGGGCCTACCTCTGGCCCCCTCCCCCAGGTCCCCACAGCTCTTATCAGATTCGTAGTCCACCCCTGGAGGCAACTCTTTAGTGAGCCAATGTCTGCCCACCCCTCTTGGGGGCCAACAAGCCTGGATGTCTGTCTCAGCTAAATGTGGTGCAGGCTCTGTTGGCCTGATTTCATTTTTCAAAGGTCCAGTTCATATTTGGAACAGAGTGGAAGTTATCACGGAGCTTCATGCTGACACTGCAGGAGAGAGAGGAAGCCCAGTGACTGAAGGCACTACACTGCCTGATGAGCCTCACAAAACTCAAGTTTAACTGGAAGCTGGGGTGGGGTGGGGCTGTGGGTTCAGAAAGGAGCAAAGAATGAGGCTGCCCCAGGAGAGGAGAGTGGAGGAAGTTCAGAGGAAGAGTGAGACAAGGGAGGCTCCGTGGCAGTTTTCTGTTGTCCAAGAGGCTGGCTCTGAGTCAGCATGGCCTATGAACCTTCTTACAGCAAATCCTGCTGCCAGGTCCCCAGATACAAGGATGTCAGACCCAGGAACCATAAAAGGACAGAGGCCAAGCCAAGCCTATTTATTATTTCCTGCCCTCCGTAAAAGAAGGGTTCTGTGTCTTGATCTCTTCAGCAGTCACCTATCATGGCTAGGGAGGGCTCAAGAGATTTCCTGTCCTGCTGGTTTGCTGCACAACCAGTGAGAGCCATGCACACTTGCCAGCCGAGTCATGGAGGTCCCAGAAAGCACACACTTGATCCCATCAATAATGTGTCCCTGGCCAGGCACAGTGGCTGACGTGTGTTGTCCCAACACCTTGGGAAGCTGAGGCGGATGGATCGCTTAAGGTCGGGAAACCAGCCTGGCCAACATAGTGAAACCCCCATTTCTACTAAAAATACAAAACTTAGCCAGGTGTGGTGGCACACACCTGTAATCTCAGCTACTTGGGAGGTTGAGGCAGGAGAATCTCTTGAACCCAGGAGGCAGAGGTTGCAGTGAGCCAAGATGACACCACTGCACTCCAACCTGGGTGAGAGTGAGACTCTGTCTCAAAAAAAAAAAAAAAAAAAGTGTCCCCAAACATGCAAAGTCCCAGCAGATACAAGGGGCTGGTTTAGTCTCTACTCAGTCATCCAGCACGCCAACAGTGTGAGGCAGGTTGCACACAGCTGCCCAGACATACAAAGTGAGTACCGTTTTGCAACTGAAAGTGGCACCGGGAAAATTCACGTTGAAATCTGTATGTTAGAACAAATAAGAAAACAATATATGGACCAGAAGGTAAAAGGACTTACCTCATCTACAGACACAGGCAGGATTACTCGACTATAAGAAAGGGAAAAGACAGTATCAACTTTAGGCTGTGCGATCTGCCCCAGGCTCTTTAAACCATCATCCCTAAAACAGTCTGCATCTTGCTGTGTAAGACACTAAACTCAGTGATGAACAGGCCGCAGAGAATGGCGCTCAGTGCTCCGAGGAGGGGACCCTCTGTGCCGCAGAGGCACCCACTTAGAAACCTGTGGTTCAGTCCAAACCTGTCCTCCCACCAGCTACTTCCCAGGCCTCGATCTCACAACTGGAATTGGATATCTGCATGATAAACTTCACCCAAACTCCCCAATGACTCGTCCCCAAAACAAGACTTGCCAATGAGTCTAGTAAGACAGGTGAACACGGGAGGACCTATCATGGTGAGGATTCAGACCCAAAGAAGAGGCCCTGGGGACTTCTGTTTCTGTGGACCCAACCTCCCAACAGCAGCCCTCCAGGGGCAAGGCCAGGAAAGGAGCAGGCCGCCAAAGCCGGAACCACACTAAGAAGCGCACCGACCACCTCTGCTCCGGAGCAGGATACTACAAGACAAGCTGCTACCACGAGGCCACCGAGAGGGCCTTTGACCGACGTTCTGACCTCCAGGAGCTGTCCAGAGGAATCCCGATTACCATTTTCTGTTATTCTTCTCCACATCAATAACCGCCAACTGCTGGCAACGTCAGCAATAACCTGATGGAGAAGCCGTGGCCAGCGAAGTCTCCACGGGGGTCCAAACCCCAAGAAGGTGCCGTGGCTGGTGGCACTTCTCTGGGTGGCTTGCATTTGTAATGCAGACCAACATCCAGGCCCCAGTTCAAAGCTGTGAGGTTGGGGAGCTAAGACAAAAACCCTTGGTTTCACTTATACAAGTCAGGCCAGTTCCCAAGCTTAGACTCTCAGTCCCCAGACCCTTGCCAGAACCCTCTGGGTCCTTTTGTATCTCGCGTGCTTAGTGCAGCATGAGCTGCCATGCCTTCCCGATGCAGTGGGCTTGCCACGCAGGCTACTTGCTCCAGGCTGGAAAACAGCTGTTTTCTAGTTGCACAAAGATCCCCCAGGAAGCAAGAAGGACATAGAGGGGTCTGGGGAAAACATCGCATGAAAGGCAAGGCAACGCACCAAGCAGGAAAGCAGCAAGAAACAAAATGGGCTCCTGGTTTCGGCTGCCTGCTAGCAACTCCCTTCCTCCAGAGCAACTCAAGGAATGGAAAGTCTCCGGTTCACTGGGTGCTGCCACTGATGCTCCCCTCCCATAAGAGAAAGCCAACTGTGCAGAAAAACACTCCCAACTTGGAGCCCAGAATTTCTGCACCCTCAGAAGAAACTTCCTAGAAAACAATAAGCCTTTTATCTTCAAGAACAGCAGTGAAAATTACATCCAAGATTTTGCAGAAATCAAATTAGGTAGAATCCTGCTAGAGGAAGTGTCAGAAACGTCAACAGGGGCAACCTGCAGACGCTGGGTGGGCACCAAGTCTCACCCCAAAAGAGAACGGCATCAGCCAGTTCCCGATGGGATGCCCGGAGGCTGCTTCCCTTCTGGCTGCACACTCAGGTATTTCCCCATGCTCCTTAGGAGCAAAACCACTTCAACAGCAATAGGGTACAGTTGCAAAGGACAGGGCCACAGAGGCGCTGCCGGGCTGACACTGGAGCAGCGCTCGCTCTAACATGACCTTCACTCGCACCCTTTCCAGAGCTGCAGCACTGCAGCCACAGCCAAGCGTCTCGGATGCCCCTGCTCCCCCTCAGTCCCCACCCAGGGATGCACACACAGGGCACAAGTCATGCAGGAAGGAAACGCGGATGCCAGGCAGGCTCTGCATATCCCGCACCTTGGACTTTTTCCTGGCAGGCTTCAAGGGGAGGAGAACAAAGAATGGGAAAGGAGGGCCTCTCTCCCAACCTCACTCATCTCTTCTAAGGGTCGTTCCCCTCCCTGCCTGACCTTCACTTCAAAACCACACACTTCTACGGATTCTAGGATTCATCTGGGAGCAGGAAAAAGGATCAGAAGAATGGGAAAAGCCTGTCCGTCTGGACACTGGAGATTCAAATCCAGAGTGCACCACGTTCTCCTGTGGGCATTCTAAAGTTTTTCCTCCTCACCAGGAACAGCTCTGAGCCCTGGCTGAATTAACATCAGACTGGATGTCTTAAGAAACGCAGGCGATAAGGCCTCAAAATAATGCTCCTCAGACGCGGTGTTCAGCTGGGATACGTGTGGGGCTCGGCTCCCTCTGTTACCCCAGCACCACTCTAAGTCCTCAGTGTCCTAAATGCCTCCAAGGAGCAAGCCTGGTGGGGATGGTCAAAGTGCCTTCGCAGCCGAAGCGGAAAGAGCCCTCTCCAGGCCTGCCTGGCTGCTGGAGCGCCCCACGAGCTGCTCTCTATTTGAACTGCTCCCGCTCCCGGGGTTCTGGCCCTATGCTGCTCACCTGCCCTCCCTCCAGGAAAGCATTTTCCCTGCAAATTCTATGCACACACACACACACACATCCAGTCTCTTCTCTTTGGGGGGAAAAATGACCCGCGATGTTTACTTGGAACCCTGAGCTTCCACAACGGGTCATCTTGTACTCGAAAGGTTTGGCACTCCAAATCTCTCCACCTATCACCCAGTCCCCGGATTTCAGGAGCAAATCCTTCACGCTGCAATTCCTGCCAGAAGTCACCCGTTTCCCACGCACCCCTCTCTTCACTACTCCACAGCTCCCACAACCCCTTCACACTCTCTCCTCAGTTCACGGCATCGTGGACCGCTCCATTCCTCAAAGAGTTCCCCATGGCTCTGCACCAAGCCTGAGAATCCCTTTAAAAAGCTGGCCCTGCCCTGGTCTCCCCATCTCCACCAACAGGTACTGGTAACCGCCGCGCCCCGGGACAGCCTGCACCTGCCACCCCCGGCCTCTCCCTGGCCACGCAGCCTTCATACCACTCCCGATCCTGCGCAGCGCTTTCTGGGCTCCTCACCTGAGCGCCCCCAAGTCCCTCCCAAGCCTGTTCCCAAAGCGCCCTCTTCCGCACCTGCTGCGTGAGCACCGCGGACACACCGGCCCCATCTCAGCCCCCCTGCTCTCTCCTCAGACCCTCCCCCGTCACCCGAGTCCCCAGTCCCCAGCTCGCCCCTGTCCCCTTTCCAGCACTCCGGAGCCCTGGCCACGGCGGCCACTAGTCCCCATCCCGCCCCGAAGCCCCCGAGCCCCCCGCCCGGCTCTCGGCGGGGACCGTTCGGCCTCCGCCCGTCCCCGCCGCGTCTCCGCGGCCCCGACTCCTCCGCCCGCCGGGGCCTCTCAGCGCCGCCTGCAGTCCCGGCGGAGCCCGTGCCCTCGGCCCGCGCAGGCGACCCCGCAGCCGTCCCGACGCTCGGCGTCCCCTCGGCCGCCCCCTGACCCCGCCTCGGGCCCGGCCCGGCCTCGGTCCACTCGGGCCTCCGAGCGCCCCGGATGCCCTCCGTCCCCGCCTCACGGGCCGCCGCCCGGGTCCCCTCCCGACCCGCCACAGGCGCCCTCGTGCCCGGCGCCCCCCGCCCCTCGCGGCCGCGCATCCGGGCCCCGCTCCGTCGCCGCGCCGCCGCCGTCCCCACCCTCCTCCTCCCGCTCCGCGCGGCCGCCGGACACTCACTACTCCTTGAGCAGCACCATGTCGCTTCGCGGCTCGGTGGCTGCCCGCGGCCCACCCGGCCTCCCGCCCGCTGCCTGCCGGCCGCTCTCGCCGTGGCCCGGCCCGGCCCGGCTGCCTGCGCGCCTTCGTCGTGGTCTGCTCCGTCCCCGCCGCGCCCGCCGCGCCCGCCGCGCCGGCTCCTGCCGCCCGGGCCTCGTCGCCTCTCGCGCCGCTGCCGACGCCGCCCGGAGCTCCGGTTCCGCAGCGCCGCGAGGGGGCGGGGCGTCTCTGCGGCAACCAGAGCGTCACACGCCGCGGTGCGCGCTGACGTCACGGGGGCGGGGCCCGCCCGGGCCCGTCCCTCCGTCCTTAAATGGGCCGCGGCGTCGGCGTCGGTTCCTAGGTGGGGCCCCGCGGCGTGCGCCGGAGCCGGCAGGAGGCGGAGCAGATGCCGGGTGTCCGTCAGGGCCCTCGGTGTGAGCCGCAGCTGAGGCACGCGGGTGCTGGCTGGGGGCCTCCCCGGTTGAGGGAGTTGAGACCCAGGGAAAGGTTGTGTCAAAAAAATACAAATAGCCGGGCGCGGTGGCTCACGCCTGTTATCCCAGCAACTTGGGAGGCCGAGGCGGGCCTCAGCTCAGGAGTTCGAGACCAGCCTGGCCAACATACGAAACCCCATCTCTACTAAAAGTACGAAAATTAGCCGGGTGTGGTGGCACGTGTCTATAGTTCCAGCTACTCTGGAGACTGAGGCAGGAGAACCGCTTGAACCCGGGAGGCAGAGGTTGCAGTGAGCCGAGACCATGCCACTGCACTCCAGCCTGGGTGACATAGCGAGACTCTGTCTCAAAAAAAATAAATCAATAGCCGGGCGCGCTGGCTTGCGCCTGTAATCCCAGCACTCTAGGAGGCCAAAGTGGGAGGATCACCTGAGGTCAGAAGTTGGAAAGCACCAGCCTGGCTAACATGGCGAAACCCCATCTGTACTAAAAGTACAAAAATTAGACAGGCATGGTGGCACGTGCCTGTAGTCCTAGCTACTTGGGAGGCTGAGGCAGGAGAATCGCTTGAACCCAGGAGGTGGAGGCTGTGAGCAGAGATCATGCCACTGCTCTTCAGCCTGGGTGACAGAGCGAGACTCTGTCTCAAAACAAATATAAATAATAGCCAACGTGTGTGCAAGCAACTCCTGTAAGTGCTTGGCTCCTCGCAGCGACTGTCAGAAGGGCACTTCGCTATTCCCATTGTACAGGCCAGGAGGAGGAGGACTCAGGCAAGGCCTCGCTAGTGTGTGACGGAGCTGAGGCTTTAACCCAACAGCCTCAGGGTAACGTCATTCATCCAGTAAATAGCATCGGAGTGTCTGTTGTGTACCAAAGACTGTACTTGTATCGAGAGGGGGAACAAGGTGGATGCCATCTACCCCTTAGGGAGCTCGGGGTCAGGTGCAGGGTGGCTGGCGGAGACAGAACTATGAGATTAGAATGAAAAGGGCCGGGAGGCCGGGCACTGTGGCTCATGCCTGTAAATCCCAGCACTTTGGGAGGCCAAGGTGGGTGCATTACCTGAGGTCAGGAGTTCCAGACCAGCCTGGCCAACATGCTGAAACCCTATGTCTACTAAAAATACAAAAATTACCCCGGCATGGTGGCATGCACCTGTAATCCCAGCTGCTCAGGAGGCTGAGGCAGGAGAATTGCTTGAACCTGGGAGGCGGAGGTTGTGGTGAGCCAAGATCGAGCCACTGCACTCCAGCCTGAGAGACAGAGTGAGACTCTGCATTAAAAAACAACAACAACAACAACAACAACAACAAAAATATATATATATATAATGAAAAGGGCTGTGAGAGGTGAGACACAGGCTTGGCGGGATTACACAGGAGTGCGGGTACATGTAGTCAGGGAAGGCTTCCTGGAGGAAGAGATTCTCAGCTGAGATCTGCAGGGGGCTTGAAGAGGGTAGCAGGCAGGGTGAACGCAAAGGCTGTAGGCAGGAGGGAGAGAGTGGTGCATCTGGAGAACTGACAAGTGGGTGGTACGGAATGTTTTGGGGCTGAGCAGCTGGATGGGGGAGGGTTCCTGGTGGGTTGTGATAAGGTATTTGGACTCCACCCTAAGGGCCATGGGAGGGCATTTAAGGGCTCTGAGCAGTGACATGCGCCTGTGTCCTGGGTGAAGGCTCACTCTGGTGGCTGGGTGGACAGAAGGGATGAGTGCCAGAGTGGAGGCAGGGAGGCCGGCAGGTGAGGAGGCTGCCACAGAAGTGCAGGTGTGGGTGGACCAGGACAGTGGGAAGTAAGGAAAGGGATGCGTGGATTCAGGAGCAACTCGGAAGGTAAACTCCATGGACTTGGACAGTGGGAGGGAGGGAAAGGGATGCGTGGATTCAGTAGCAACTCAGAAGGTAAACTCCATGGGACGTGTTGGCTCATTGGCTGAGAGGAGGAGAGAAAACCACCCAGGCTTCTGGCCTGGGAGCCGGGGTGGACGGTACTGCCTTCTCTGAGAACACAGGAAAGACAGGCGAGCATGGGGCAGGTAATGACTCCAGTGCTGGACTCACACTCAGCGCAGGACGCTAGAGGGGCATCCAGGGCGATGGCAAGCGGGCTGCCCAAGACAGGGGCTTGGGAGGGGAGGGTGGAATGGCTGGCCATGTTGCTATCAAGATGTGACTGGCACCCCGGGACTGCCCTGAGCATTGCACCCACTGATCAGATCCTACAGTGGAGGCTAGGCGCGGTGGCTCATGCCTGTAGTCCCAGCACTTTGGGAGGCCGAGGCAGGCGGATCACAAGGTCAAGAGATCAAGACCATCCTGCCAACATGGTGAAACCCCGTCTCTACTAAAAATACAAAAACTCAGCCGGGCATGGTGGTGCACGCCTGTAATCCCAGCTACTCGGGAGGCTGAGGCGGAAGAATTGCTTGAACCCGGGAGGCGGAGGTTGCGGTGAGCCGAGATCATGCCACTGTACTCCAGCCTGGGTGACAGAGCGAGACTCTGACTCAAAAAGAAAACAAAACCAAAAACCTGCTTCTGCATTTCTGGACGCTGCAGGTTAACAGAAGAAAGAAACAAGCAGCCCTCCAGTGCCGCAACTCGGTCTCTCTGTGCTCTCTCTCTCAAGCTCCCTCCCTCTTCCTGTCCTGCCTGTCCCTTTCATATCTGTCTCTCGCTCTCGCTGTGTCTGTCTCTCCCAGGCTGTCTCTCTGGGCCTGTCTCCCTGTCTCATTCCCCCTGTTCTCAAGTGCCCCTCCACATCTCTCTCTCCCTTTATGACTGTTGTCTCACCACTATGGGCTCTCTGCGTTTCTGCCTCACTTTACCTCTCTTCCTGTCTCTCCTCTTTGGGCCTCTCTGTCCCCGTCTCTCCCACTTCCTGTGGTGTCAGTTTTTGGTTTTTGTTTTTTTTTTTGTTATTGTTTTATTTTGAGATGGAGTCTCACTCTGTAGCCCAGGCTGGAGTGCCGTGGTGTGATCTCAGCTCACTGCAACCTCCACCTCCTGGGTTCAAGCGATTCTCCTGCCTCAGCCTCCCGAGTAGCTGGGACTACAGGTGCCCACCACACCCGGCTAATTTTTTGTATTTTTAGTAGAAACAGGGTTTCACCGTGTTAGCCGGGATGGTCTCGATCTCTTGACCTCGTGATTCGCCCGCCTCAGCCTCCCAAGGAGTGAGCCACCGCGCCCGGCCTCAGTCTTTGTCTTTTTTGTTGTTGTTTTCCCTTTTTTGAGAAAGAGTCTCACTCTGTCGCCCAGGCTGGAGTGCAGTGGCACGATCTCGGCTCACTGCAACCTCCGTCTCCCGGGGTTCAAGTAATTCTCCTGGCTCACTCTTTCTAGTAGCTGGGATTACAGGTACCTGCCACCATGCCCGGCTAATTTTTGCATTTTTCATAGACACAGGGTTCACTATGTTGGTCAGGCTGTCAGTCTTTGTTATTCTATTCTGGGTAATGCACCTCAGCTTGTCTTTCCTCCCTCCCGCCATCCCTCCCTTTCTTTTCTTTTCTTTCTTTTTTTTTTTTTTTTGATGACTAAACCAAATGCTCATTCGATCCAGTGACATCTCTGGTTTGCAACAACAGCCTTAACATTTTTTTTTTTTTTTTTTTGAGATAGGCTCTTGCTCTATCGCCCAGGAGAGTGCAGTGGTGCAATCATGGCTCGCTGCAGCCTTGAACTCGGGCTCAAGCAATCCACCTGCCTGACCATCCGAGTGCAGTGGCTGGGACTACAGGCACAGGCCACCACGCTCAGCTAATTTTTTTTTTTTTGTAGAGGCAAGGTCTCGCTATGTTGCCCAAGCTGGTTTCAAACTCCTGGGCTCAAAGAATACAATTCTCCTGCCTTGGCCTCTCAAATTGCTGGGATTACAGACAGGTGAGAGCCAGCAGGGCCTGTGTTTCTTCATCTCTTTGTAGCCATCTCTTTCCCCCGCGTCTCCTGTCTGTGTTCTGTCTCGCTCTCTTTCTCACTCCTTCGTCTTTGTTTTCACTTTGTTGTTGTTGTTGTTGTATGGTTTTTGCTTGTTTTATGTTTTGTTGAGATGGCGTTTCACTCTTGTTGCCCAGGCTAGAGTGCAATGTCGCAATCTCGGCCCATGACCAACTCTGCCCCCCAGGTTGGGGTGATTCTCCTGCCTCTGCCTCCTGAGTAGCTGGGATTACAGGCGCCCGCCATCACACTCAGCTAATTTTTATATTTTTAGTAGAGACAGGGTTTCGCTATGTTGGCCAGGATGGTCTCGAACTCCTGGGCTCAAGCGATCCGCTCGCCTTGGTCTCCCAAAGTGCTGTGGTTACAGGCAAGAGCCACGCGCCTGGCCACTCCTCCTTCGTCTTTGTGTCTGTGGCTCTCACGGTTCCAGCCCCCAGCATGGTTTCTGCCAGCTGACTGGCCATGTGACTGCTTCAGTTATAGCCAGCCCTGTAACCCACCTCTGGGTATCCTGGGGAGACTGTATTTCAGTTTCCATCTTCCGCGCTGCTCTTCTCCCAGCCTCTTAGTCTACTTTGGCTTCTTTTCTGTTTATTTCTGCCTCTCTCTCTTTTTAAACTTCATCCCCCAAATATTTATTGAGCGGCTATTCCATGCCAGGCATGACTCTAGGCACTGGAGGTGGAGTGGGGACCAGGGCGGAGCATTCACCAGCCTTCAGAGAATGTTCCTTCCAGTGGAGAGACAGGCGGCAGGCAAAAGAACAGCAAGAACTTGACCTGACTGCCCAGCTTGTCCCATGGGGCAGAGAAGTGTTGGCCAGGCCAGGCCAGGCTGTGGGCAAGGACTCAGGCCTGTGAGGGGGCTGGCTATGCTCTGAGCTTCTCCTGACAATTCCCCATCCCTAAATAGCAACTGTGGCCAGGCGCGGTGGCTCACACCTGTCATCCCAGCACTTTGGGAGGCCGAGGCGGGCGGATCACAAGGTCAAGAGATTGAGACCATCCTGGCCAACATGGTGAAATGCTGTCAGCTACTAAGAATACAAAAATTAGCTGGGCGTGGCCACCTCTGCCCATAGTCCCAGCTATTCGGGAGGCTGAGGCAGGAGAATCGCTTGAACCCGGAAGGCAGAGTTTGCAGTGAGCCAAGATCA
>NW_016107451.1:1516486-1527582 GCF_001604975.1 Cebus imitator | reverse complement strand
AAAAAAAAAAAAAAAAAACCAGCAACTGTGGACCACTTGAGAAACTAGACTGGAGTCTTTAACCCATGTGCTCACTCGACAGCATTCATGATGAGCTAGGCTGAGGGAAACAACAGCAAACATGTGGCCGGGCACATGGCTCACACCTGTTATCCCAGCCTTTGGGAGGCTGAGGCGGAAGGATCTCTGGAGCCTTGGAGTTGGAGACCAGCATGGATGACATTGGGAGACCCCATCTCTACAAATAAATTTTTAAAAATTAGCCAGGCATGGTGGCATGCACCTGTAGCCCCAGCTACTTGGGAGGCTGAGGTGGGAGGGTCACCTGAGCCTGGGAGTTCGAGGTAGGGTGAGCTATGATGGCACCACTGCACCCCTGACTGGGCAACAGAGCGACACCCTGACTCAAAAAAAAAAAGAAAAAGAAAATGGGGATATTGTACATAAAATTCAGGCATTCCAGTTTCTTTTCAAAGAAAAAAATCAGCTCTGGCAACATCTGGCTTATTCCACATGACAGTAATTGGTTGACGCTTTGTCCAGGCTGTCCATTTGTGGGGGGGGTGGTTGCAGCCTCCAGGACCCCCAGTCCCCGGCAGGTCCTTAAGTTCCCGACACCGGGGTCCAGGTCTGCCTGCCCATGTCACTGCAGAGCTTATGTTGTGGCTGTACTTTCTTCTTTTTTTTTTGAGACAGGGTCTCACTGTGTCACTCAGGCTGGAGTGCAGTGGCACAATGTCAGCTCACTGCAACCTCCGCCTCCTGAATTCAAGCCATTCTCCTGCCTCAGCCTCCCAAGTAGCTGGGATTACAGCCACCCAGCACCACGCCCAGCTAATTTTTTGTATTTTTAGTAGAGACGGGGTTTCACTATGTTGGCCAGGCTGGTCTCGAACTCCTGCTCTCAGGTGATCCACCCGCCTTGGCCTCCCAAAGTGCTGGGATGACAGGCATGAGCCACCATGCCCGGCCTGTGGCTCTAGTTTCACTCAGACTTCCGATGATCTGAGGGGGCTCTCTTTATAAGCAGAATTCACCAGCAGAATTATCCATCCTGTCTCCATCAAAAGTGGAGAAACGGGGGCACAGTGGCTCACTCCTGTAATCCCAACACTTTGGGAGTTTGAGAACAGTCTGGGCAACATAGCAAGAACCTGTCTCCAAAAAAAATTTTTTTTAAGCAGAGTTTTGTTCTTGTTTCCCAGGCTGGAGTGCAGTGGCGCAATCTCCGCTCATTGCATCCTTTGCCTCCCGGGTTCAAGCGATTCTCCCGCCTCAGCCTCCCAAGTAGCTGGGATTACAGGCGTGTGCCACCACACCCAGCTAATTTTGTATTTTTAGTAGAGATGGGTTTTCTCCATGTTGATCAGGCTGGTCTCAAACTCCCGACCTCAGGTGATCCACCCTCACTGGGTTCCTTGGCCTCCCAAAGTGCTGAGATTACAGGCATGAGCCACTGCGCCCGGCCCCCAAAATAATTTTAGAGACCGGTGTGGTGGCATGCACACCTGTATTCCCAATTACTCAGGAGGCTGAAGTGGGAGAATCACCTGAGCCCAGGAGGTAGACACTACAGTGAGCCATGATCACGCCCCTGCACTCCAGCCTGAGCGAATGAAGTAGGAAAATGAAAGCTTACATCAAAGGGTCATGGCAGAGCCCAGCTTTTGAGTTTGCAATCCTGACAAACTCAATCTAGCCTCCCTCTAGCATCTGACTGCTCTGCAGGAACTCCCCAGGCTCTCCATGCCCGCACTGGGCCTCAGCCAGGGGCCAGCCCTCAAATCACACAGCCCCCTCTCCTATGGCCAGGTGGAGATCTCCCTGGGGCTTCTCTGGAGAGGCCTGGGACAAAAGAAAACAGGCTGCCAGGTTGGCACGGTGGCTCGTGCCTGTAATCCCAGCACTTTGGGAGGCCAAGGCAGGTGGATCACCTGAGGTCAGTGGTTCAAGACCAGCCTGGCCAACATGGTGAAACCATGTCCTTACTAAAAATACAAAATTAGTCAGGCATGGTGGTGGGCACCTGTAGTCCCAGCTACTCTGGAGGCTGAGGCAGGAAAATCGCTTGAACCCGGGAGGCAGAGGTTGCAGTGAGCTAACATCATGCCATTGCACTCCAGCCTGGGTGACAGAGTAAGACTTCATTTAAAAAAAAAAAAAAAAAGGCAGTTAGCTCTCTTTTTCTCTTGAGATGAAGTTTTGCTCTTGTTGCCCAGGCTAGCGTACAATGGTGTAATCTCGGCTCACTGCAACCCCTGCCTCCTGGGTTCAAGCGATTCTCCTCCCTTAGCCTCCGGAGTAGCTGGGATTACAGGCACACATCACCATACCTGGCTGATTTTTGTATTTTTAGTAGAGATGGGGTTTCACCACGTTGGCCAGGCTGGTCTTGAACTCCTGACTTCCGATGATCTGAGGGGGCTCTCTCTATAAGCAGAATTCACCAGGAGCCTTGGTCTTACCACCCAAAAGGCACGTTGCTCTGCCCTCCCACACTTCAAATGGCAGCACAGATCAAACCAGCAAATGCAGCCTGGGAGGGGTGGGGTCAGGAGCACACTCCAGTAAAGTGACAGGGAACCAGGCAGCAGACGAGAGGCGAGAGACTGTGATGTTGGGAGGAAGATACACAGGAGCCAACGAGGAAGCCGCTCGCAGTCATTCTCAGCATACGTTTATTGAGTGCTTACTGTGTGCCAGGAAGTAAGCCAGGCGCTGGAAACAGCAGAGGAGCAGGGAAGAGGCGAGTCAGCCGCTGGGTTGACCCTGGTTCATACCGGGCACAGATTAACCCTTCAGGCTCCCTTCTGAGGGCCTGGCCGGGGCTTTGGGCTGCTCCTGCCTAGCTGCCCTTTCCAGCAATGTTAAGGGACTCAGCGAGGCAAGACCCTTCCCCTCTCCCGCACTGGAGTAGAAGCACACGGACAAGCTCCTCCACACGCCTCCAAACACGTATACGCCCTGATGTACCCAGGACGCACCTCAGATACACACACGCACACACAGTGGGAGGCACGGCCACGCAGCCGTGTGAGGATGTGGCACACAGGTGCCGCCTGCATGGCAGTGCCTTGAGCTGCCCCACTCAGCACTGACCTGTCTACCAGTGATTGATTATCTCCAGCAGCTATTTGGCCAAGTTTTACCAAAATGTGAAAGCCATAAAAGAAAAGTGAACAAGAGAATTTCTTAAGGCTTTGCTCAGAGAGGGCTTCTGAGAAGGGCAGGGGTCAGCAGATACAGACCTTACTTTTTTTTTTTTTTGGAAATGGAATCTCTGTCACCCAGGCTGGAGTACAGTGGCATGATCTCAGCTCACTGCAACCTCCACCTCCCGGGTTTAAGCGATTCTCCTGCCTCAGCTTCCAGAGTAGCTGGGATTACAGGTGTCCACCACCAGCCCAGCTAATTTTTGTATTTTTAGAAGAAGGGGTTTCACCATGTTGCTCAGGCTGGTCTTGAACTCCCGATCTCAAGTGATCCGCTCATCTCGGCCTCCCAAAGCACTGGGATTACAGGCGTGAGCCACCACACCCAGTCTTACTTTCTTGACTTGGCCACGAGTCTGTCCTGCTTGGAGCTGCGGTAAGTGGCTCTCCGGTTCTCTGGACGTGGGCATGGGGTGTGCCCCTTTCCCTGTGCCGGCTGCCTTCTTCCAGGGCACTGAAAACGGTGCTCATTGTGGAGTCCAGCATCCCACCGTGCAGTTCTTCCCTGTGTGTCCACGAAGTGGCGCCACGCAGGTGTTATTTCCTCCATGTTTCGGACAGTGGCGGCGAAACTCAAGACTCACCCAAGGCCACCAGGATGGTCCTGCAGCCTTTGGTCTCCCCTGAGATGGATCGGGGTCTGGGCGCTGCAGGTGGGGATGGCTCACTGAAGTGGTATTGGCAGTGGCTTCGTGCTGGTGGGAGAGGTCTGCGCAGCGGTGGGCCACCCACAGGGACCACGTGCCCCTCCTCCAGTGGCCTTCGGGAAACTCTGTCCTCACCCAGGAATTGGAGTCAGTAAGGTGTGGGGAAGCAGGCTCACAGAGCCACTTGCTCAGCCTGACCACCCCACCCCAGGGGAGGGCAGCAGCCTGGGGATAACCCACTCATGTTGGGGGTCCTGGGCTCCTAACTCTCAGAATCCCATGGTCTATATTGGGGGAAGATGGGCTGCCACCCTTGAGTTGGGCCCCTGGTCGTTGGCACAGATATGGGAGCTGCTGCTGAAGGAGCCCCAAAGGCCGAGTCTGCTGAGGCTTCTCAGAACCCCCTGGCAGGAGCCTTCACTGTAGGGCGCCCACAGCGTGTCCCTGGCCCCTCCCAGCTTCGTATCTGCCCACATTCCCACGGCTGTCACACATGGGCATTGGAAACGCTGCTTGGCTAAGCACATCTGTGCCACTGAGAGTCTTGTGCACATAAGCCCAACACTAAGCATCCCAACATTTGCAGCGTCCCCAGGGCCTACGGCAAAGCGACGCCCTCCTCGGAGTGCACCATGCGGGGCCGTGACAAGGAAGGTTTAAATGGAAGTTCTGACCAGGACGATGCTGGGTGCAAGAGGGGACGGGGGACGGAGCAGAACAGAAAGGGTCTGTGAGGGCCACATCTTCGGGCCTGACGAGAGTGGGGGCCTGTGTCCAGGAGGCGGAGGCTGCAGACGGAGACTGGGAGGGTTTGGAGAAGGCCAACCACCAAGAAATGCCCAGACCCCAGAGTCTAGCAAGGAGGGGCTCAGGGCAAGTTTCCTGCAGCAGACCCATCCCCTTCCTCACCGATCAAACCACAGGTCAGGGAGCCCTTCCTGCTCCTTCCTGTCAGGGCCTGGAGGATGAGGAGATGGGGGGCCCGTCCACTTGGTGCCGGCTGCCCTGACCAGCTGTGGTCCCTTCCCCGGCACAGGCCACTTCTCCTGCAGGTTGGGATCACCAGGGAATTGCTCCCCCAAGTACCCATCAGCCTCCAGGGCCAAAATGATTCAACTTAGGAGATCTCGCCCCACTACTCTGAGAAAGCTCTCGGCTCCAAGAAACAGAGACCGTGCCTGGGCCTGCTCCCCTGCCACCGAGGCCTGGTGGCCCTGAGCTGCTGCTCTGAGCAGAATGTCCCAACCTAGAGAGCTGTGCTGCTCCAGCGACTTGAGACCCGTTTAAGAGTCCTGGCTCTGACCTTGAACAAGTGACTCCATCGCTCTAGGCCTCGTTTTTCAGTTGTAAAGCAGGGAGGATAGTATCTATTTAACTCCTAGATTGTTATCAACACTAGGAAAACATGTCACCTGTCAGCTCCATACAAGGCAAAGTAGGATGGGTGGCCTTACTAGTTGAGGGTGGGGTGCAGGGGGACCCAAGCCGTCTGGACACCCACAGTTTCTGCACCCTGCTTCCGCTTTCCGGCCTCAAATCCCCAAGCACTGGTGGCCCTGCACTGCTGTCCGCCCTCAATTCTGGTTTCTCAACACCCTGCTTCCTCCCAGTAAGTGCCACGTCCTGAGGGTAGGTGGGGGAACGAGGCAGCAGTGCCCACTCTGGCTGGCCCTGGGCACTGCTGGGACAGCACAGGCGTCTACCCCACTTCAAGACTAGCTTTTTTGCTGGGCACTGTGACTCATGCCTGTAATCTCAGCACTTTGGGAGGCTGAGGTGGGAGAACTGCTTGAGCCCAGGAGTTCCAGACCAGCCTGGGTAAAATTGGGAGAACTGGTCTTTATGGGGGGGGAAAAAAAATTAGCCAGGCGTGGCGGCACACACCCGTAGTCCCACATACTTAGCAGGCCAAGGTGGGAGGATCCCTCGAACCCATGAGCTGGAGGCTGCAGTGAGCTGTGAATTGCACCACTCACTCCAGCCTGGGTGGCAGAGCAAGACCCCAGCTCTCACACACAAAAAAAGACGGCCTTTTCCCAGCGGGCAGCGGCTTTGCTAGTTAGGGCTTCCTGAATCTGTACTCCTGCTTGATGGCGGGTCTCAAACGCTGGGAGGCAGCTGGGTCAGCGGCCGGCCGCAAGGCCCGGAGTCTGTGTGTGGTACCAGCTTCCAGGAGCCTCGGCTGCAGGTGGCCATGGGGCGCAGTGGGGGCGGGTGGTTCGAGCCGCTCCTCAGCAGCACCGCACGCCAACTTGGGGAGCCCCAGAGCTCATGAGCGTGGGGAAGGACTGCCAGTGCTGGCTGTAGGAAACAGGCTGGACTTGAACTCAGCCTTTCCCAAATTTCACTCTAAAACCTCCTTGAAAATGAGGATAACCACTAACATCACAAAACAAGCATTCTCAGGAGTAGACATGCTGACTAGCTCTCTCCATTTTTTTTTTTTTTTTTTTTTTTAAGATGAGGTTTCATCATGTTGGCCAGACTGGCCTTGAACTCCTGACCTCAGGTGATCCACCTGAGGTGGATCTAATCTCAGCCTTCCAAAGTGCTGGGATTACAGGTGTGAGCCACCGCGCCCGGCCTCTCTCAATTTAAAAAAAAATTTATTTATTTAGAGATGGAGTCTTGCTCTGTTGTCCAGGCTGGAGTGCAATGGTATCATCCTGCTCACAGCAACCTCTGCCTCCCGGTTCAAGCCTCAGCCTCCGGAATAGCTGGGATTACTAAAAATTTTGTATTTTTAGTAGAGGCGGGGTTTCTCCATGTTGGTCAGGCTGGTCCCAAACTCTCAACCTCAGGCGACCTGCCTGCCTTGGCCTCCCAAAATGCTGGGCTTAGAGGCATAAGCCACAGCGCCTACCTTTTTAAAATATTTGAGTGAACAAAAGCCCAGGAGATGTGTGTTTCAGGCACCCAAGCTGGTAATGCAGAGCTTGAATGTGGCCTGGCCTGCCCCTTCTTCTCCCTTCGTCTGCCCCCCATCCTAAACTGCGGTGAGCCTGCAGCTGTCCTGGGCTATCCTTCAGCTTAAATGCACAGGGAATCCTCAGGGTTGCGGAAGGGCACAGGGAGGGAAAGGGGCCAGGGCTCGCCTGTTTGGCTGGACAATCAGCAGAGGGGGCCGGCCCACACTCTAAGATGCCTGCACAAGCCCCGTTGGTGTAGGGGCGGGGAGTGAGGTCTTTGCCTGGCCCACGGCCCCTCCCAAGAAGGCAGATTCACAGAGAGATGAAGAGCAAGCTGGGCATGGCCGGGGCTGGTCGGTGGCAGGAAATCTTGTCCTGCCTTTTCTTCTCCAGCTCAAAAGAGGCACATGCAGTTAGACTGATATGCTAGGAGGGGCTTCCCTTACCAGGAGAACGGATTTATTGCTTTATAAAAAGAAGTCTGATAAAACTGTTGGGAAAGAAAAATAACTAAAAACCCAAACATCAGCTCACCCCTCTAAGCACCCCCAGGTCTCAAGACACATTTCTGGGGGCAGTCGAGGTGCGTGGGTTGATGGGTCAGGCGCTCCTGCCTCCCCTGTCGTCAGCTCCAAGGCCCCGCGGGTCCCGCCAGCAGGGGGTGCTGTGGGCCTGCGGCCTCGGATGAGCTCCTGGCCCCACGCCAGGGTGGCTCCTGGGCACTGGCTGGGCTGGAGGCCTGGTGGCTCCCGCCTGTACACCCCAACCCGACACACTGATCCACGGCCCCACCCCGGCCTGGACCTCCGTGTCTGCCGGCCACAGCCTTACATCCACCCCCAAAAAGCAGCTGTGTGTATGCCGGCGGTGCCCTGGCTCTGGCGGTGCTCCTGAAATTCCCTTCAGGCGGCAGATAGGACGAGGGTGGCCATGGAAACGTGTCCCCGCGTAGGCCCTGGGGGAGGAGGCGAGGGCCACGGCCACCATGTTCACCCAGCCCGCTCTCCCCTCCCTAGGCCGTAAGCCAGGGGGCTTCAGCACTGGCCGGACAGGCCCTGGCCAGGCCACAGGGGCTGGAATGACAAAGGAGTTAGCACCAACAACAGGAAGCAGGCCCTTCCTTCCTCAGGCAGCCGAGACGAGCCGGGGAGGGAGAGGGGCCAGGCGCGGCGAGACAGTGCGAGCCTTTGTCCTCAGGCAGGTGTGGCTGTGGACATGCAGCTGGGGGCAGGTGGCGGGCAGTGGATGGCAGCCCCCTGCTTTGGCAAGAGGCAGAATCCAGACACTGGCGGGAGAGCGCTGCCGGGAGGGGTTCCTGGCTCCTCCTGCAGGCACCACGGAGACCCCAGCCCCTGGGTCCCTCCCGGGCAGGCAGCCCTGTGTTCAGCAGGAGGAAATGGACGCGTCCCAGGCCCTCTCCCGTCCTTCCACCGCCGCACTCCGAGGCAGGACCGGCCCCGGGAGGGAGCTGGGGATGGCGAGGGTCCTGGGGTGCGTGGGGTCCTCTGGGGTGGGCAGGGCAGGGTCAGCCGCAGACGCACAGGCAGGGCCGCAGTCCTGAGGTGGTGGCTGCTACACGAAGGCCTCCTGGTTGGACGAGCCGTTGATTTTGAGGAAGAGCTTGTCGTCCTCCCGCCTCTGCCGCAGCTGCCGCTCCAGCTGGCGCCGGTAGCAGATCAGGTAGAGCGGCAGGCAGAAGCCCAGCAGGCTGAGCGCCAGCAGCCCCACGTTCACCTGCGGAGGCAGGGGGGCTCCACGTCACCGGACTGCAGGCCCACCCTCCACCGGGCTTGGGAAAGGGGACGGGGTCACAGGGGTGCAGGGGGAACCCAACAGGAAGGCCATCACTCCACATTCCAGCGTCCCAGTTTCTGGCTCTTCATGGCCACGCGGCACACGCGGAGCTCTCAGGGCCTGGCCCTCCACCCGCCGTGAACTCTCTGATCTGAATCTCCGGGGCAGGACTGGGACAAGCTTCTGGTCCCAGGCTGGAGTGCAGTGGCACGATCTCAGCTCACTGCAACCTCTGCCTCCCAGGTTCAAGTGATTCCCCTGCCTCAGACTCCCAGTTAGGTGGGACTACAGGCATGCGTCATCACACCTGGCTAATTTTTGTATTTTCAGTAGTGGCAGTGTTTCATCATGACCAGGCTGGTCTTGAACTCCTGACCTCAAGTGATCCTCCCACCTTGGCCTCCCAAGTGCTGGATTACAAGTGTGAGGCACTGCACCCAGTCCAGGAACTCTGTTCTGTTTACCCCCAAATCAGGTCCAGCAAGGACACGTTCCTCCTCCCGCACGGCCTCCATTCACAAAGGGACCCTGAACAGATCTGAACCAACGTTCCCAAATCGCCCATCCTCGGGGCCCTGAAGCCCCCTGAGTAGCATCTTGCAGCTCCCAGTTAGCAGAGGGGGTCAGGCGCCCATGACCCACCCATCCCCGGACCCCTCTTACCCACAGAGGGTCTCCCTGGAGGGGACCCATCATGGCCAGAAACAGCGGCTGCTGCAGGAGGGCGAAGAGCGCGCTGACCAGGGACTGCAGGCCCGTGAGGCTGCCGAACTGGGTGGAGGGGTACCTGCCGGGCAAGCCATAGCTGTCACAGCCAGCCTCCTCCCTCCTGGGCTCTGCTCGGCCCCAGATGACTGGTGACCCCAGGCTGCACCACTGGTGCCAGACAAGCGGAGGTGCTGGCCCTTGGATTTCTGCCAATGGGCAGTTCTTTTTTTTTTTTTTTTTGGGGACAGAGGCTTGCACTGTCGCCCAGGCTGGAGTGTAGTGGCACAATCTTGGTTTACTGCAACCTCCGCCTCCTGGGTTCAAGGGATTCTCCTGCCTCAGCCTCCTGAGTAGCTGGGATTACAGGCATGGGCCACCACGCCTGGCTAATTTTTTTGTATTTTTAGTAGAGACGGGGTTTCACCCTGTTGCCAGGCTGTTCTCAGACTCCTGACGTCGTGATCCACCTGCCTCGGCCTCCCAGAGTGCTGGGTTATAAGTGTGAGCCACTGAGCCTGGCCCTGCTGGGCGGTTCTGCAAAGTGTTTCTCTTTGGGACCAGCCCCAGGCCTCAGACTCCGGGGAGGGCTGGCCCCACTCAGCTGTGCCCAGGGCTGCGGGTGTCTGGCTGAGCTGAGTGGAACGTGTGGTGCCAGGAGGAGTCTGTGGTTTGGGAAACAGCCCCAGAGACGAGCGTGGAGGCTGGGCGGTGCCTTCACCCAGAGGAGTGTTGAGTAATCGCGGAAACTCAGCCCCACAGACCCTGCCTCCCATCCTCAGACCTGGCCAGGGGAGCCACAGCTTCCTCCAGGCCTGGGGCGGGGCAGGTGGAGGACGAGCAGAGCCGGGAGGACCCCACGGGACGTTGCGGGAATGGGGAGAGTCCTGGGTGAAATCTTAGCACACAGCAGGCTCTGCTGGCCCAGAGGTGGGAAAGGAATCCCGGCAAGGGATGAGCTGGTCCCACGTCAGAGCCCGTGGATGGTGGCGTTTCAGTTTCAGTGTTTGCATCAAGCCCTGAGCCAGAAAAGGAGGAACAACTGTGGTTCCTTATGTTTCCGCGGCCTCTTGGAAAAAGACAGAAGTTTCATTTCAGCCAGGGCTGGACAAAGCTACAGCCAGGCTGGGTGCATGGAGGCTCTGGACGGGGCCGCCTAGGACATTCTGGGCTGTCACCCATGTTGCTGCCCTCGGTGAGGGCCATTTGAACTCAGTGTTGAGCTTCAAGCAGCCAGAACCTACCCCTGTCCTCCCTGTGACCAGTCAGGGCCAGCCCAGGACTCGGCTGAGCAGTGGCCCCTGAGGCCATAACGAGCTGCACAGGTGCCCCACCTGGCTGGGGGCACTGACTTCGTGCTGAATGCCAAGGCTGGTGGGCACCCAACTGTCTGCCCACTGACCTGCCTCCCACCAGGTGTGGCCTCTCCCTGACACACCCAGCAGAAACCCTGGCACCTGCCCCTGATGCAGGAAGATGAGCCCTGCCGGAACAGGCTGACCCAGCCTCAGAGTCTCAGTCCACAAGCAACCTCCCTGTGCCATTCCCACACCCTCGCCCACCAGGTACCTGCAGCTTCTAGGACTTACACGGCGGCATACAGGCCCCCAACAGCGGAGTGGATGAATCCTCGCACGATCGTGTGCAGGATGAAGGAGAGGATCTGAGGGAGGGAAGGCACACTGTGAGCAGAAGGCCTTAAGAGCCCTCACTTCGCCCCCGCCCTCCAATTCCTGGGGGCCCTCGCCCAGGAGCAGTGTCAGCCTGGAGTGGGATCAACCCCATCCTGCAGAGCCAATCATGAATTTTTGGAAATTTCTTTTTTTTTT
>NW_016107451.1:1508637-1516287 GCF_001604975.1 Cebus imitator | reverse complement strand
GACGGGGTTTCACCGTGTTGACCAGGATGGTCTCGATCTCTTGACCTCGTGATCCACCCGCCTCGGCCTCCCAAAGTGCTGGGATTACAGGCTTGAGCCACCGCGCCTGGCCTAATTTTTGGAAATTTCTAAAGCCAGTCATTAACACAGTCATTATTAAAAATTAAATTATAGTCCAGGTTCAGTGGCTCACATCCGTAATCCCAGCACTTTGGGAGGGCGAGGTGGGTAAATCATCTGAGATCAGGAGTTCGAGACCAGCCTGGCCAACATGGTGAAACCCTGTCTCTACTAAAAATACAAAAATTAGCCAGGCTTGATGACAGATGCCTATAATCCTAGCTACTTGGGAGGCTGAGGCATGAGAATCGCTGGAACCCAGGAGGCAGAGGTTGCAGTGAGCTAAGATCAGGCCACTGTACTCTAGCCTGGATGACAGAGTGAAACTCAGTCTCAAAAAATAAATAAGGCCGGGCGCAGTGGCTCACGCCTGTAATCCCAGCACTTTGGGAGGCCGAGGCGGGCAGATCACAAGGTCAAGAGATTGAGACCATGCTGGTCAACATGGTGAAACCCCGTCTCTACTAAAAATACAGTAATTAGCTGGCATGGTGGCGTGTGCCGGTAGTCCCAGCTACTTGGGAGGGTGAGGCAGGAGAATGCTTGGACCTGGGAGGCGGAGGTTGCGGTGAGCCAAGATCGAGCCACTGCACTCCAGCCTGGGCAACAGGAGCAAAACTCCGTCTCTAAATAAATAAATAAAATAAAATTACAGGCTGGGTGGCTCATGCCTATAATCCCAGCACTTTGGGAGGCTGAGGTGGGTGGATCACTTGAGGTCAGGAGTTCGAGACCAGCATGGCCAACATGGTGAAACCCCATCTCTACTAAAAATACAAAAATTAGCTGGGCATGGTGGCAGACTCCTATAATCCCAGCTACTCGGGAGGCTGAGGCAGGAGAATCGCTTGAACCCGGGAGGTGGAAGTTGCAGTGAGCCGAGATCACAACACTACACTCTAGCCTGGGTGACAGAGCTAGACTCCATGTCAAAAAAATAACTTAACTAAATTATATACATTTATGACTAAATAAATAAATTATATTAAAATAAAGGTAATGAATACTTAAAACTCATCACTCGCTGGCCTGGTACAGTGACTCACGCCTGTAATCCCAGCACTTTGGGGGGATGGGGAGGATCGCTTGAGCCCAGGAGTTCCAGACCAGCCTGGGCAACGTGGCAAGACCCCATCTCTGCAAAAAATATAAAAATGAGCTGGGCTTGGTGGCACATGCCTGTATTCCCAGCTACTCAGGAGGCTAAGGTGGGAGGATCACCTGAGCTCAGGAAGTCAAGGCTGTAGTGAGCCAAGGTCCCACCACTGCAGTGGAGCCTAGCCGATGAGAGTGAGACCATCTCAAAAACACACACACACACACACACACACACACACACACACACACACACACACACAGAGAAAGCCTCATCCCTTCCTAATCACTGCACTTGGTCACCAGTCTGAGCATTTCAGGCTTTTCCATCTGCTGTAGATCTATGGGTAGAAACACCATGTGACTGTGAAGCTCCTTCCAATTCCACATCAGTAACATCACATGGGTGGCTTGAAATCAGCCATGCTGAGACCAGGTACACCACAGAAATCTGCAAACACTAACTCAGGGCCCCGGCGCTGCTAGATGTGTGGGCATAACGCTGAGTGGGAGGAGGTGGCTGAGCACGCCTCGGGCTGCCTTTGCCCACCACGGACTGTGCACCAAGGTCTCCACGCCAGCTGCCCCTGCACTCCCAGTGGGTGGCTGCCCTCTCACCTCCCTACTGAAGTGTTTCTTCCTTGTGTGTGTGGTTTATTTTATTTTGTTTTGAGACAGTCTCCCTCTATCCCCGAGGCTGGAGTGCAGTGGCGTGATCTCAGCTCACTGCTACCTCCGCCTCCAGGGTTCAAGCGATTCTCCTGCCTCGGCCTCAAGAGCAGCTGGGATTACAGGCATGTGCCACCATGCCTGGCTAATTTTCTTTGAGGCAAGGTCTAACTCCAGTTGTCCAGGCTGGAGTACCCTGGTGTGATCTCAGTTCACCGCAGCCTCAACTTCCCGGGGTGCAGTGAGCCAAGATTCCCCTACCTTAGCCTCCTCAGTAGCTGGGACTACAGTTGTGCGTCCCAACACCCGGCTCATTTTTATTTTTAGCAGAGACAGGGCATTGCCATGTGGCCCAGGCTGGTCCCTCCTGAGGTCCTATTGCTGTCTGTGGGAGGGCCCCTGCCCAGGACGGCTGCTGCTGGCAGGCCTCGCAAGCTCCAAGAGGCACTTTTTACTGGCAGGCGCGAGAGCCATCCTCTTGGCTGCCAGGTCCCTGTGGTTGCCTTTTTTTGTCTTTTGTACACAGCCCTGCCATCCTGCTCAGCAGCCAGGACCTGTTCCCAGGAATGCGGAGGGGGAGGGGGAGGGGCTGTTCTTTGCCATGTTGAGGGCTGTGCCCAGTGTGCACATGCACACACACACATGCATGCACGCATACACACAGGCACATGCACATGCGCACACACACATGCACATGCACACACACACATGCATGCACGCATACACAGGCACACGCACATGCACACAAACACATGCACACACACATGCACACAAGCACATGCACACACATGCATGCATACATACACAGGCACACACATGCACACACAGGCACATACATGCACACACAGGCACATACATGCACACACACAGCCACACACACAGCCACACACAAACATGCATGCACGCATACACAGGCACATGCACACACATGCATGCACGCATACACACAGGCACACACACGTACACATACACATGAACATGCACATACACACACATACATGCACACATACACATAGGCACACACACATGCATGCACACATACACAAGAACACACACATGCACATGCACACACACATGCATGCACGCATATACACAGGCACAGGCACACATGCACACACACACATTGCATGCATACACAGGCACACACATGCACACACACGCATGCACGCGCACATGCACATGCATGCACATAAACACACACAGAGGCACACACACACATGCACACAGACACGCACAGGCACACACGCACACACACACGCACACATGCACACACACCTGCCTCAAATGCCTTGTTGCCGTTTTACAGCTTTTCTTTCAGCAAGAGCAAAAAGGAGATGACTGTCTCCACTGAGCACTGCCCCTTGACTGGACAAGGTGGTCAGGGCAAAGGTCTGCCCATCTTGCAGAGAAAGCCACCTGGGAGGCCAGGGAGGGCAGGAGGGCTGCAGCACCCCACCCCCCGGGGCAGCACAAACATTCATGGGGTCACTGTGGTCTGCACACCCAGTGTCAGCACGCACATAAACTTCCCCAGGGCGGGGCACACCTGGGTGCTGAGCGCCCCTCAATAGCTGGCCACCTGTAAGAAGGGAGGGACTCTTACTTCCCTCCTGGACTTGACCTGAGATACCATCTGGATACACCTATCTGGAAGCAAGAGTGTCACTCGTGTCCTTCCACCATCTGTAAATGTAAGGACTGTGCCACACCTCCTGCCAGCCCACTTCACAGATCTGCGGGGAGGTGGGGGAGGGACAGTGACAAAGTCCACCTTACCCAAAATCTCTGCCAAACGTCGGGTTGCAGAAGCCTCAGAAGTTGGGCAAACAAATTAAGCTTTTTTTTTTGAGACAGAGTCTCACTCTGTGGCCTAGACTGGAGTGAAGTGGCGCAATCTCGGCTCACTGCAACCTCCGCCTCCCGGGTTCAAGTGATTCTCCTGTCTCAGCCTCCCGAGCAGCTGGGACTACAGGAGCCCACCAACACGCCTGGCTAATTTTTGTATTTTTTGTAGAGAAAGGATCCACCTCAAGCAATCCACCTGCCTCTGCCTCCCAAAGTGTTGGGCTTACAGGCATGAGCCACCGTGCCCAGCCTCGAATGAAGCTTTTGAATCCAGATCTGAGGCCACCATCAGGTCTTTCTCCACTCTGTTCAGTGTAGAAACCCTGTGAGATGCTGGTAACGGGGGCAGAGGTTCCCACCAACACCACAGATCAGCCAGACCTCTCTGGACATCAGCTTCCAGCTGTCTGAGCCGATACAAAACAACCCCACAGCAACCCCACGCACTTCCGGGAAATGGGATGATGGTGGCATCAGTGGTGCTGCACCATGCCCCCAAAACCAAGACCAATGTGGCTTCCTGGAGAGGAGTGCCCGTGTAGCGGCAATCCAGCAGCGAGCAGAGCCTGGCGGGTGACATACCCTCTGCGGACAGCCAAGGGCTGGTGGGCTGCTTGGTTGAATGAACGAATGAAAATCACCATCTGCTTTTTGATGGTGTCCATGAAACATTATACACTTTTTTTTTTTGAGACGTTTCGCTCTTGTTACCCAGGCTGGAGTGCTGTGGTGCAATCCACCTCCTGGGTTCAAGCGATTCTCCTGCCTCAGCCTCCCGAGTAGCTAGGATTACAGGCACACACCACCACACCTGGCTAATTTTGAATTTTTAGTAGATACGGGCCTTCTCCGTGTTTGGTCAGGCTGGTCTTGAACTCTCGACCTCAGGTGATCCACCCGCCTTGGCCTCCCAAAGTGCTGGGATGACAGGTGTGAGCCACTGCGCCCAGCCCACACATTTGAGCCTTCACACGTTCCTTCTTATTGCCCGGAACTCCCTGTGGCCCCTCCTGCTCCCCAAACCCACCTGTAGAGGCAGGTTGGGAATGAGGCAGGTCACCCCAAAGCCCACAAGCAACACGTTGGTGAAGGCGAAAGCCCGCATGGCATTAGTGATCTTCTGGATCTGCCGGTCCCGCGTTATCTTCTTCTCGCTTCTGCAGAGACACAGAACATGAAAAGGTGGGAGGGCTCCCGGGAGGAAGCTGGTGCTCCTGAGAAGTCAGGCCCCAAGAGTCTCAGCACGTGAACTGACGCAAGACTCAGAAGCCACCTGGGCAGGTTTTAGGGACTGTGTCGGGGCTAGACCAGCACTGCGGGCACTCCCTGGTCCCTCTCAATGGAGTGGGGTCTCAGGTATGAGAAGATGGCCATTGATACGCTGCAGCGCTGCTGTGAAGGGCTAAGATGACAGGGAGGGAAGGAGCAGACTGTGCCTGGGCTGGCACATGGCAAAGCCTCACTTCACAACTGGCTTCAGGTTCACCCAAATCTTCCAGGAGGCCGATAATAAGCCAGATATAAGCCAAATAAGGGAGTGAATGGGTTTCCCCTTGGCGGCAGGGCAGGAGAGGGTAAAGGGGAAACGGGCAGGCAGCAGAACCGGAGTGGAACTGGAGTGGGCAGAAATAACCTCCTGGCTGCAGGAGCTAACCTAGCTAGCAGAGCTCTCTCTGTAATTACCGCCTGGTGAATTAACTATTAGCGATCCCAGCCTCACACCCACGCAGACACCCGGGTGATAACACAGCATCCAGGAGTGGACCCCAGGTACTCAGAGATTTACAGGGAGTCCCAGGCCCCCCACCTCCTGTGTGGCCCCAGGCAAACCACTCAACCTCCCAGCCTCAGTTCCCTTATCTTTAAAATGGGTCTAGCAATTCCCCGCGGTGCTGGGAGCCTTCACCGAGATTCTGTGCATTAATTGCTCGGCAGAGCACCTCATGCAATAAACCGTAGCTTATTATATGAAGGTGGAGTTCTAGAACACAGTGTTTAACTCATCCTCTGATCTTAGAGCCTGTCCCTTACGTACAGTGGGACTCCTGGGCCTTGTTTCAGCTTCACAATCATGAAAGACTCTATTAACACATACTATGCTTATAGCAACATACTACTCAAACTTAGTGGATAAACCCTGCAGACAAGTGGGGCGCCTTTAAGATGGCGTACGTACCACTGCCAAGGGGCGGGCGGGGGATGCTCTCAGGAGCAGGATGCTTTGCTCTCCGTTCTCCACACACTTTCACCTGCTGTCTCTCTTTCTTTCATCTTGCTCAATGCTCTCTTTTTTTTTTGAGACAAGAGTCTCGCTCTGTTGCCGAGGCTGGAGTGCAGTGGTACAATCTTGGCTCACTGCAACCTCTGCCTCCTGGGTTCAAGTGACTCTCCTGCCTCAGCCTCCTTAGTAGCTGGGATTACAAGCGCCCGCCACCATGCCCGGCTAATTTTTGTATTTTTAGTAGAGGACAGGGTTTCACCTTGTTCAGGCTGGTCTCAAACACCTGACTTTGTGATCCGCCTGCCTGGGCCTTCCAAAATGCTGGGATTACAGGTATGAGCCACCATGCCTGGCTTAAACTTTTTTTTGAGACATGGTCTTGCTGTGTCACCCAGACTGGAGTGCAGCAGCACGATCACAGCTCACTGCAGCCTCACGAGCAGCCCTGCTGCCTCAGCCACCTAAGTAGCTGCCACCATGCCTGGCTGATTTTTAAATGTTTTTGAAACACGGTCTCACTCTGTCGCCCAGGCTGGAGTGCAATGGTGGGATCACAGCTCACTGCAGCCTCAACCTCCCCAGGCTCTGGCATCCTCACCTCAGCCTCCTTAGTAGCTGGGACTACACGTGTGAACCACCACACCTGGTTCACTTTTGTATTTTTTGGTGGAGATAGGGTTTTACCACGTTGCCCAGGCTGGTCACTAACTCCTGGGCTCAAGCAGTTCACCTACCTCGAACTTGCAAAGTGTTGGTATTGTAGGCATGAACCACCAGGCCTGGCCAATTTTTAAATTTTTGTAAAGATTGGGGGCCTGGCCATGTTTGCCAGGCTAGTCTCGAACTCCTGGCCTCAAGTGATCTTCCTGCCCCGGCCTTTCAAAGTGCTGGGATTATAGGCATGAGTCAGCAGACTCAGCCTCAAACTTCAGCATACCAAGGAATTTC
The DNA here is from genome assembly GCF_001604975.1 of Cebus imitator. Lineage (NCBI taxonomy): Eukaryota > Metazoa > Chordata > Mammalia > Primates > Cebidae > Cebus > Cebus imitator. The sequence continues at coordinate 1,509,389 of NW_016107451.1, read as the reverse complement.
CATAAAGAGGGGAGCAGCTTAATAAATTTCCATAAAGAGGGGAGCTGAGCTGAGTGAGTGAGTGAGTGGAAGGACCCGGACAGGAGCTGGAGTACAGCCCTCTCTCCCTCCCACCTGCCCACCCCCGCCTGCCTGACATGCAGCTCTGGGGTCTCTGTGCAGGGCTGAGGGCTCTGGGGGCCTACGCACTGGGTGGCGTCTTTGTCCTCAGGCTCCTCGGAGGTGTCTTCACACTCCTTCAGCCTCCAGTCCATGATGTAGCCGATGACGGGCGCCGTAAGCAGGCACAGCAGCTGGAGCACGCCAAAGATGGAGGTGTAGAGGCCAACTGCGGGGGAAGGGGCTGCGTCACAGGGGTCCCGGCAGACAGCCCTGGGGGCAGGGACTGGGCACCAGCTGGGAAGGGGCTGGTGCCAACAGGCTCTTTGGGGGTCTGCCTCAGAACCCCGTCACTGTGGGTCTTGCAGGGAGCCCAGAGGCCTTAACTCTGAAGTCGAGGCTGGAATGGGGCAGGGAAACTTCTTCTCAGCTCTAAATCCCCTGCTTGTTTCTTTTTTTCCTTTTTTCTTGAGATGGGGTCTCGCTCTTGTTGCCCAGACTGGAGTGCAGTGGTGCGATCTTGGCTCACTGCAACCTCCAACTCCCTGGTTCAAGTGATTCTCTGCCTCAGCCTCCCGAGTAGCTGGGAGTACAGGCATTCACCACCACGCCTGATTTATTTTCATATTTTTAGTGGAGATAGCGTTTCTGCA
>NW_016107451.1:1483370-1508432 GCF_001604975.1 Cebus imitator | reverse complement strand
GAAAAAGAAACAGCGCAGGAAACCCAGGTGTCACAATGGCCTTCCCAGAGCTCCGGGAAGCCACCGGGACGTGGGAGCTCCACAGCTGCCGAAGCCGATGACGGAGGTGTTCTAAGCCACTGGCCACTAGTTTCTGCCTCTAGAAACACCCCAGGAAGGCACCGCTCACAGGGCTCTAGCGGGAGGGCTTCCCTGTTCAAAGACTTACAACTATGGTGGGTTTTCCAGGGAAACAGATGCTGAGTGTTGACTGCCCCCTCTACCCCCACGGCTCTAGCCAGGAGGGTCTGGAGCTTGAGGCGAGGAGCTTCTGGGTTGAACAGACTGGCTGGGTGGGGATGTCATAAGGTTCCCTGACAGCCCCCCCCCCCCACTTACCCGTGGCCATCACTGCATCAAGACAGCACAAGTGAAAAAGCAGAAAGAAGTGAGGTTAGTGACAGAAACCTGAGCGCTGCAGAGATGCGGGGAGGGGCGGGCTCCTTCGGGGCCAGCACACATTCCATTTCCCACCAAGCATAACCTGGGGCCCTGGGGGGGGCAGCGGGCTTCAGCCAGGTCCCTGCAGACATCCTCCTGTCTGCTGGTGCCCGGTCACAGGCGGGCTGGTGAGTCAGGCCCGTGACGCTGGCGGGTAGCGTGGTAGGAAGTGGCGGGTGAGCGCAAGGCCTGCTGCAATCTGAGTCCCTGCTGCCACGGCCTGCAGGAATGGTTGTGTCATAGCTCCCGCCTGCCCTACTGGCTCAGAGATAGGGAAAGGACACAGAACCCGCCCCAGACGCCCGGCCAAGGCATCTGACACCACGGGTCTCCTCCAGATGGCCAGAGCTGGCCTCCCTTCCACTCTGTTAGGAAACGGAGACCGTGCCTGGGCCTGCTCCCCTGCCTCGGGCCGTGGCCCCTGCTACTGAGGCCCGGTGGCCCTGAGCTGCTGCTCCGAGCAGAATGTGCCAGTCTAGAGGGCCGTGCAGCTCCAGTGACCTGAGACCCATATGTGAGTCCTGGCTCTGGCCTTGAACATGTGACTCCATCGCTCTAGGCCTTGTTTTTCAGTTGTATCTGATGATCGTATCTATCTTAAATGATGATGTAGTAGACGATAGTATCTATTAACTTCTAGATTGCTATCGAATCAAGGACAATAGAAGAACATGTCACCTGTCAACTCTGTACAAAGGCAGGGTAGGACAGGTGGCCTTGACTAGTGGGGGGCAGAGGGACCCAACCCATCTGGCTACGCATGGCCGCTGCACCCCGTTCTCACTTTGAGGCCTCAAATCCCCAAGCACTGGTGGTCCTGGATTCTGGTTTCTCAACACCCTGCTTCTTCCTAGCAAGTGCCATGCCCTGAGGGTGGGTGGGAGGATGAGGCAGCAGTGCCGACTCTGGCTGGGCCTGGGCACTGCTGGGAACACCTCAAGGCTGCATTTTCACCCAGGCGTGGTGGTTCACACCTGTAATCCCAGCGCTTCCGGGGGCAGAGGTGGGAGTATCACCTGAGCTCAGGAGTTCAAGACCAGCCTGACGAACACGGTGACACCCTCTCTCTACTAAAAATACAAAAATCAGCCAGGTATGGTGGCACATGCCTGTAATCCCAGCTACTTGAGAGGCTGAGGCAGGAAAATCACTTGAACCTGGGAGGTGGAGGTTGCAGTGAGCCGAGATCACACCATTGCATTCCAGCCTGGGTGACAAGGGTACAAATGTGTCTCAAAAAAAAGAGACTGCATTTTTGGATGGGCGCTGTGGCTCATGCCTGTAATCTCAGCACTTTGGGAGGCTGAGGTGGGAGAACTGCCTGAGCCCAGGAGTTCCAGACCAGCCTGGGTAAAATTGAGAGAATTGGTCTTTATGAAAACAAAAAATTAGCCAGGCGTGGCGGCACACACTCATAGTCCCAGATACTTAGCAGGCCGAGGTGGGAGGATCCCTCGAGCCCATGAGCTGGAGGCTGCGGTGAGCTGTGAATTGCACCACTCACTCCAGCCTGAGTGGCAGAGCAAGACCCCAGCTCACCAAAAAAAATGACGGCCTTTTCCCAGCGGGCAGCGGCCTTGCTAGTTAGGGCTTCCCGAATCTGCACTCCTGCTTGATGGCGGGTCTCAAATGCCAGGAGGCAGCTGGGTCAGCGGCCGGCGGCTAGGCCCGGAGTCTACGTGTGGTACCAGCTCCCAGGAGCCTTGGCTGCAGGTGGCCATGGGGCGCAGTGGGGGCAGGTGGCTCTGCTGGTTCCAGGCGCTCCTCAGCAGCACCGCATGCCTGCTCTCGGGGAGCCCCAGAGCTCATGAGCGTGGGGAAAGGGACCCGGACCCAGCGGCCGTCTCTCTGGGCACAGCTAGGCCGTGGTGTTGGGTGCAACAGGTCACGGGAGGAGGACGGGGAAATCCAATGGCCTGTTTGCCACAGACCAATCTTCTGGCCTGGCTTCCTCTAACTTCCTGAAATTGACTTTTCAAACATAGGAAACAGTTGGAAAAATTCCTCTTGGGCAGCAAAAGATGTCTCAAGAGCTTTCGTAAAAGACCCTGACTCAGCGGCCGGGAGATGTGCCTCTCAGGGCCAGGAGCTGGCTCTCTGCACACTTGGCAGTTTCCACCGCTCTGGGCCTGAGTATTTATCAGGCCAGCCATGGCGGTTTACGTCTGTAATCCCAGCACTTTGGGAGGCCAAGGCGGAACAATCCCTTTAGCCCAGGAGTTTTGAGACCAGCCTGGGCAACACAGCAAGACCCATCTCTACAAAAAATTTAAAAATTAGCTGGGTGTGGTAGCATGCCTCTGGGGAGCGCTGAGAGGTCAAGGCAGCAGTGTCTGTATCACCGCAGTCCAGCCTAGGCAGCACAGAAACGCAGAAAGAGACCCTGTCTCAAAAAAACAAGGAAAAAAACCATATAATAGATTGGCTTTCCCCAAATCGTGTTCCACAGATTTTTTTTTTTTTTTGGAGATGGAATCTTGCTGTGTCGCCCAGGCTGGAGTGCAGTGGTGTGATCTTGGCTCGGTGCAACCTCCGCCTGCCAGGTTTAAGCAATTCTCTGCCTCAGTCTCCCGAGGAGCTGGGATTACAGGCGCCCACCACCATCGCTGGCTAATTTTTGTATTTTTAGTAGAGACAGGGTTTCACCATGTTGGCCAGGCTGGTCTTGAATGCCTTACCTTGTGATCTACCCACCTTGGCCTCCCAAAGTGCTGGGATTACAGGCATGAAGTACCATGCCCGGCCCTTTTTTTTTTGAGATGGAGTCTCACTCTGTTGCCCAGATTGGAGTGCAGTGGCATGATCTCGGCTCACCACAATGTCTGCCTCTTGGGTTCAAGTGATTCTCCTGCCTCAGCCTCCTAAATAGCTGGGATTACAGGCACCTGCCACCATGCCTGGCAAATTTTTGTATTTTTAGTAGAGATGGGGTTTTACCATGTTGGCTAGGCTGGTCTTGAACTCCTGACCTCAGATGATCCACCTGCCTCAGCCTCCTAAATAGCTGGGATTACAGGCGCCTGCCACCACGCCTGGCAAATTTTTGTATTTTTAGTAGAGATGGGGTTTCACCATGTTGGCTAGGCTGGTTTTGAACTCCTGACCTCAAGTAATCCGCCCACCTCAGCCTCCCTAAGTGCTGGGGTTACAGGCATGAGCCACTGCGCCCCGCCTAGGCGCCCAGTTTCACAGTAGAACCGGCGTGAGTGATCTGATTCTGTCTGTTATCTCACTTTTATTAAAGCTGGATGTCTCACCCCGTAAAAAACTGGTTACCGATTCTTCACAAGGCCTAGGGTATCTTTGCCTTGATAAAAACAAGTAAACCATCAAAAAACAGTTGCATCCCATGGAGGCTGCCAATAAAAAGGGTTTTGAGTGCGTGTGCCGCCTAGGGATGACTAGGGCTGACTCAGCTCAGGCCCCGGGAAGTCCTGACTTTCTTTGCAGAATCAAAACCTCTAATCAGCTGCAGTCCTGTGCTGTTTTGGAAAAGTGGAGTGTGGGTTATCAGCCGTGTCTGCTGGAGCCGGCAAGCCTCGACTGGATCCCAGGCTGGGAGAAAGCCCGCGCCCTGCCCTGTTTCTCGGTGAGGGACGAAGATCAGGGTCAGCCACTTGCCCCGGCGTCTCCAACCACACCCTGACCTCCATGCGCAGGGTGTCCATGCACCCCCCGTGCTGCTTTCTGGGAGGACTGAGGGCATGACCTGCTGTCTTTCAGCTGCACTGGGGTGCAGGGCTCTGTTCTGTGCCACGTTTTCCTTTGCAGCACACACGGCAGCCTCCCCCTCAGACATGGAAAACGCATATACCACATCCCATGCACAGCAGCCATTTTGGTCCTTCCCTCCCTCCTGGACCAGGAAACCCTGATGGGGACATGAAAGAACGGGTGGGGCTGGTGGTGATGAAAGAGCTCTGCTAGGCAAGCAGTGCCCGGAGGTGGCCGTCCGCAGCCCTGCCAGCCTAGCTCAGCTTCACACATCCTGGGCTGCGGCCAGTGGCTAGGCTCAGGCCAGAGTGACTGTGACTGCCTTCCCGGGAGGCGGCCAGGGTGCCTACCTGTCTTCTGGTCGCCGCTGACCAGGAACTTGAGGATGTTGTTCATGGCTCCCATGTAGAAGATGAGCCGAAGCTGGGTGACGCACATGGTGACAAGGCTGAGCAGCAGGATGGGGCTGAACACGCTTTGCATGAAGGATGGGGCCGCTGTGGGAGAGGCCCTGGGCTCAGAGCTGGGCACACCGTCCCCACCACCCGGGGCTATGCAAATCCTTCCACACTGGAGGCCAGGAGGCCCCCTGGGATGGGCCTGGTGAGGGTGATGGGCTTGGCACTGCCGTGGGGTCACCCCCTGTGTGAAATCAGTTGGGGAAATCCCTTTCCCTTCCCAGGCCTCTGCAGAACAGGGCAGGTGGGGCTGCCTCCCCTTTTGAGGTGAAGTGGGAATGGGGCAAGCTGATACCCACGGAGCCCCCTCCCTGTCGCCCGACTGCCATCTCAGGAGGGTACCTGCAGCGTCTGGCTGGCACTTCACCTCCAGGTCGACGGTGGACAGGCACAGCTTGTGGCCCTCCTGCAGTGCCACCTGCTCCTTGGCATTCCTCATGGAGCTGCCCACGCTCAGGCGGCGGCCCACCGTGGTCACCTGCTTGTAGAACTGCTTCCCTGTGATCTTGTGGTCAAAGCCCAGCCAGCTGAACTTGATCTTCACCCTGGGGCCCGGTAGAATGTCTGTGGGTGCCACCTGCGACCCCGGCTTGAAGAGTGTCTATGGTGCTGCCCAGAACCCCAGCTTGGGGGAAATAGGGCCAGGGCCCTGGGAGAGAGTCTGTGGGCACTGTGTGGGACCGTCGCCGGAAGGGGCAGGGCAGAGGGCTGGGGAGAGTGACTGTGGGCACTGTGCAGGACCCTGGCTCGGGGTGGCAGGGGGCAGGGCAGAGGGCTGCAAAGAGTGACTGTGGGCACTGCCTGGGACCCTGGCTCGGGGGGGCGGGCAGGGCAGAGGGCTGGGGAGAGTGACTGTGGGCACTGTGTAGGACCCTGGCTCGGGGGGGGCGGGCAGGGCAGAGGGCTGTGGAGTGTGACTGTGGGCACCGCCTGGGACCCTGGCTAGGGGGGGTGGGGGGCAGGGCAGAGGGCTGGGGAGAGTGACTGTGGGCACCGCCCGGGACCCTGGCTCGGTGGTGGGGTGGGCAGAGGGCCCAGGAGAGTGACTGTGGGCTGCCCGGGACCCGGGCTGGGGTGGGGTGGGGTGGGGCCCAGGGCACCTTTACTTACGAGTAGTCCATGTCCTCCGGCCCGGGGAAGGGCTCCAGGGGCCAGTTAAAGAAGCAGTTGAGGAAAACCAGCCCAGAGCAGCCGGCCCAGACCACAAGGATGGCGATGAAGGAGATGCCAGCATCGTAGATGAGCTGACGAGCACCGTGGGGTGGGGATGGGGTGAGGGAAGGACAGAGTTAGCCAAGGGAGACAAGAGCCGGTAGATGGGGCACCGGCAGCCCCTGCTGTCCCTGTGCTGAGCCGTGTGAGAAGGCACAGCCCTGCCAGCCTGGACGTTTGGACATCAGACCCCCACCCTCCAGTCCTCCCACCGTGCCTGCCCTGCTAATTATCTGGGCCCGGGGTGTCATGAACCCCCCCGACTCGGAGGCCTTCCCGACGGCCCGCCGAGATCACGACATGGCTCTTGGGCTCATAGTGAACAGCCCGGCAGAGGCGATGGTACCTCGGGCCCATCGGCTTGTCTGGTGTGAGTGGAGCTCCCTGAAGACAGGCTGGCCCTGTCCATGGATATTTCCCCTGAGCCCTGGAGAGCTCCCATGGCAGAGAACAAAGAAATGCTCCCTCAGACCCCATGCGGTGGGCGTGCACCGGCCTGGGTCCCCGGCGCTGTGGGGGCTGCTGGGTATGGCCCTGGCAGAGTGCTTGGCACGGGACCTGGCCAGCGGGTAGCCTACTGGGCATGTTCGCTGCAGTCATGAGTACCAGCGACTTCCAGCAGTGACTGAGAGTCCCTGAGGCATTGGCAGACAGTTATCCAGCATGCCAGGGAGGACCTGGCAGACAGTTACCCAGCGCACCAGGGAAGACGCCGACATGAGCCAATGAGAAGAGGAGGAGGAGGAACTTGTGGGACCCGCCTCGTCCAGGGGCGCAAGAATCTCAGCAAGTCCACAGGATGGCTGGCACCGAGTCCCAGCTCCCACCGCCTCGATGCCCAGAAGGCCACCCCACACCGTGGCACCTGAACTCTCCCAGCCAGCAGCCTTCCCACACGCACCCCTGAGGAAAGGGGCTTCTCTCCAGTGTCAGGGCCAGAGGCAAGAGTAGCCCCTGTGGGGCCCTGGGCAGAGCCACGGGATTTGGGGTAGGAACTCGGGCGGATGGGCTGTGGGGTGTTTGCTTCATCCTGACCCTGTGTTGACTTCCACAGGTCGGAGTCCTGCCTGGGAGGGAAATAGCTGAACCAGCTTGGCCAGGAGCAGTGCTTTGGTGGATGGAGCAATGGCACAGTAACAGCCGCCAGTGAGCGGGGGAGACAGGGAGCTGGGGGCCGGGGAGCCGGGGGAGACAGGAGCTAGACTCAAGTCTGAGACAAACTCACCCCCCGCCCTTTCCCTGCCCCAGCCCAGAAATGCACAGGCGCCTGCAGCAGAGCCCACAGCACATGTGTGAGTCCTGCCCCCGAGGCCATGTGGTTCTCGTTTCTCGCTCCTGATGCCAGGTGCATCCTGCCAGGGTGAGGGTGCTGGGGAGGGGGCACCCCCGGTGCCCGCAACTGCCTCCCTCTCAGAGAGGGCAGACGGAGGCTGGAGCAGAGCTGATCACGGACGCCAGTGCTACTCATGCTCACCTTGATTCCCGGGAAGGTGACGGCCGAGGAGGCGTAGGACCCAATCATCAGGGCAATAAACGTGGACCGAAGGTCTCCGAACATGTTGGGCAGCTGAGAGATAAGAAGCAGGGAAGCCTCAGCGGGAGGAGGCACCAGGGAAGCTCAGGAGGAGCGGGAAGATGACCAGGCCCATCGGCCCCTCTTCACCTGTGCCCCTCCTGTGTGACTCACAGGGCAGTAGTCCAGAGGTGATGACCGCTCACTCAAAGTGTCTCCTCTCTGCACCAGGGCTGATACAGGAGAGGAGGGAGGTCACACAGGGTACAAGTGGCTGCCTGACTGCAGCGGGCAACCCTCCCCGCTTCTCTGCTCCTAGCAGAACCCAAGAGCCTTCTTGTCCCTCCAGGGTAATGTGGAGATGCCAGAGAACAAAGTTATGAGCCTCAGGCAGCCCTCAAAGGGAGAGAGCCTGTTAAAAATACGCATCTATTTGGGGATAATCAAGTCATTTTATAAATAAAAATATCAGCATCCCAGAAAGACCAGATGTCAGCAAAAACTGCTTTTGGTTTGGAGAGGGTAGATTTTTGGAAGGTGTCAATCAGAATTCAACAGTTCTCTCTGGTCTGGTGATGAAGACGGCCCAGGAGTCCTGCTTCTAAATTTCTTTCTTTTGAGATGGGGTTTCGCTCCTGTCGCCCAGATTGGAGTGCAGTGGCGCAATCTCGGCTCATTGCAACCTCCGCTTCCCGGCTTCAAGCGATTCTCCTGCATCAGTCTCCCGAGTAGCTGAGATCAGAGGCACCCACCATCACGCCTGGCTAATTTTGTATTTTTAATAGAGATGGGGTTTCTTCCATGTTGGCCAGGCTAGTCTCAAATGATCTGCCTGCCTCGGCCCCCCAAAGTGCTGGGATTACAGGCGTGAGCCACTGCGCCTGGCCCCCAGCTAGCCCTTAATTATTTTTGTAGAGATGGGGTCTCATTATATTGCTCAGGCTAGTCATGAACTCCTAGCCTCAAGCGATGCTCCCAGCTTGGCCTCCCCAAACAAAAACTAAACCATTTTGTGTTATCAAACCTGCCTACCTACAAGCAAATTAATTGCAGTGAGGAGAGGCAGTCCGCACATGGCGACATGCCTGCCTCTAATCATTTCTGCCTGTTTTGCCCACAGTTAAAAATGAGTCAGAGATATTGTCAAAATTTACACCTTCTGTGCTTTAAAGGATGGCATTGACAAAGTGAAAAGAGCTGGGAGTGGTGGCTCAGGCCTGGCATCGCAGCACTCTGGAAGGCTGAGGCGGCAGGATTACCTGAGTGAGGGCAGGAGTTGGAGAAAGTGAAAAGAATGCACAGAATTCGAGAAACTTCTTACAAACCATCGATCTAATCAGGAGCTTGCATCTAGAGTATGTAAAGACAGCACTCAATAGTCATTCAAGAAACAAAAAATAGAACATAGAAGAACCGCTACAATTCAATAATGAAATGATAAATAACCCATTTGTTTTTTGTATGAAGCCTTGCTGTCTCCCAGGCTGGAGCGCAGTGGCGCCATCTCGACTCACTGCAACCTCTGTCTCCTGGGTTCAAGCGATTCTCCTGCCTCAGCCTCCCGAGCAGCTGGAATTGCAGGTATGTGTCACCGTGCCCAGCTAATTTTTGAAATAACAAATTTTTTTAAATGGGCAAAGATCTGAATAGACATTTCTCCAAAGAAGATATACAAATGGCCACTAAGCGTATGAAAACAAGCTCAACACCATTAATCATAGTGAAATGCAAATCAAAACCACAGTGAGATGCCACTTGATACCCACTAGGGTATCAAAAAGTCACAGTCAGACGGGGTGCAGTGGCTTACACCTATAATCCCAGTACTTTGGGAGGTCGAGGCTGGCGATCACTTGAGGCCAGGAGTTCAAGACTAGCCTGGGCAACATAGTGAGACCCTGTCTCTACCAAAAATACGGAAAATTAGCTGGGTGTGGTGGAATATGCCTATAATCCCACCTACTTGGGAGGCTGAGGCAGGAATCGCTTGAACCCAGGAGACAGAGGTTACAGCAGTGAGCCGAGATCGCGCCACTGCACTCCAGTCTGGGTGACAGAGCAAGACTTCATTTACAAAAAAAGAAATGACACCAGGCACAGTGGCTCACACCTGTAATCCCTGCACTTTGGGAGGCTGAGGTGCGTGGATCACCTGAGGTCAGGAGTTCAAGACTAGCCTGGCCAACATGGTGAAACCCCATTTCTATAAAAATGCAAAAATGACCTGGGCATAATGGCAGGTGCCTGTAATCCTAGCTACTCTGGGGGCTGGGGCAGGAGAAACACTAGAACCTGAATGGTGGAGGCTGCAGTGCCCCGAGATCATACCACTGCACTCCAGCCTGGAGACAAAGTAAGACTCTGTTTCAAAAAAAAAAAAGAGAATGCTCTGCAGACAGCGTGCCAGGGAGGCCTTTGCCCTACCTTCTTAACCTCAAGCCTGGTTTAACCCTACCTAGGCTGCAGACCAACAGAGCCACAGGGATTTGGAGTGAGCTCATGGCTCTGCCCGGTCTTCTCCCCAGCACTAGATCCAGGATGGGGAAGAGCAGAACCCGGGGAAAAGGCCGACTCTCCATCTGTCCACGGATGAGGCCCTTGCCTGCAGGCCTGGACAAGGCAGGGGCCTCCCCGACGCTTCCTTTGATACCCTGTCTCTTGCCGCCTGGAACGTTCTTATAAGCACCAAGAAAATTCTTTCCAACATGTGATTCTGGTCAGCAGGGCCATTCCTTAGCAGGGTAGAGTGCCTTAGGGGAGCCCACACTAGGCAACCTTCAAACCAACACCGACATTTGTATTTTAAATTGTGAACTTTTCCTTACTAAAGTAATGCATGGGCCAGGCGCGGTGGCTCACATCTGTAATCCCAGCACTTTGGGAGCCTGAGGCAGGCGGATCACGAGGTCAAGAGATCGAGACCATCCTGGCCAACATGGTGAAACTCTGTCTCTATGAAAAATACAAAAATTAGCTGGGCGTGGTGGCATGTGTCTGTAATCCTAGCTACTGGGAGGTTGAGGCAGGACAATCACTTGAACCCAGGAGGTGGAGGTTGCAGTGAGCCAAGATCGCACTGGGCACTACAGCCTGGCGACAGAGCGAGACTCTGCCTCAAAAACAAGAAAAGTAATGCATGTTTATTGCAAAATGTTTGGAGCAAAGTATAAAAAGAATAAGGTGAAAATCACCCTAAGGCCAGACATAGTGGCTCATATCCATAATCCCAGCACTTTGGGAGGCTGAGGCAGGCGGATCACTTGAGGCCAGGAGTCCAGGACCAGCCTGGCCAACATGGTAAAGCTGTCTCTACCAAAAATACAAAAAATTAGCCAGACATGGTGGTGGGCACCTATAATCCCAGCTACTTGGGAGGCTGAGGCAGAAGGATCACTTGAACCTGGGAGGCAGGGGTTCCCATGAGCAGAGATTGAGCCATTGCACTCCAGCCTGGGTGACACAGTGAGACTCAGTCTCAAAACAAAACAAAAAACAAGACAAATAACAACTATATATGTGTGTGTGTATACATACACACGTTTGAATGGACTTCCTTGAGGATCAACGTTTGTGCACACAACTATTTTTATTTTCTTTTTTTGTCATGGACCATACCTGAGACTTAAAACTATTATTTCTTTAAGGTGAATTCCTGAAAGTAGAATCATTAGGCAAAAGAGAATATACTTCTTTTTTTTTGAGACGGAGTCTCACTCTTGCCCAGGCTGGAATGCAGTGGCATGATCTTGGCTCACTGCAACGTCCGCCTCCCGGGTTCAAGCAATTCTCCTGCCTCAGCCTCCTGAGCAGCTGGGATTACAGGTGCCCACCACCACCCCTGGCTAATTTTTGTATTTTTAGTGGAGACAGGGTTTCACCATGTTGGTCAGGCTGGTCTCGAACTCCTGACCTCAAGTGATCCGCCTGCAATGTTGACACCTAACATTTCATCCTTGAAATTTTACCTGTAGATACAGAAAGAATGGGTCTATATGAGGGTATCATTAAGCTCTTGCGTTGCACATCCACAGTCTCTGCAGGGTTGCCATGGTAACGACTGATTTTCCACCTCTCCCAGTTTGGTGAGTTTTTTTCTGTTTTTCTTTTTTTTTTTTTTCTTTTCTTTTCTTTTTGAGATGGAGTGTCCCCCTGTCGCTCAGGCTGGAGTGCAATGGTGTGATCTCGGCTCACTGCAACCTCTGCCTCCAGAGTTCAAGCGATTCTCCTACCTCAGCCTCCCGAGTAGCTGGGACTTATCAAGGGCACACCACCATGCCCAGCTAATTTTTTTTTTTTTTGAGACAGTTTCACTCTTGTTGCCCAGGGTAGAGTGCAGTGGCGCGATCTCCGCTCACTGCAACCTCCGCCTCCCAGGTTCAAGTGATTCTTCTGCCTCAGCCTCCTGAGTAGCTGAGATTACAGGTACCTGCCACCATGCCTGGCTAATTTTTCATTTTCAGTACAGATGGGGTTTCATCATGTTGGCCAGGCTGGTGTCAAACTCCTGACCCTCAGGTAATCTGCCCACCTCTGCCTCCCAAAGTGCTGGAATTACTGGCATGAGCCACTGTGCCTGGCCCCGGCTAATTTTTTGTATCTTTAGTAGAGACAGGGTTTCGCCATGTTGGCTGGGGTGGTCTTGAACTCCTGACCTCATGATCCACTGCACCTGGCAGTGTTTTGTTTTTTTTTTTTAAGTAAAATGTCTGAAATAGAAAAATGTTGCACTTATTTCTCTTAATGCAGTGAAAACAGTGGAAGTTTGCAGATTTTAAATTCTTAAGTCCGAGCTGGGACAAGACCGCTCTCAAAAGGGTCTGTTCAACACACTAACTCCAGGTTTGGGAGCCATCACTGAGCTGCGATTAAACCTGCAGGCATGCATTTTACAGAGTGGTGGAATCTCATTCCCATATGCAGCCAAGCTTCCAGATGTAGCCAGGAGAACCCAAATGTTCCCTGGAGCCCGAGATAGCTAATAAGCACTCAGGCCTGCCAGGCTGCCGAAGACGAGCCCCACAGCCAGGGAGGCACACTATCTGCCTTCGCACAGCTGATGCCAGCAGAAGCAGGTGCTGTGCAGCCAAGGCCACAGCAACACTGAGGCACGGCTGAGCAGGAGCCTCCTGCACCAAGACCACCCCAGCCCTGCACCGCCCTCCTGGAGGTCCCCGCGGGTCCGCAAGGGCGCACGAACTGCGGGGGTCTGGACAGCACGGTCTCCTTCATCTTTCTTTGTTTCCATTCTTTCAGTTTTATAAAGACAGGGTCTCACTCTATTGCCCATGCTGGTCTTGAACTCCTGGACTCAAGCCATCCTTCCACCTCGTCTTCCTAAAGTGCTGTGATTACAGTTATGAGCCACTGCGCCCGGCCAATCTTTATATATTGATTTTGCGAAGGCTCTTGTATTAAAGACATTCACAGGCCAGGCACGGTGGCTCACATCTGTAATCCCAGGGCTCTTTGTGAGGCAGAGGTGGGCAGATCACTTGCGGTCAGGAGTTCGAGACCAGCCTGGCCAATATGGTGAAACCCCATCTTTACTAAAAATACAAAAATTAGCCAGACATGGTGGCAGGAGCCTGTAATCCCATCTACTCAGAGAGTTGAGGTAGGAGAATCACTTGAACCCAGGAGGCAGAGGTTGCAATGAGGCTAGATCGTGCCACTGTACTCCAGCCTAGGTGACAGAGCAAGACTCTGTCTCAAAAAATAATAATAGCAACAAACTAAAGACATTTGCAGTTCTTCTATATACTATAAGTTTTTCTAGCTTGTCATTTAACTTCTTAATTTACGGTGGGTTTTTTGTTTTTTTTTTTTTTTTTGACAGAGTTTTGCTCTTGTTGCCCAGGCTGGAGTGCAATGGTGTGATCTCGGCTCACTGCAACCTTTGCCTCCCAGGTTCAAGTGATTCTCCTGCTTCAGCCTCCTGAGTAGCTGGGATTATAGGTGCCTGCCACCACGCCCACCTAATTTTTTCTCTTTTCAGTAGAGATGGGGTTTTGCCATGTTGGCCAGGCTGATTGTGAACTCCTGACCTCAGGTGATCTGCCCACCTCAGCCTCCCAAAGTGCTGGGGTGACAGGACTGAGCCACTGCCCCCCACCTCTTGGTGTTTTTTGACCAATAAAAGTTTTTAAATAGGTGGTCGAAAGTGTGTTTCAGCTTTTAGGGACTACCTAGCATTCATGCCAAATGAAATCTCTCTGGAAAGAGCGTGAAGGATGACCTTGACCAGGGAAACCCGAAGCATAAACATCCTGGCAGAAGCCAACATGTGGCCGCAAAAGAACAAGGACAGGAGAAGAAAGCTGCCTCTGTGGATGCTGATTATTTATGTCAAGGGTAATACGCATCGGAGTTGTAGCCTGGAGCCAGTTTCCTTTTCTTCCTCCCAAAGCTGCTGCGCCTGCCAGAGGCCACTTCCCCCGCTGGCTGTGCCAGAGCAGCTTGACCAGGACATTTTCCCTGCTATTAAGTCATAACACATATGATAATGGCTACCTTTTTTTTTTTGACACAGAGTATTACTCTTGTTGCTCAGGCTGGAGTGCAGTGGCACAATCTCGGCTCACTGCAATCTCCACCTCCTAGGTTCAAGTGATTCTCCTGCCTCAGCCTCCCAAGTAGCTGGGATTACAGGCATGCGCCACCACGCCCAGCTAATTTTGTATTTTTAGTAGAGACAGGGTTTCTCCATGTTGGTCAGGCTGGTCTCGAACTCCGGACGTCAGGTGATCTGCCTGCCACTGTACCCAGCCCAACAGCAACTATTTTTAATACCCACCCTATTTACGATCTTAAAAACCCTCAGCCAGGCATGGTGGCTCACGCCTGTAATCCCAGCACTTTGGGAGGCTAAGACGGGCAGATCACCTGAGGCCAGGAGTTTGAGACCAGTCTGGTCAACATGGCAAAAATCCTTCTCTACTAAAAATAAAAATAAAAAAATTGGCCAGGTGTGGTGTTGGGAGCCTGTAATCCCAGCTATTTGGGAAGCTAGGCAGAAGAATCACTTGAACCTGGGAGGTGGAGGTTTCAGTGAGCTGAGATCATGCCACTGTACTCCAGCCTTGGCAGCAAGAGTGAAACTCCGTCCCAAAAATTAAAAGAAAAACAAAAAACAAAAAAACAACTCAAAGCAACTGTATGAGGTAGGTGTCACTTATGACCTCACTTAATAAGTACCAAACTTAAAGATTAGAAAAGTCAAGGAACTCTGCCAAGCTAGTAATGGTCAAATTTGGGATTCAAGCCAGGCAAAGCGTCTGTGCATAGCCCCAGGCCACATTGCCTCTCGGGAGCCTCACGTGGCCCTAGCCAATACACACTTCAGTTTGGATCCCACGCCTTGTACGTGTTATTTATTAAACATTCAACCTGCGCCCTCCAACTAGAGCTTTATTTTTCATTCTTTCATTCATTCATTCATTCTGAGACAGTCTCACTCTGTCACCCAGGCTGACGTGCAGTGTCGCAATGTTGGCTCGCTGCAACCTCCGCCTCCCGGGTTCAAGAGATTCACCTTGAATCGCTTCAGCCTCCCGAGTAGCTGGGATTAAAGGCGTGAGCCACCACACCTGGCTAATTTTTGTATTTTTAGTAGGGATGGGGTTTCACTATATATTGGCCAGGCTGGTCTCAAACACCTGACCTCAGGTGATCCACCCACCTTGGCCTCCCAAAGTGTTGGGATTATAGGTGTAAAATTTTATTTTTAGGCTGGATGTGGTGGCTCACACCTGTAATCCCAGCACTTTGGGAGGCCGAGGCGGGTGGATCACCTGAGGTCAGGAGTTCAAGACCAGCCTGACCAACATGGAGAAACCCCATCTCTGCTAAAAATATAAAAAATTAGCAGGGCATGGTGGCATGTGCCTGTAATCTCAGCTACTTGGGAGGCTGAGGCAGCAGAATTGCTTGAACTTAGAAGGTAGAGGTTGCCGTGAGCCGAGACTGCTCCATTGCACTCCAGCCTGGGCAACAAGAGAGAAATTCCATCTCAAAAATAAATAAATAAATTTATTTTTAGGATGAGGTCATGCAATTGCCCAGGCTGGAGTGAAGTGGCTATTCACAGGCATAATCCCACTACTGATCAGCAGGGGAGTTTGGACCTGCTCTGCCTCTGACCTGGTCCAGTTCGCTCCTCCTTAGGCAACCTGGTGGTCCCGGCCCCACCATGTCACCATATTGATGCTGAACTTAGTGTAGACAGCTGGTCAGCACAGCACACTACCGTGCAGTGCTCCTGGGCTCAGATGCTCCGCCTGCCTCGGCTGCCCGAGTAGCTGGGACTACGCGGGGGGTGGTGTGCCACCACGCCCTGTCTCTTTTAGCGATTCCTTGTATTCCTTCCCAAGCTCCTTTTATCCCTGTCTGCCCCCTGCCCTCCCCTCCCACTGGCCGCCTTCGGCTGCCCTCCCGGTGGTCCGCGCCACAGCAGCGAGTGGGTTTGCATCTGCCCATGGACTCGGTGGGTCCTCCTCACATCTGGGTCCTTCCCCACATCTCCCAGCAGCTTCCCTGCCTCTGCCAGTCTCAGCTGCACAGAATGGCTCCTCGGAAGCTGCGGTGCCCAAGCAAGGGCGGCCCAGTGCGGGCCTCAGGCTGGCAGAGGGAAGAACCAGGTCTGCTGCCAGGCAGGAAGCCGGCACCGTGCTGCAGCGGCAGATGCCAGAAGACACTCAGCAGAGGCCATTTCCTGACTCACAGACACACTCATAGTGGGCATGCAAGCCCCTCTACCAGGCCTTGGGTGCTTCCCACAGCCCCCTGGCTACCTCCATGAGGGTCAGAGCTGGAGCAGGCAGTACCCATCCCAACTGCCCGGACTACGTGGCCTCCCCATGGCCTCATGCACACAGCACTGCCCGTGACTCTCTCTCAGGCCCCTGGCTGCACCATACACAGGCTGGACCCTGTGACCTTCCCAGAGGGGAAAACAGCAGCTGCAGGCAGCCCCTCCCCTGGTGTTCTGGCCGCAGAGCAATGCCACTGGACAGGCGTCCCCAGAGGCCACGGCCCTAGGACAGTGCACATGGAGGAGCTTCTCTGCGATGCAGGACGCACGTGCCTTTTGGCCCAGCGCAGGAAGAAACGAGGGGTTGCTACGGCACCCCGGCCCTGACTTTCCACATCTACAGCCTCCCGAGTCCTCCCTGGCCTGCGGGAGCTGAGCGGTGGGTGGGGGCTGGCGTTCTGGCCCTCGGGTCCCTTCCAGAGGGAGCTTTGTCCTCAGGTGGCTGGGGGCACACTCAGAGTTCTGTACAACCTGCACAGGCCAGGACCCTGGGACCAGGCCACACAGGCAGGCTCGGCGAGGCGGGGCTGTTTCCTACCCAAACAACCAGCCCCTCCGAGCCCACGCTGCCCACGAGAAGGTCCTTGTGTCACCTTTCTGCTTCACTGCTGAAGGGGTGGGGAAGGGCCACCCTGTGCCTTCCCGGCCCAGTCCAGCCCTGCCAGTGCCACCGTCCTTTCTGTCCAGCCCTGACCGTGGTCACATGCTGGAGCAAATTCATGAGGCAGAACCCTTGGATGGCAAATTCTTCCCAAATCAATGGCAAGCAGCTGACTGCCTGAGGGTCCCCAAGCACAGCACAGAAACAGAGGGAGGCGGGGAGGCAGAACCGGCACTGGGCACTGGCAAATCCGCTCACCAGGCATCTGGACCCTCTGGAGTTGGCCGGGGCGGGCCGCGGGCCCCTCTCCTGGACCCTCCAGAGTTGGCTGGGGGCGCCGCGGGACCTTCTCCTGGACCCTCTAGAACTGGCCGGGGGCCACCTCGGGACCCTCTCCTGGACCCTCCAGCGCTGGCCCGGAGGCGTCGTGAGGCCGTCTCCTGGCTGTAGATTCAAGGTCTACTGAGCCAGGGCACTAAAGCCCTGTCCCCTTTCTGGGGGCAGCTGCCACCCTGCCCTCCTCTCCAGGATCGAAGAGGCTGTTTATCCCCTTCACCTCCCTCGGATCCCAACTCCCACGGGCTCGTCTTCCTCAGGTTTAAAGTCAGACCAAGGGGATCAAAAGGGAAAAGCCACAGAGAGGTGTTTCATCAGGGGCCGGGTGACATTCTGCAACCTGCTTTTCTGTGTGGTTTCTGCTCAGAACTCCCAGTCCCACCCATGGGGATGGGGGTCAGGGCAATGGAGCAGAAACGGCAGCTTCACAATTTTGGCCGCAGCGGCTCCATCTCTAAGCAACCCAGGCTCCGGGCTGGAGGGTGGTCCCCCGACACTGCGTCAGCCGCCGGCTGTGTTTGTGCTCGGGCCGATGAAGCGAGTTGAAAGGCTGTGCAAACGCGGGCCCTGAGCAAACACGTGTGCTGTCCAGATGGCCCCAGGAGGCCGAGGCGCCACAGCGCGGGGCGTGCTCCGCACCCACCCTCCAAGGACGCCAGGCAATGGCCCGGGCCCTGGGAGACCCAGTCCTGGCTATGGGCAGCCCCCCTGCTGTGAGATCTGCCCTCACCCCTCGGAGCCTCCACTGGGGATGGAAAAGCCACCCATGGGTGCCGACCTCTCAGGCTCCGGAAGGAGGGCTCGTGGCCGCCTCCTCCTGGACCATGAGGAAAAGGTGTTTGCCCACGTGGGGCCCCTCACCACCAGTGGGGTCAACAGCTTACAGCCCCGGTCACCTGTATTTAGACCGCAGCCCATGCAGCACAAAGGCCCTGGGGACCCAGGAGTCCCCCAAATCAATGCTTCCACAGCAACGCCGCCACCCCCGATTCCTGGGTTATCACAGAGCTATCATCCCTGGCCCCAACATGGCTGCTGGAGATTGGATTTTAGAAATTCCTAAAGGCGACCCTGGAGACTCTTTTGTCCCTAAAATTAGAACATGGGCGGGAGACACGAACAGAAAGTGCCACTGTGCTGAGGGCGCCGCGTCTCGGGGAGCCAGTCCCCACGGTTCTGCTTTCTAAAGGCCCGGCTGTATCAGAACAAGATTCAGCTCTGCTCAGCAGAAGCCCCGGTCAGCCCGAGGATTGCTCAACTGCTCCAGCCCTGCCCTCACTGACCTCATTCCCCTCTCGGGGTCCGTTCTCAAAGAGCAGCCACTGCAGCCCTCAGCAGAGGCCTCATGGGACAGGGGAATGCCCACGGAGCTCCCTGCAGGCCCAGGGGGAGGGGCGGGAAAGAGATGACTCAGAAAGAGCTGGCCCATGCAACCACAGGGTGTGGCGTGGGGGAGGGTCAGCCCCCGCCCACAGATGGGCAACAGTGACCTGGCAGCCTCTTGGGGCCTCTAGACCAAGGGTTGGCAAACTTTTTCCATAAAGGACCAGACAGTACACTTTTTTGTTTTTTGTTTTGTTTTTTTTTTGAGTCAGAGTCTTGCTCTGTCGCCCAGACTGGAGTGCAATGACGGGACCTCTCAGCTCACTGCATCCTCCACCTCCTAGGTTTAAGTGATTCTCCTGCCTCAGCTCCTTGAGTAGCTGGGACAATAGGTGCACGCCACCACATCAGGCTAACTTTTATATTTTTAGTAGAGAGGGGGTTTCACCATGTTGGCCAGGCTGGTCTCAAACTCCTGACCTCAGGTGATCTGCCTGCCTCGGCCTCCCAAAGTGCTGGGGTGACAGGCGTAACCCACCACACCCAGCCAACTTTTTTTTTTTTAAATAGAGAAAGCTTTCGCCATGTTGCCCAGGCTGGTCTCGAACTCCCGGGCTGAGGCCATCCACCTGCCTTGGCCTCCCAAAGTGCTGGGGTGACAGGCATGACCCACTGCACCCAGCTGAGATAACAGACCTTTGGGCTTCACAAGCCATACATGTGGTCTCTGTCACCAGAGCGTAACTCCCACTGTAGCACAAGAGCAGCCACAGACGGGAGCAAACGGGCACAGCTCTGCCCCCATGAAGCTTTGTTTACAAAAGCAGGCAGTGGTCTGGGTTTGGCCTGGCGACGGTGTTTGCTGACCCTGCTCCAGATCAAAGAATGAAAACCATGGAGAACAAACCACCAGCTTCCCTTGGACAGACCCCTGGGAGCCAAACGCTTTAAATGGTGACCAGGCAAGAGAGTTGCCTGGTCACTATCTAACCTGGGCAGCTTTCTGCCTCCAGTGGGAGAGCAGCGTGAACAGAAACGCTCCTGCTGCAGTGGTTTCTGGTTTTTCTGAGACCGAGTCTCCCTCTGCCATCCAGGCTGGAGTGTGGGGGCATGACCTCAGCTCACTGGAACCTCTGCCTCCTGGGTTCAAGCAATTCTCCCACCTCAGCCACCCGAGTAGCTGGGATTACAGACACCCACCACCATCCCAGGCTAATGTTTGTATGTTTACTACAGATGGGGTTTCGCCATGTTGGCCAGAGTGGTCTCAAACTCCTGGCCTCACCAATCACGGTGGCTCACGCCTATAATCCCAGCACTTTGGGACTGAGGCAGGCGGATCACCTGAGGCCGGGAGTTCGAGACCAGCCTGACCAACATGGAGAAACCCCATCTCTGCTAAAAATACAAAATTAGCTGGTCGTGGTGGCAGGCACACCTGTAGTCCCAGCTACTCGGGAGGCTGAGGCAGGACAATCGCTTGAACCAGGGAGGCAGAGGTTGCGGTGAGCTGAGATTTCGCCATTGCACTCCAGTCTGGACAAGAGCGAAACTTCATCTCAAAAAAAAACCAAGAAACTCCTGGCCTCGGGTGATCCACCCGCCTCAGCCTCCCAAAGTGCTGGGATGACAGGCGTGAGCCACCGTGCCCGGCCACAGTGGTGGTTTTTAGCCTTTACACAGACCTGCTGGTGGCCAGTGAACGTAATGAACCTTGCCCTCCCGAAAGACACAGCTGAGCGGCACCTACACGCAGTGTGTTGGCATGGAATTCCAAGGGTGTGCACGGCCCTCCTGAAACTGACTCATGGACCATGTAGAGGACCATGTAGAGACCTGAAGAGCCCAGGGAAAGATCTCTTGCTCACTCAGAACACCAATTTTTTTTGAATTTGAAAGAGCTCTTACAAGTCACTAAATAATAATAATAATAAAATCAAGAGCGCTGTAGAAAAACAGACAAATGCCACAAAGAAGCAATTCACAGAAGAAATGCAAATTACCAAAAAAGCAGAGAAAAGACGATCTGTCTTACTAATGATGAAAGACATTTTTAAACTCATGGTGTATCATTTTTCACCAGATCAGAGTGGCAAATGTTTAGAAGATGAATGGAACAGACTGGAAAGGACGTGGAGAAAAAGGCACTCGCATGCATGCCGGTGGGCTTGTGGCAGCAGGCAGGCTTTGTTTTTTGAGACAGTGTCTTACTCCTGTCACCCAGGCTGGAGTGCAGTGGCATGATCTTGGCTCACTGCAGCCTCCGCCTCCCAGGTTCAAGCGATTCTCCTGCCTCAGCCTCCCGAGTAGCTGGGATTACAGGCACCCTCCACCACACCCAGCTAGTTTTTGTATTTTTAGTAGAGATGGGGTTTCACCATGTTGGCCAGGCTGATCTCCAACTCCTGACCTCAGGTGATCCGCCCGCCTCAGCCTCCCAAAGTGCTGGGATTACAGGCATGAGCCACAGTGCCAAGCCAGGTAACCTTTTACAAGACGATTTAACAGTACATATTAAATTTTAAAATATGCTAATCCTGTGGCCCAGCACTTCCACTTCCAGGAACTTATTTTACAGAAATACAGGCACAGGGATGTTCACTTCAGCAGCATTCATAAATCGGAAAAACTGGAAACCAAGCCAAATGTCCATTAGTAGGAAACCGGTTGAATAAATGATGATACATCTACATTACAGAATAACACAGAACTGCTTAATAATAAGACAGACCTCGAAGTAATGACAGCAAAAGATGTAAAAGATACATTAAGGGAAAAGGCAAGTTATCACGGTTCTTTTTTTTAAGAAAAGAATAACATTGGTATATGCAGATCTTTTAAAAAATGAAGAAATATATTCCAAACTGATGAAGACAGGCTTATAGCATTTTCTTTTTTAAGACGGAGTTTTGCTCTTGTTGCCCAGGCTGGAGTGCAATGGCGCAGTCCTGGCTCACCGCAACCTCCGCCTCCTAGATTCAAGCAATTCTCCTGCCTCAATCTCCCAAGTAGCTGGGATTATGTGCCACCACACCACGCTAATTTTTTTGTATTTTTGATAGAGACGGGGTTTCACCATGTTGGCCAGGCTGGTCTCGAGCTCCCGACCTCAGGTGATCGGCCCTCCTCAGCCTCTCAAAGTGCTAAGATTACAGACATGAGCCACTGTGCCTGGCAGGCTTATAGACGTTTAGTCTACAATTCATGTTTCTGAAATGTTGAATTTTTACTCATATTTTTGGGACAAGGTCTCGCTCTGTCACCAGGCTGGAATGTAGTGGTGCAATTATGGAATACTGTGGCCTCAAACTTCTGGGTTCAAGCCTTCCTCCCACCTCAGCCTCCTGAGTAGCTGTGACTACGAGCATCTACCACCATGCTCTGGCTAATTAAAAAAATATATGTGGAGAGACAGAGTCTTGCTTCGTTGTTCAGACTGGTCTCAACCCTGGCCTCGAGAGATCCTCCCACCTTAGCCTCCCACAGTGCCGGCATTGCAGGTGTGAGCAACTGCACCCAACACAAATTTTTAGAATAAAAACCACTTTTGGGCCAGGTATGGTGGCTCACACCTGTAATCCCAGCACTTTTGGAGGCCAAGGTGGGTGGATCACCTGAGGTCAGGAGTTCAAGACCAGCCTGACCCACATGGTGAAACCTCGTCTCCACTAAAAATACAAAAAGTTAGCCGGGCGTGGTTGTGCACACCTGTAATCCCAGCTACTCAGGAGGCTGAGGCAGGAGAATCGCTTGAACCTGGGTGGCTTGAACTCGGCTCATCTTGCAACGAGCCGAGATTACGCCATTGCACCCCAGCCTGGGCAACTGAGCAAGACTGTCTCAAAAAAAAAGAAAAAAAAAAAAACCAGGAGAGGCCCAGAGGCCCTCAGAGCTCCCTCAAAGCTAAACAAGAACCCTTCAACGGCACCACTCCTGACTCAGCCACAAGGGAAATCAGAAACCACAGTGTCCTACAAATAGTAATGGTAGGTATTGTGTCTTAAAACCCTTTTCACTGGGAAATGGACACAGGCGAGGTTTCCTTGCTGAAAAGAACTCTCTCTGAAGAGGCTGCTATCCTCACTGCTTTCCAATGGCCAGCTCTGAATGGCACCATTGCCCAGCTAGGCAAACCCACAGAGAGTTCCCTTCTTCCTTCTGGGACAGACTTTTTGTTCCTTTTTTGACTTTCTTATTTTTGAGACAGAGTCTCGCTCTGCCGCCCAGGCTGGAGTGCAGAGGTGCCATCTCGGCTCGTGGCAACCTCCGCCTCCTGGGTTCTCCCACCTCAGCCGCCAAAGAGCTGGGACTACAGGTGCCTACCACCACACACGGGGGTTTTCTGTATTTTTTAGTAGAGACAGTTTTGCCATGTTCGCCAGGCCGTCGAACTCCTGACCTCAAGTGATCCACCTGCCTCGACCTTCCAAACTGCTGGGATTTCAGGCGTGAGCCACCGCACTGGCCCCCTTTGTTGACTTTCTTTCTTCCAACCCATACCTTTCTTCTGCCTTCCCCACTTCAAGAAGACGCACATTTTGTGACAACCTGATGGTCTCAACGAGGGGGTGCTCAGCACCCGAGGAGACATCTCCCCTCCCAGACAGCTGGCTGTGCCCTGGCACTCAGGAAACCAGGAAGGGCAGAAGCCCAGGTGTCCCCTGAGTTTCCCATTGGGCTCTGGACAAAGGCAAAGGCTGGGCTGGGCAGTTCCATGGGAGGTCTGTGTGGAGGCTGCTCTGCGAGCCCGAGCTCCCGGAGCCCCTGGTGACAGCTACCACGGCAAACAGGAAAAGAACGTGGGCGGCAGCGTCTTGTTTTCCTGCTTCTGCCTTCCTTGGGCACATGGCTAGTGAGCTGCTTCCTCAGCATCAAAGCCCTGATCAGAGGCAGGGAATGTCGGCTGGGCACACTGGCCCACGCCTGTAATCCCAGCACTTTGGGAGGCCGAGGGGGGCGGATCACCTGAGGTCAGGAGTTGGAGACCAGCCTGGCCAACACGGTGAAACCCCGTCTCTACTAAAAATACAAAAATTAGCCGGGCGTAGTGGTGGGCGCCTGTGATCCCAGCTACTCGGGAGGCTGAGGCAGGAGAATCTTTTGAACCTGGGAGGCAGAGGTTGCAGTGGGGTGAGATCGCGCAACTGCACTCCAGCCTGGGCAACACAGGGAGACTCTGTCTTAAAAAAAAAAGGCAGGCAGGGGATGGTGAGAGCCATGCCCTGCTGCCTGTAGGACCTCAGTTTAGGAGGCCCTGCCGTGCTCTGTGGCCAGAACACTTCACCCAAGCCCCTGTACTGTTGGGGACACCCAGGCACACGCAGGCAAACGGAAGGCAAGGACGTGGAAATAATCACAGCAGCCTCAAACGCAGAAGCAGATTACTGAACTAGAGAGCTTTAAGAAGTCCGTACTCACTGTTAATGAGGTGAAGGTCATACACATCCCACCAAAGCCATTCAGAGCCAGGGCGATGAAGATGAGCACCGAGAGGGCTGTGGGGAGACACGAAGCTCGTGAGTCAGTGGACACCGCGGCCAAGTGCCTGGCTCAGAGTCCCGAGCGGGGCAGGCTTCGGGAAACCCAGTGAGGCAGGCTGGGGTTAGTCCCGACACCTGGGGAGGGAATCGCCTCTTTCTCACTCCCCTCCTCTTGCCTATTTTTTTTGGGGGGTGGCGGGGACAGAGTCTCGCTCTGTCGCCCAGGCTGGAGTGCAGTGGCGCAATCTTGAATCACTGCAGCCTCCGGCTCCCAGGTTCAAGCGATTCTTCTGCCTCAGCCTCCTGAGTAGCTGGGACTTCGGCGTGGGCCATAATGCCCAGCTAATTTGTCATATTTTTAGTAAAGACGGGGTTTCACCATGTTGGCCAGGATGGTTTCGATCTCTTGACCTCCTGACCCACCTGCCTCAGCCTCCCAAAGTGCTGGGATTACAGGCGTGAACACTGCACCTGGCCTTTTTTTTTTTTTTTTTTTTTGAGATGGAGTTTCGCTCTTGTTGCCCAGGCTGGAGTGTATTGGTGCGACTGTGGCTGACTGTAACCTCTGCCTCCTGGGTTCAAGTGGTTCTCCTCCCTCAGCCTCTCAACTAGCTGGGACTACAGGCATGCACCACCATGCCCAGCTAACTTTTTGTATGTCTCACCATGTTGGCAGGCTGGTCTTGAACTCCCGACCTCAGGTGATCTGCCCACCTCAGCCTCCCAAAGTGCTGCCGTGATTACAGGCATGAGCCACCACACCCGGCCTCCACTTGCCTATTTCACAGAGCCTGGGCTCTTGCAAAAGGGGCACCCCATCTTCTTCTCTCCAATTAACATTAGCATTGGCCAGGCACAGTGCTCACACCTAGAATCTCAACACTTTGGGAGGCTGAAGCCGGAGAATCGCTCGAGCCCAGGGGTTAAAGACCAGCCCGGGCAACAAAGTGAGACCTCCTCTCTTAAAAAAAATTTAAAAATGAGCCAGGTGCAGTGGTGTGTGCCTGCAGTCCCAGTGGTTCTGGAGGCTGAGGTGGGAGGATCACTAGAGCCCCGGAGGTCCAGGGCACAGTGAGCTGTGCTGCATGACTGCACTCCGGCCTGGGTGACAGAGCAAGACCCTGTCTCTAAAACAA
>NW_016107451.1:1476622-1482155 GCF_001604975.1 Cebus imitator | reverse complement strand
CGCCACCATGCCCAGCTGAATTTTTGTATTTGTAGTAGCGACGGGGTTTCACCATGTTGACCAGGATGGTCTCGATCTCTTGACCTCGTGATCCACCCGCCTCGGCCTCCCAAAGTGCTGGGATTACAGGCTTGAGCCACCGCGCCCGGCCGTATCACAACTTTATTAAGTGTATTTTTTAAACAACTTTATTATTTTTTTTTCTGTTTTGTTTGTTTGTTTTGAGACGGAGCCTCGCTCTGTCGCCCAGGCTGGAGTGCAATGGTGCGATACCAGTTCATTACAACCTCCGCCTCCTGGGTTCAAGTGAGTCTCCTGTCTCAGCTTCCTTTGTAGCTGGGATTACAGGTGTGCACCATCATGCCCATCTAATTTTTGTATTTTTAGTAGAGATGGGGTTTCACCATTGTTGGTCAGGCGTGTCTTGAACTCCTGACCCCAGGTGATCCACCCACCTCGGCCTCCCAAAGTGCTGGGATTACAGGCGTGAGCCACCACACCCATAATAGTCAGTGTTACCATTAATGTCAGTGTCACTTTGGGGTATGTACTGTGTCAGATGCTTGCAGAACATTTACGTGCATTCTTTCATTTAATTGAACAATTCTAAGGAGAATAATTGGCCCCAATTTACTGATGAGAAACATAAATCTCATTAAAAAACAAAAATTATCTGGACATGGTGGCTCAAACCTGTAATCTCAGCACTTTGAGAGAACAAGGGGGAAAAAAATCACTTGAGGCCAGGAGTTCAAGACCAGCCTAAGCCACATAGTGAGACCTCGTCTTTAAGAAAAAATTTTTTAGAGAATCATCTTGTGCAGCTTAGGAGGCCCTGCCAGGCTCTATAATCCCAGCACTTTGGGAGGTCCAGGTGGGTGGATCACCTGAGATCAGGAGTTTGAGACCAGCCTGACCAACATGGTAAAACCCCGTTTCTACTAAAAATACAAAAATTAGCCAAGCGTGGTGGCAGGCGCCTGTAATCCCAGCTACTCAGGAAGCTGAGGCAGGAGAATCGCTTGAACCTGGGCGACAGAGGTTGCTGTATGTGGAAATTGCGCCACTGCACTCCAACCTGGGTGACTCTGTCTCAAAAATAATAATAACACAAAAAATTAGCTAGGCATGGAGGCATGTGCCTGTAATCCCAGCTACTCGGGAGGCTGAGGCAGGAGAATCAGTTGAACCTGGGAGGTGGAGGTTGCAGCGAGCTGAGATTTCGCCGTTGTACTCTAGCCCGGGTGACAAGAGCAAAACTCCATCTCAAAATAAATAAAAAAAAAAAAAAAAAAAAAGGCACGGAGGAGATGGGTGTGGTGGCTCACACCTGTCATTCCAACACTTTGTGAGGCCAAGGTGGGTAGATCGTGAGGTCAGGAGTTCGAGACCAGCCTGGTGAAACCCTTCTCTACTAAAAATACAAAAATTAGCTGGATATGGTGGAGGCGCTTGTAATCCCAGCTACTCGGGAGGCTGAGGCAGGAGAATCCCTTGAACCCGGGAGGCGGAGGATGCAGTGAGCCGAGATCACGCCCCTGCACTCCAGCCTGGGCGACAGAGTGAGACTCCATTTCTGGGGGTAAAAGGAAAAAGAATGGCATACATCATTTATAATTCCATGTGCTTATTATATCGGGGTGTGTGTTGAAAATCTCTCTGGTGAAGGGAGGTCTAAGGTCAAACACACTGAGGAATGCAGTGTTGCTGTTTCCGCATCAGATGGACACTGCGCCAGCCTCAGAACTAGGTTGGAGGGAGATGTATCTCACACGTTGAGAATGAATCCCCAGCGGGCACGCTTCTGAACTAGAAAGGGATCAGAAACCCACGTTCCTAATGACAAGCAACTCCAGATCCCCCCGGCCGGCCCGGAGCCTGGTGCTTTTCTTATTCAGCACAGGAACACAGCGAGGACCAGAGGACCTGGCACCTGGTGGGTGACAGGGTAGGAACTCCACTCTGGGTGGGCCTTTATGGAGCCACACAGCACACCTGAAGCAGGTACGACCAGGATATCCTTCTGTGTGGAGCTCAGCCCAGTGGCCCACCTGCCCACTTCCTGTCCCCCAGGGACCCGCGCTAACCTGCCCAGCAGCCGGAGCTTCCTCGGGCCATACTTGTCCATGACGATGCCCAGCGGCAGGGTGATGGCACTGAGCAGAAAGGAGCCCACGGTGAAGGCCAAGTTCAGCATCTCATCCTGGGCCTGGCAGCTGAGCCAGCCGTTCATCCAGCTCACGTCCTCATGCCCCGGCTCTGCCGTGCCACCCACTGTGCCATTGGTGACATTCTCTGTGTGAAGAGGGAAGAAAACCCTGACCTCAGGGTCACAGCAGGGGCAGGTGCCCACTCAGAGCCCCCCCACTGGGAACGCCAGGGCTGGCTCAGGGGCTTGCCAGGGCTCAGGCTACCCCGCAGCAGGCTTGGATGGCCATTTGGCCCAAGTCCCTGGAGTGAAAATAACTTCTGTGGGGGCCATGGGCCCTTTGAAGAATCCATTATAGACCCAGGAAACGCACACCAAGTTTATCCACAATTTCAGGAGCTTCGTGTGTCCCTTGAAGAGCGAAGCAGCCCAGGTTGAGAGCCCTGTTCCAGCTGTTCTAGTGTATCCTCCACCCTGAATGGCAGACCTCGGGGTGGGGCCTCAGCCTTAGCTGGGAGCTCCTCACCGCAGCTGTGTCCATGGGACAGACTGCAGCCAGCAGGCGGGCAGACACCAGACCACCCGGGACGGACAAGCTGCTGGCGTACCCCAATACCCTGGTCCTCCTCTGTCAAGGTGGGGAGACTGAGGCACCTCCTTCAATGGTGAGCCTGGTGGCCTTCGCAAATGCAGAAGAACAGACAGATGCCACCTCTGCCCCTAAAATTTTCACAGCATCAAACACATGAACTGTGTCTTAGAACCACTTTGGAAAGTTTTTGTTTTTTTAATCATCCTATGTTATTTGCTTTCACTCACTGAGACACCCCCCCACTTTTTTTTTTTTTTTTTTTTTTTTTTTTTCTTTTTTTTTTTTTTTTTTTTCCTTTGTCCCCCCCCCCTTTTTTTTTTTTTTTTTTTTTTTTTTTTTGAAGACGGAGTCTCACCTCTGTCACCCAGGTTGGAGTGCAGTGGCACGATCTCGACTCACTGCAACCTCCATCTCCCAGGTTCAAGTGATTCTCCTGCCTCAGCCTCCCCAGTAGCTGAGACTACAGGCACCTGCCACCACGCTCAGCTAATTTTTGTATTTTTAGTGGAGACAGGGTTTCACCATGTTGGCCAGGCTGCTCTTGAACTCCTGACCTTAGGTGACCCGTCCGCCTCGGCCTCCCAAAGTGCTGGGATTACAGGCATGAGCTGCTGCGTCCGGCCAAGATGCACCTTTCTAATTTTCCTTGTTGGGATCACCGTGTTGCCACCCTGTGCCCACACCCAGACCCCGCTGCGTGCTGTGCCTCCGAGTCTGGTGTGTCTGACACACCCAGCCCTTAATGGCCCCCTCCAAAGTCCACCCAGCCACCCAACAGCACAAAAAGGAAGAGAAAAGTGCTGTGGCAGCGGAGGGCAGGAGGGCGGAGGATGGGCCGGGAGCGCAGCGGAGGAGCTCTCCTCGCCGGGACTGCTAGTTAAGAGATGCTGACTAATCCTGCAGAAAACAGGAGCAGACTTTGATTAGATGCGAGGTCACACTGGGAGAGTGAAGGAAACGCTTTTCTCCAGATAACTGCCTGCCTTCCAACTGCAGCCCTCTGGCGCCAGGGCCGTGGAGCTGAGGTTTGCAAAGGCTTGCTCAGGCCTCTCGGGGCTGCCCCAAGGTCACTGGAAGGGACAGGGGTGGAATCGGGCCTCGTGCCAGCGTGTGACCAGGGAGCCCCGCCGGGGGCAGGTGGATGGAGAGCGCGGTGCTAGAATCTGGCTTCCAGGTTCCAATTTCGGTTCCTCCACCTTCTACCGACATGACCTTGCTCTGGCTCGGTTTCCTCATCCACAAAATGGAATCGTATAATAATAACATCCACCTCCTAGAGTTTAGGGGAAGAGCCACGAGAAAATCCAGAAAACCAAAGAAAACGGAAAAAAAGAAAAAACAACAGGAGAAAATCCAGAAAACCTTCTGGAGTTCACCTAGGCATAGAAAGCACCCAATAAAGGCAGGGCGCAGCGGCTCCCGCCTGTCACCCCAGCACTTTGGGAGGCTGAGGCGCACAGATCATGAGGTTGGGAGTTCGAGACCATCCTGGCCAACATGGCGAAACCCTGTCTCTACTAAAAATACAGAAATTAGCTGGGCATGGTGGTAGCTCATGTCTATAATCCCAGCACTCTGGAAGGCCAAGGCGGGCGGGTCACCTGAGGTCAGGAGTTGAAGACCAGCCTGACCAACATAGAGAAAGCCTGTCTCTACTAAAAATACAAAAATTAGCCAGGCATGGTTGTGGTGGGCACCTGTAATCCCAGCACTCTGGTAGGCCGAGGCGGGCGGGTCACCTGAGGTCAGAAGTTCAAGACCAGCCTGGCCAACATGGAGAAACCCAGTTTCTACTAAAAATACAAAAATTAGCCAGGTGCTGTGGCTCACGCCTGTAATCCCAGCACTCTGGGAGGCCAAGGCAAGTGGATCACCTGAGGTCAGGAGTTCAAGACCAGCCTGGCCAACATGGCAAAACCCCATCTCTACTAAAAATAGAAAAATTAGCCAGGCGTGCACCTGTAGTCCCAGCTACTAGGGAGGCTGAGGCAGGAGAATTACTTGAACCGGAGAGGTGGAGGTTGCAGTGAGCTGAGATTGCACCACTGCATTCCAGCCTGGGTGACAAAGTGACACCCCATCTTGAAAAAAAGCAAAACCAAAAGTGAAACCAGATCACAACGGCCAAAAGGCAAAGGATCAAGAGAGGAATCAACAGAACCAAGCTGAGTCTCGGGGGATTTAAGGAGATCAGAGCCACAAGGTGAACCACTCAAAGCCTTAGAAACAAAACCTCACAACCTGATTCTCTGCTCTGCCAGTTTCTCTTGGTTTCCCAAAAGAAGCCCCCCCACACTGTCAGCCAAAGCACGTGGCACGCAGGGTCCTCAAGCCAGCAGCAACAGGAATTGGCTCTGAAGTCGGAGGAGCAGGGTGTCTACACAGCAACAGTCATTTCCAGGAGGACATGCAGAGAGGAGCAAACTAGCACTGAAGTGACAGAGGGGACGGGTGGAGAGGGCGCTCCAGGGCTCGGGAGGGTGGCCTGTGGGGCCGTGCAGGGTCTGCAGGCAGCACCGCCCATGGGCAAAGGCATGGGGACCTCCAGTTACCCCAGGGAGGAGCCACAGCTGGGTCCCTAAACCCATGGCTTTTCTCATCTAGAGCCAGAAGGTAAAAATCCCAAGGCTCTGTACCCGAGGCAGCCTCCTTGATTTTTTTTTTTTTTTAAAGATGGGGTTTCACCATGATGGCCAGGCTGGTCTTGAACTCCTGACCTCAAGTGAGCCACCCGCCTCGGCCTCCCAAAGTGCTGGGATGACAGGCCTGAGCCACCGCGCCCGGTCAGCCTC
>NW_016107451.1:1474009-1476361 GCF_001604975.1 Cebus imitator | reverse complement strand
CGAGGGCTCATGCCTGTCATCCCAGCACTCTGAAAGGCCGAGGCGGGCAGATCACCTGAGGTCAGGAGTGCGAGACCAGCTTGGCCAACATGGTGAAACCCCGTCTCTACTAAAAATACAAAACTTAGCTGGGCATGGTTGTGTGGGCCTGTAATCCCAGCTACTCAGGAGGCTGAGGCAGGAGAATCGCTTGAACCCAGGAAGCGGAGGTTGCAGTGAGCCGAGATAGAGCCATTGCACTCCGTGTCAAAACAAACAACAATAAAATTTCTTAAACTGATTAAAGATCTGGTCACCTCTTTAACTGCATAAGGGAGAGGTGAGGGTATCTGTCCTTCCCATCTTTACCCTGGAGCCACCACATACAGGGGCAGGGACCTCCCGCTCTAGACCACCATCTGTCTCCCCTTAAACAAACCCCTCCCACGTGGCCAGCAGGCCTCTGCCCGCCTCCAGGCAGTCCTGTCCAGCCACAGATGCTTCTGGGTGGGCCCGGGGGGCGGTGAGTGGCTTCTCCTGCTTACAGAGCAATTGAGAGTCTCCCTGCTCCTGGAGGGAACAAACCCCTTGGTGAGCCTGGCAGCTTTGTTGACAGTAACAGCCCACACAGCCCTAGCAGATGGCCATACACAGTCACACCCAGGCTGCTCCTCTCCCTCTGCTCCCACCTGGGCACCATGGGCCAGGAGACAAACAGATTAAGCACCCAGGAAGTGCCAAGGCCTGGGATGCCCCTCTGCTCCCCGCCTGGAGCTTGGGCCTCACCCTGGGCCAGCCTGCTCTGCTCCTCACCTGCACCTGTTTATTCAACAGATGCCTCCTCGGGGGTGGCCAGAGTGGCCCGGCCCGGCCAAGGAAGGTGAACCGAGGGGACGGGCAACAGCTGCAGTGGCCAGCGTGTGCCAAGAACAGGAGCAGGGCTGCTCACGAGGAGAGCCAGGCAGGGAGGCAGGGCGCTGCCCGCCCGCTCACAGGAGACACGCCAGATGTTTATGGAGGAATCAGGGAGAAGAGAGGGTGCTGTGACCCCGCTCGGGCTCCCCCGAGTCAAAGAGGAGCCTCCCCACACTGCGGGGAGACAAAGGAAAGGGGGGTTGCAGGGACCAAGGAGTACCTGGCTTGAGGTCCCCTCCAAGTTCCTGAGCTGCCCTTGCCTGACTGGCTGCTTCCAGAGCCCCGCTCCAGGCTTCGCCCCCGCCCAGGACCTCGAGTCCCTCCCGTCCCTCCCGTCCCTGGAATCTTAGTCCATCCGGCAGGAAGCCCCATCTCCATCCTCAGCCGGCAGGGCACATGTAGGTGAGAGGTCGGCTCAGGCACACAGCAAACCACATGCAGGAGGGCACGGGCAGGCGGAGGCTGTGCTGGGTGGACCGGGCCTGGCCCCCGAGCGGCGGGCGGGCCCAGCAGCAGCTGCCATGTGCGGAGTGCCAGTGTGTGCCGGCTGCACACTCAAAGGGCGAGCCCACGCGCACCCCATAGTCCCCACGAGGACACAGTCAGGGTATCCCCAAAGGACGCTCAGGGCAGGTGAGTCACTTGTGGAGGTCTCCTGGAGGGCCCCTGGGAAGCTGGCTTCACTGCAGGCCACCAGACCCCGAAGCTCCGTGCCGATGCTGGCCTACCTGGGGAGAGGCTGGTATTCCAGAGAGAAGATGCTGAGAGCACAGCCAGGAAAAGGCTGTCTGCGGTGTCGGGCAGCACCAGGAGCCCTGAACCTCGCTGGGCGAGAACAGGACCAAGAGTCTCCCACGACGCCCGGAGAGCCAGCCTGAGCCGGACGGGACCTTCACGGACACCAAGATGCCGGGGTGCCTGAGGGGCGCCCTCGAGGGAAATCAGGTCACGAACCGAGGAGGAGGGAGGCTGGGGTGTGGGAGGCCAGGGGGGAGCTCTTCCCTGAGACGCATCTGGAGGCCGGCGGCTCAGCCTTTCAACCTTCTTCCCCATTGCTAAGGAATTTTTTAAATTCCAAATAAACTAGGGGAAAAGTTTAAAAGTCGTATTTACAGCAATAAAAATGAAAGGCTGGATTTAAGAAGGCTATCCACACTGGCTATCCGCACTGGCCTGTGGGTGTGGGGAGAGACACGAAAAAGAGAAGTCCTTGGGCCAGGCGCAGTGGCTCACACCTGTAATCACACCACTTCGGGAGGCCGAGGCAGGCAGATCACCTGAGGTCAGGAGTTCCAGGCCATCCTGGCCAACATGGTGAAACCCCGTCTCTACTAAAAATACAAAAATTAGCCGGGTGTGGTGGGGGCACCTGTAATCCCAGCTACTCGGGAGGCTGAGGCAGAAGAATCACTTGAACCTGGGGGGTGGAAGTTGCAGTGAGCTGAGATTTCACCACTG
>NW_016107451.1:1464667-1473584 GCF_001604975.1 Cebus imitator | reverse complement strand
CCTGTAATCCCAGCTACTTGGGAGGCTGAGGTAGGAAAATCACTTGAACCTGGGAGGCAGAGGTTACAGTAAGCCGAGATCATGCCACTGCACTCCAGTCTGGGTGACAAGAGTGAAACCGTCTCCCTGCTGGCCAAAAAAATAAAGAGGTCCTCGAACCAGCAGAGAAGTCTCCTGTCAATATCCACAGCTTCACTCAGCCCATGGGGACCAAGCGTGGCCCTGTGTCCCCAGTGCGGGTGGCAGCCCCTCTGCCCTCACAGGGACCCCTGCGCCAGGCTCTCTCCCAGCGATAAAGAGCATACAACTACGGCCTTCCTTCACGGCCATGGTCAGACCGTGAGTGCCTTCCTCGGGCAGGGGCTTGATGACTTCTGCTTTCTACAACATCCACACCCCAGCATGTGGCAAGCCGTCAGCAATTCACTTGAGCCTCTAACAGGGGAACTGGACCATCGCCCTCCTCCACCTCCCCGGCTTCCTCCGGCCTTGGGAATAAAATCCGGTTTCCCCAGAAGGCCTCTCAGGCCTCGCAGGCCCAACCCCTTCCCACATCTCTCCCTTCTCCAGGGTGGACCCTCCTCTCCTGACTCACCCCTCCTTAACCTCCAGGCTTCCACCTGAACACAGAGAAGCCCTCCCACCGGGGGAGCCAGATCCCTGCTGCTGTTCCAGCTCCCGGCACCCTGCTTTCTTGGGGCCCGACCACCACCTGGAATTACACAGGTGTGCGTGTGATGATGTGTTTGCTCTGCACCCCCAGCACGGCACCTTCGTCAATCTTTACTGAATATTTAGGTTACAAGAAAGAGGGGATTCAATATCCACACAGGCCAGCAGCAGTGGCTCACACCTGTAATCCCAGCATCTGGGAGCCCGAGGAGGGCAGATCGACTGAGCCAGGAGTTGAAGACCAGCCTGGGCAACATGGTGAAACCCCCTATCTCTACAAAACATTTAAAAATTAACAGGATATGGTGGCTTGCACCTGTAGTCCCAGCACTTTCAGAGGCTGAGGCCAGAGGATCACTTGAGCCCAGGAGCTGGAGACCAGCCTGACCAACATGGTGAAACCCCTATCTCTACAAAAAATTTGATCGGGCTCGGTGGCTCACGCCTGTAATCCCAGCACTTTGGGAGGCCAAGGCGGGTGGATCACCTGAGGTCAGGAGTTCAAGATCAGTCTGACCAATATGGTAAAACCCTGTCTCTACTAAAAAAGACAAAAATTAGCCGGGCGTGGTGGTGGGTGCCTGTAATCCCAGCTTCTCGGGAGACTGAGGCAGGAGAATTGCTTGAACCTGAGAAGCAGAGGTTGCAGTGAGCTGAGATCACGCCATTGCACTGAAGTCTGGGCAACAGAGTGAGACTCTGTCTCAAAAAAACAAAATTAAACCTAACTGGGCATAGGAGCTCATGCCCATAGGCCCAGCACTTTGGGCAGCTGAGGCGGGAGGACTGCTTGAGCCCAGGAGTTTGAGACCAGCCTGGGCAAGATGGTGAGACCCTGTCTCTGCAAAAAAAAAAAAAAAAAATTCAAAAATTGGCCCGAGGCCAGGCCTGGTGGCTCACACCTGTAATCCAAGCACTTTGGAGGCCAAGGCGGGCGGATCACACCTGAGGTTGGGAGTTCGAGACCAGCCTGACCAACACCGTGAAACCCCGTCTTAAAAGAAAAAAAAAAAAAGTATAAAAAAAAAAAAATCAGCTGGGTTGGTGGTGGTGCCCACTTGTAGTCCCATTACTCAGGAGCTGAGGGGGAGGATCGCTTGAGCCCAGGAGTCAAGGCCGCAGTGAGCTGTGACTGCACCACACATTCCAGCCTGGGCAACAGAATGAGACCCTGTCTCAAAAAGAAACCATCCACAGGTAGCCGCAGCCCCACAAGCCCACCCTGACCCCGCTGAAGTGGGCCACTGGACCACAGACGAAAGGAGGGAAGGGCTCGGGGGTGGCCGGTCACGGCGCCATCCCAGAGGCCAAAAGGACACAGCTCTGGGAAAGCCCCCGCTTCTGGGGCTGAGAACCCAGTAGGTCTCCCGCCCTCGCCAGGGGCCTAGGGAGGCGCCCAGCACCAGCACCTGGTGGATGTCGTGCAAAGCCCGTGGTCAATGGCCCGTGCCCAGGTCCGCAGACCCCACCTGTCACCTCTCCCAGTGGGCAAGGGAGAAGAAACGGAGGGCAGCAGAGAAATAAGCTGTCTCCTTCCTTCTGCCACTGCCCCACGTTGGAGCCAACACCGCGCCTGTGGCCAGATTCTGGCTGGAGTCCTGAGAAAGAGTTCTAAGAACCGTTCAACAGGTTCAGGCGAATTTTCTTCAGAGAACAAAAGGCTTCGTCTGAGAGCCACACAAAGCTGACCAATTTGCATCTCAATCAGCTGGGGACAGCCTGGGACTACTCAGCCTTTCACAAGCCTAATTCAATAAATTCGAAAAATGGCCTGAGTGCTTCTCTGCAATCCAGGCATCCGCCAAGTTTGAAAATGTCAGACCCAGGCAGAAACCTTCACCCTGACTTTGCCAGGCACTCCCAGACAGGCAACGTGTGGGGATTTCTGGCCTGAAAGAGAACTGGTGATGCCGACTCCAAGAATCAAGGAGCAGCGAGGCCACAGAGATAAGCTGTGTGGACTCAGCAGCCTTCCTGCCCGGGACGGGGGCTCAGCGGGTTTGCCAGATCGTCAGAAAAAAACAAAATCAGAGGCAGGAACAAACGCCCAGGATAAGAGGTTGATGTTCAACCCACAGTCCTGACCCTTCACCTTCACATCGGTTTAGAGGAGCAATCTGTCAAGTCTCCCCGGGCTTAACCACCGACTCAGCACCTCACTGGCACAACAGAGACCGTGGGGAAGAAGCTGAGGTTCCTTTCTTAGAGGAAGAGGCCGAGGTTGAGGCAGGAATGAAGGAATTTGGAATTCTGCCAAAACCATACAGTAAGTTAAATCAGTGGACAATCTATGAAAAAAAAAAAAACCATCTAGATATGACCTTCCCGACACCATGGCAGGTCCAAAGGAAAACAAAACTCTACCCACAACAGTCCTCTGGTCTGGATGAGACACCAAGAGCTTTCTTTGGGGATGATTTTTTTTTTCTGCCTTTTTTTTTTTGAGATGAAGTCTTGCTCTGTCACCCAGGCTGGAGTGCAGTGGTGTGATCTTAGCTCATTGCAACCTCTGCCTCCTGGGTTCAAGTGATTATCTTGCCTCAGCCTCCTGAGTAGCTGGGATTACAGGCACATGCCACCATGCCCAGCTAAATTTTTGTATTTTTAGTAGAGATAGGGTCTTCACCATATTGGTCAGGCTGGTCTTGAACTCCTGACCTTGTGATCCGCTTATCTCAGCCTCCCAAAGTGCTGGGATTACAGGTGTGAGCCACTGTACCCGGCCTGCTTTAAAAAAAAAAATGGCAAGCAGGAAGAGTCATGATCTATAAAGAAGAGAGGAGAGGACGAAGCAAACACTCCCACCTGTGCCCAGGAGAGAAATTAATCTCCTAATATCTCTTGGGCAAAGCAGAAAGCTTGCTCAGGGAACAAGGTCTGACCCTTCCCAACCCCTAAGATTTCTTGCTGATGTGGAGAAAGGTCTGCCAAGAACCCTTAGGCTGTTAGGAAATATTTTTGAGTGGCTAAAGGCTAAAGGTTAGTTACAAATGATACACTTTCTGTCCACTCCACGAGGCCTCTGCGTTCCCCACTTTCTCCTGCTCGAACCTCTCCAGCGAAGCCTCCCTCCCTAGAGACTGGGACACACGGGACTCCGGGCAGATCCGAGAGAGGAAACAGAGGCTTCCACAAAGGATGAGACCCAGCATGAGCTGGCGTGAAGCCTTCTCTTCCTGCAAAGAGCTCTAGAAGGAAAAGGCCTGCTGGTGGGGACTCAGGAAGTCAGTCCTGGGCTACCTGCACCTAACGGCCCTCTGGCCCTGGGGAGAGAGGTAATGTGAGTTCAGCTGTTATGCAGCTACCATTGGGATCAAGGAGAGCGCAGAAGGAAGCATTTCCTGTTACCTTCGCCTAAGGAGGAGGGTAGGAGGCCAGAGGCTGGGCTGCTGGAGCCCTCCTGTGGGGCTGGGCCTACTGCCCCTGTAGTAACCGGGGTCCTCCCACAGGACGTGAAGGTGTGAAGGTGCGCGTGTGTGCTGGGTGGTGCGGATGTCATGCACACAAGCGTGCCCGGCCTGCCTTCAGCAAGAAGAGAGCAGGCCGTACTATCTCCAACGTTCTCTTCCCCTCCATCCCCACGGGGCTGGGAAGCCACGGAGATGTCCTCACAGCCCGTGGGAGGGAACGTCCTTTGGAGAATCATAAGTCGGCAAAAATAGACGAGAGACTGTGTCCAGCAAGCACTTTGGGAGACTCCGCAACCACCTAAGAAACGTCTAGATTCTAGATGAGCCCTGCCTGGGGCGGAGGCAAGGCCACTTCCTCTCCTGCTGCACCCCAGCCCCTAATCCAGGAGTTCCTCTTTCTCACCATCCAAGAGCAACATGTTTACTACAAGGCAAGCCGCGTTCCAGGCGCAGGGAGGAGAGGAGGGGAGCCCAGCAACGCTCCTGGGGTGGAAGGAACACCCTGGACAGCAGCTGTGGCTCTGTGGCCTTGCCCAAGACCGAAGATGGCTCTGAGCCTCCATGTCTTTGCCCACGAAACGGGGCGATGATAAGTACCCGGCAGAGCCGGGTGAGGGTCCAGTGGGCCTTTAGATGCCCGAGAGGCGCTGGGCGATGAGTGAGGTGCTGCTCGTAGGTCTTCGCCCCCTCCCGCCCCCACCCAGAGCCCCGACTCCGGGAGCCCCCCGCAGCCCCAGGCGCCTGTCTCACCTGGCTCGGCACACAGGTAGGAGTAAAAGCCTTCCGACTTGAGCATGATGAGCAGTGAGCCCCAGCCCAGGAGGACTGCCGAGAAGAGGAGGTTTTCCAGCACGGCCGTGCAGGCCATCCACCAGCGGCGCCGATGGGCAGTGGCCAGGGTGGGCGCCATGGCGCGGCGCGGCTCGGGCTCCGGCTCTGCACCACCTGCGCACAGACCTCGGCGTCAGCGGCCGGCCCTGCCCAGCCTCTGCCGCCGCCCCGGCCGCTGCCGCAGGGCGCGGGGCTCGTCACCCCTCCGTGGCTGCGGTGGCCGGAGCGCGCAGCGAAAGAGGTCAGCGAGGCGAGCCCCAGCCCTGCCCGGCCCTGGGCCACCCGACGCGCGGCCAGCCCGCACCGCCGCCCTCCGCGCCGACCGAGCCGCCCCGGCCAGGCAGGGAGGTGTCTCACTCCGAGGTAAACCGAGGCATGGAGGCACGAAGGGACCCACGCATGCTCAGGGCCGTGGACCTGGCCCTGGCCCCCCGCAGGACTGACACGGCTTGAGGCCGGGCTGGACAGCGGCGCGGGGCGCGACCACCTGGGCCGGGGGATGCCCGAGGGCGGCCACTCCCAGGGGCCCTGACGGGCGCCCTCCCGCCCGCACCCGAGACCCTTCCCCGAAGCCGGTTTCGTCAACCACAAGATCAGCGCACCGAGCTCCAGAACGGCCCGCCCCGCCGCGCTGATTGGCCAGACGGCGCAGGAACTGCCGTGCCATTGGCCGCCGTCTAGGTCGCTAGGCGCTGCGGCCACGCGAACCCGGCGTGTAAGACCAGGAGCCGGTTCAAACCGGCGGCGCGAGACCCCCAGCCCGGGCGTTTCCCGGCGCCTCGCCCGTTTCCATGGCAGCGGACCGCCGGCCTCCATCTCCGGCCCTCCGCTTCTCATGGTCTCCCCGGAGGCGGCCCCTCACCGCTCCGTTCGGTTCCTCGGGTTCCGTCGTTTGCTCCCCGCGCCGCTTCGGTGCCGCAGCTGCCCGCGCGCCCTCGCCGGCCTCGCTCCCCGATCCCGCTCCCCGGCAGCTCCGCGCGTGTCGGGCCCGCCCGGCGCCTTTTCTGCCCTCTTTTATTCCAGCCCTTTTATTCCGACCCGAGATGAAAACACTGTCGCCCGCTGATTGGCTGAGCGGGGGCTGGAAACAGGCGTCGACCAATCAGGAGCCAGCCACCCGCCCGCCCCGCCGTGAGCAGAAGCCGGTTCCGGCCGGACTCGGAGACAAACAAGAGAGATGAGGAGCCGGGGGGGCCGCGGCGTTGCGGGCCGGGCCTGGGCTCTGCCGCCTTCACCCCGAATCCCAGCACGGCGGAGCCCCACGACATCGCCCCGGTGCCTCCCCAGCGCCCTGACTCTGCGAGGCTGCGGCTTCCGCTCCGCGTCCCGGCGCCCCGCGGACCCCCACGAGACCCTGAGGCCCCCGGCCGGGCTCTCCTGCGGCCGCCTCGGTCACCACGCCCAGATGCGCGGGCTCCGCGCGGCCGTTCAGCTCTCCGGTCCTCCCGCTGTTCCCCGCGCGGGGCTGCCGTCCCCGCGGCCTCGGGCTTCGGATCTTGGCTCCTCGCGCTCCCGCCTGGTGGTTCCCGTCCTGGCGCACTCGGGTTCTGGGATCCCGGACGCGGTCCAGGCGTGGCGCCTCCTGCCGGTTCACGACCCCTTCTCCTCCCGGGCGCCGTCTGCCCAGTCCCTGGAAATTGACCCTGGAAATGTGCGAGGGAATTTGGGGCTTGTCTGTCCCGTCCTAGGATTTGGGGTCTTCTGAGGACCCCCTTGTCTGTCCTACGGTTTGGGGTCTCCCGAGGACCCCCTTGTCTGTCCCGTCCTACGATTTGGGGCCTCCCGAGGACCCTCTTGTCTGTCCTGTTCTGTTTGGGATCTCCCGAGGCCCCCCATCAGACGGAGCCTTCTCCGCCCCTGTTCACGCACTGCTCAGTCCCCCGGGGACCCTCCTCCCGCACCCGTCATCTGGATGCTCCCTGCCCGCGTTGCCACTTGCTGCCCTGAGCCCCACTCCCCACCTTCACCCCGTTCCCGGTCCCTTTCAGGTGAGGCCCTCTCCGCGGGGCGATGCGTCAGGAACAAGTCCGCGCGGTGTCGAAGGGGCTCCGGGTCCCAGTCTGATAAGGCCGGGTACCAAAAGCTCAGCTGCCCGTCTTCGACCCCCGAATCGGAGGCACTACCCCGACCTGGAAAACCCTCTGACTGCCCCAGAATCGGCTTTGTCTCCCTGGCCCGCCCGGGGGGGCTGGCTTAGCACCCCAGACCTACCGCTTGGGGGCCAGGAGTTCCATACCCGCCTGGGCAGCATGGCGAGACCCCCCATCTCTACAAAAATATATATATAATAAAACAAAACCCCACCACCACCCCAGGGCTGTGGGAGCCCCAGACGTCTCCTGCTTCACCTGCCCCAGTCCGAGTGTGCCCCCTACCGCCTAGAACCCGCCCTGGCTACCTGGCAAGGGCAACCTCCCCCAGACAAGGATTGGTGCCTTCAGCCTGCCAGGGAAGGGGGTGGGGGTGGGGAGCGGCTCCAGCTGGTAACCTATCCGGTTCCCCAACCTGTGGAATCTTTCCCACCCACAAGGTTTCGACTGCCACCTGGCAAATCTCTTCCTTCACCCTCCCCTCCTCTTTGAGCAGCCTGAGGGCCCTCCAGGGCTCAGCCATCCCTCAAATATCCTGCAGAACTACCGTCCTCCCCATCTTCACTCAGATGACCATGCTACTATCTAATGAAGTTAGATGCCAAGAACCATCTTTTTTCTTCTTTTTTTGAGAAAGGATCTCAGGCACCTAGACGCTGGAGTGTGGTGGTGTGATCATAGCTCACTGCAGCCTCCACCTTCTGGGCTTAGGCGATCCTCCTGCCTCAGCCTTCCAAGTAGCTGGATAGCTGGAACCACAGGTGCGTGCTACCGCGCCTGGCTGATTTTTGTATTTTTTGTAGAGATAGGGTCCTGCCTTGTTGCCCAGGCTGATCTCAAAGTCCTGGGCTCAAGTGATCCTCCCACCTGGGCCTCCCAAAGTTCGGGGATTACAGGCATGACTCACAGTGCCCTGCTGAGAACCATCCTTTCTCTTTTTTTAAGACAGTCTTGCTCTGTGGTCCAGGCTGGAGTGCATTGGCACGATCTCGGCTCACTGCAACCTCCGCCTCCTGGGTTCAAGCGATTCTCCTGCCTCAGCCTCCCGAGTAGCTGGGACTACAGGCGCTCGCCACCATGCCCGGCTAATTTTTTGTGTTTTTAGTAGAGGTGGGGTTTCAGTGTGTTAGCCAGGATGGCCTTGATCTCCTGGCCTCATGAACTGCCGGCCTCGGCCTCCCAAGGTGCTGGAATTACAGGCGTGAGCCACCGCGCCCGGCCGGAACCATCCTGTCATCAGACATTTGTTAGGCAATTGCTGTGATTCTGCCTCTCCCTCACCGCATCCCCACCACACTGATACAGCTGGTCTTCTACAGATTTGCCTAATCGCTGCATCTGTGCCCTTAGGCCTGCAACTGCTGCTGCTGAGCCACCTTCAAATTTCAGCTCCTCAAATTCAGCCCCCATCACATCCCAGGGCACCAAGGGAATTGTAAATTCCAAAATCCTTCCGAAACTATGATTTGTAAATCAGGATAAAGTTCCAGTTCCTGGCTGGGCGTGGCAGGTCACCCCTGTAATCCCAGCACGTTGGGAGGTCAAGGCGGGCAGATCACTTGAGGTCAGGAGTTAGAGACCAGCCTCTGGCCAACATGGCGAAACCCTGTCTCTACTAAAAATAGAAAAAAGGGCTGGGTGCAGTGGCTGACGCCTGTAATCCCAGCACTTTGGGAGACCGAGGTGGGTGGATCACGAGGTCAAGAGATTGAGACCATCCTGCAACTTGGTGAAACCCCGTCTCTAGTAAAAATACAAAAATTAGCCGGGTGTGGTGGCACGCGTCTGTGGTCTCAGCTACTCGGGAGGCTGAGGCGGCAGAATCGCTTGAACCTAGGAGGCAGAGGTTGCAGTGAGCCGAGATTGCACCACTGCACTCTAGCCTGGCAACAGAGCAAGACTCTTTCTCAAAAA
>NW_016107451.1:1457019-1463592 GCF_001604975.1 Cebus imitator | reverse complement strand
TAGTAGAGACGGGGTTTCACCATGTTGACCAGGATGGTCTCAATCTCTTGACCTCGTGATCCACCCGCCTCGGCCTCCCAAAGTGCTGGGATTACAGGCTTGAGCCACCGCGCCCAGCCAGATCACCGCTTTTTAATATACTTTATGAAATTCAATCTAGTCACAAAAGTAAAAAAGGAATTTTCACTGTAGAAAATTTGCAAACTATACAAAAGTTTCAGAGGAAAATAAATATCACCTACGATCTCATCTTCTGGAGGAAAATACCATTTAGTGCCTTTCCCCTGAATCTGTTTTATGCACATACATCCTTTTTAAAAAGTTCATAAAGCGGCTGGGCGCAGTGACTCACCTGTAATCTCAGCACTTTGGGAGGCCAAGGCGGGTGGATCACCTAAGGTCAGGAGTTTGAGACCAGGCTGACCAATATGGTGAAACTCCGTCTCCACTAAAATACAAACATTAGCCAGGAGTGGTGGTGGGCACCTGTAATCCCAGCTACCCAGGAGGCTGAGGCACAAGAATTGCTTGAACCTGGGAGATGGAGGTTGCAGTGGGCAGAGATCCCACCACTGCACTCTAGCCTGGGCGACAGGGCAAGACTCCGTTTCAAAAAAGAAAAAAAAAAGTGGCCGGGCTCAGTGTCTCATGCCTGTAATCCGAGCACTTTGGGAGGCCAAGGCGGGCGGATCATGAGGTCAGGAGATCAAGACCATCCTGGCTAACACGGTGAAACACGCTCTCTACTAAAAATACAAAAAAATTAGCTGGGCATGGTGGCACAGGCCTGTAGTCCCAGCTATCACTTGAACTCGGGAGGCAGAGGTGTCAGTGAGCTGAAATCATATCACTGCACTTCAGCCTGGACAACAGGGCAAGACTCTGTCTCAAAAAAAAAGAAAAAAAGAAAAGAAAAGAAAAGAAAAGAAAAGAAAAGAAAAGAAAAGAAAAGAAAAGAAAAGAAAAGAAAAGAAAAGAAAAGAAAGAAAAGAAAAGAGAAAGAAGAAAGAAAGAAAAGAAAGAAAGAAAGAAGAAGGAGAAAGAAAGAAGAAAGAAAGAAAGGAAGGAAGGAAAGAAAGAAAGAAAACAGTGGAAGCGTACTGCAGCCAATAACTCGGAACTTACTTTTCATACACTTAACCGCATAGTGTGGACGTTCTCCCATACCTCCCAGCTTAAGTATTCTTGCACGACGTGATTTTTAGTGGTTGTATAGTCATTTATCATAAGAAATATTTGTTTAGCCAATCTTTTATCAGCAAACATTTAGGTTGTTTCCCAGTTCAGAAAAATGTTTTGCACATGAAAGAAAGAATAGCCCTTCTGCGGCTGGCCGGGTGCAGGACGGCAGAGGAGAAGTCCCTGCAGCCATCCCTCCCTGACCCTCCCTCAGGGTCTCGGCCCCCGGTCTCCCCAGCCCCCTCCGGGAGCACCGCCAGGGCCCTGAGCCAGCTGGCCTCGAACCCTGCCTTTTCCCTGTGGAAGGACAGAGGCTCTGGGATGTCTGTCCTGGCCCTGGGACCGTTTCCAGCACACAGCACAGTCTAGTCCATGGGCAGTTCTGGTGCCCCCTCTTGTCACCTCCAGTCTTCCCACTCCCCAGATTGAAGGTTATCAGGGCTCTGGTAGCCTGGGGATGGGCATGACATTCTCGTACTCAGGTTCCTCCTGCCTCTCCTCTTCAGCCTGCTTCTGGGGATCCTGTTCTGGGGAGCCTCCCCCAGAGACTGGCTCCTGGGTGCCCCCTGAACTCTCCGTGCCAGCCCCCAGCCCCTGGGCCACTTCCTCTGGCTTGGCTGCTGGAGCCTGGGAGCCTGTGGCCCCCGGGAGCCTGGCATTTGGGGGTGAGCTGGGGCTCTGGCTGACAGAGGCCACACCGGGGCTGCCCTTTTTCCGATTCAGGGCCTGGCGTGGAGGCTTAGGGATGGCCCTCTTGACCTTGGGTTCTGTCTGGCCTTTCTGAAAGCCACCAAAATGGCGCAAGACAGACCGGACGGGGCCTTCGGATCCCTGGGGCGTCCCTGCCAGCACGTAGATTGTGGTCACAGGACCTGAGGCCTCCTGGACGCTGCCCTCGATGGCTTCCACATGCTCAGCCACTGTCAGGCCACCCAGTGGAGGCCGCCGGTGGCTGGTGGCTGAATCCCCAGGGCTGGCAGCCGTGGGAAGGGACTCGCCCGCTTCTGCTTCCTCTGGGCCTGTGGACTCCTCGGCTTCCTGGCCCTCGGGACCTGCCTGTGCCCCCCGGGAGA
The DNA here is from genome assembly GCF_001604975.1 of Cebus imitator. Classification (NCBI taxonomy): domain Eukaryota; kingdom Metazoa; phylum Chordata; class Mammalia; order Primates; family Cebidae; genus Cebus; species Cebus imitator. The sequence goes on along the minus strand of NW_016107451.1, from coordinate 1,461,340 downwards.
GCCTCTTGGGCTTTCGGAGCGGGCTGGAGAGCTCCCCTGAGCTTCGGCGAGTCTGAGGCGCAAACTTGGTACCTTCGGCGAAGGAGACGGACGGCCGCTTGGCCCGAGCTAGGCTGGAGGTGCGCGGGATGGCGAATGGCGTGGAGGCGTCCTCTGGGGGAGGGAAGACACCTCCAGCCAGGCTCGCCTCCAACGACTGTGCCTGGGCCTCAGGGACCATCCCTGGCAGAGGAGACAGAACAGCTTGGCTGGAGCCGAGCTGGCCACCCCAGATCCTCCTACCTGCAGCTCAGCATCTCCCAGAGGCCCCAAAATAGGGCAAGGAGAGGGTGAGGGCAGAGAGAGAGAGAGAAGGAGCAATTCAGATAGACACTTTCTTCTACACTCTTTTTTTTTTTTTGTTTTGTAGAGATGGGGTCTCACTATGTTGGCCAGGCTGGTATTAAACCCCTGGTCTCCAGCGATCCTCCCACCTCAGCCTCCCAAAGTGCTGGGATCACAGGTGTGAGTCACCATGCCACCACACCTGGTTTCTGTACTTTTTTCTCACCGCCTCTTCCTACTTTGACATACCGTCACGCTCTCACCCAGCTAAAATTATTTCAGTGTCACAGAGCCACCTCCCTCTCACCTCTTAGCCTTTGTGTATGCTGTTCCATCCTCCCGAAATGCCGTTCCCTCCTCTCCCTGACTTTCCCTTGGCTACTGAGTCTGCTAGACACAACTGGGAGACCAGAAACATCTTCCCTGACCCCCAGTCACCCCAACGTGGCTAGCGAAGGAGCCCCCACTTGTATGTCCCCCATTGAAATACATGTCACTCTGTCCTATCTGTGTCCGACACCTGCCCGTCTGACTCGAAGCAGGGCGGGGTCAGGAATCTATCTTGTTCTCTCTTGCGTCCCCGGAGCCAAGAACAGGGACTGGCACAGAACGGGCCCTTCTAACCATTTGCAGGCCGGGCACCGTGGCTCACGCCTGTCATCCCAGCACTTTGCGAGGCCGAGGCGGGCAGATCACCTGAGGTCAGGAGTTCAAGACCAGCCTGACCAACATGGTGAAACCCCGTCTCTACTAAAAATAAAACATGAGCCTGACATCACGCCATAGCACTCCAGCCTGGGCAGCAAGAGCGAAACTCCATCTCAAAACAAACACATAAATAACCGTCTGCTGGAGGACTAAAGAGGAGGCGGCGGTGGAGGGGCACGCAGGGTAAGTGGGCTGTTGGGGGCTACCTTCCTGGGGTGGCACACAGTAGGCAGGAGCCTCATCGGCCTCTGCAGGCTCAGAGTCGGATGAGAAGGAGTCGTCAGAGGCCCAGCCGGCGGAGGGCGGCTCGATGAAGCTGTGGTTGAAGGGGAGGTCCGGGTCGTGGTGCGAGACTGTGGAGAGGCCGGGTCAGGTGCCCGCAGGGCCTGGCAGGGAGCCCTGTCCCACCCCAGCCCGCAGCCAACTGACCTGTCACCCAGGGGAGCTTGTGGGCACCGAGGGAGCCGCACGGCAGTGAGGAGCGCAGGCTGGTCAGCGTCCCCCAGACCTGCAGCTTCATCCTGGACACCGTGGTTCCATCTCTCGCCGGCCTGAGGGAGGGGAGGGCAGGGACAGTGGTCAGTACATAAGACCCAAGGTGACCCGGGTCACCTCGGCAGGGTGTGACAGGCAGAATAAAATCCAAACAACCGAGCCCAAGACTCAGGCCTGCCACAGAACAACAAAGTGTCGCACTAGGGGCCACACAGCCTGGAGTAACAACTCTGGCTGAGGCTTCACCTCCCTGGGCCTCAGTTTCCGCATCTGTAAAATGGGGACAACAGTCCTGTCTATCAGAGCTTCGCATGGGACCAGGAGGCCGCCCCGCATTCAGTGGCTGTTTGTTTCATCATCCTAGCTGAGCCCAGCTCACCTGTCTCTCTCTCTCTCTTTTTTTTGAGATGGAGTTTCACTCCTGTCGCCCAGGCTGGAGTGCAGTGGCGCGATCTTGGCTCACTGCAACCTCCGCCTCTCGGATTAAAGCAATTCTCCTGCCTCAGCCTCCCAAGTAGCTGGGACTACAGGCGCCCACCACAGCACCTGCCACCATACCTGGCTAATTGTAGGTTTGTTTATTTGTTTGTTTTGAGACAGAGTCTCTCTCTGTCGCCAGGGTAGAGTGCAGTGGTGCAATCTCGGCTCACTGCAACCTCCACCTCCCAGGTTCAAGTGATTCCTGTCTCAGCCTCCCGAGTAGCTGGGACTACAGGTGTGCACCACCAGACCCAGCTTATTTTTTTGTATTTTAGTACAGATGGGGTTTCACCAGGTTGGCCAGGATGGTCTTGATCTCCTGACCTTGTGATCCGCCCACCTTAGCCTCCCAAAGAGCTGGAATTACAGGCGTGAGCCACCATGCCTGGCCAATTTTGTATTTTTAGTAGAAGCGGGGTTTCACCATGTTGGCCAGGCTGGTCTCGAGCTCCTGACCTCAAGTGATCCGCCTGCCTCGGCCTCCCAAAGTGCTGGGATGACAGGCATGGCCCACTTATTTCAAATGACACCCCCTCCAGGAAGCCTTCCCTGTTCCCACTCTGCTCTACCCCTACATGTGGAGACCGCTCCGCCCTTCACTCTTCCCCGAACAGCCTCTGTCCCTGTCCTCGTGTCCCTGCAGGGGGCTTCTTGCCACCCTGGGCTCTCTTCCCTGGGCCAGGGCAACTGCGTCTGCTCATCTGTGAATGCCCCACAAGTCCAGGGAGGACATGCTGGAGGACTAGGGCAGGAGTGAGTAAGAGCGGCCCAGACACAGAGTCCAGGAAGCTGGGGAGGGGCTTCCTGTTCGCCAGTGACTCGCCAGGTCACCTTGGGCCCCATGGCCTCTGGAAATTGAGGAGGATGGTCCGGCCCCACACTCACTGCTCCGCAACTCCATGCTGCTATGAGTCTCAAAGGAGCCCCGAGTGTGAAGAGCTTTTGTAAAGCATCAAAGCTCTGTGTCTACCTTGCGGCGGGCTCCACCAGCCCCGTCCTTCCTCCCTGTCTGTCTCTCAGGACGCTGCATTCTCCACTGAAGCAGTGCCTACCGCACAGACGTCCAGGTCACGCTCCTTTTCTTTTCTCTTTTTTTTTTATTTTTCAAAGACGGGGTTTCACCATGATGGCCAGGCTGGTCTTGAACTCCTGACCTCAGGTGATCCACCCACCTCAGCCTCCCAAAGTGCTGGGATTACAGGCGTGAGCCACCGCGCCCGGCTGGTCACACTCCTTTTCAGGATATCTGAGGCCTGGTGGCTTTCCCCTCCTGGGCTGGAGCTGGGCTGCTGCTTCCGTGGTCCCAGCCCTCCGCCTCTGTCCCCACCAGGGTCAGCTCTCTGCCTCCGCTGCAGGCTCAGGTTCACCAGCCTGGTGCCCAGTGCCCCCTGCCCACGCAACTCAGAAACTTCCCCATCAAGGAGGGCAGGCAGCTGACCTGGTGTCTGCAGTGTCTCCAGGCCACTGCCAACTGCCTCCATCACCTCTGACCTACACGGGTGACAAGACCAGCCCTCCTCACCCCCACAAGGAAACCAGAGGCCCCCTGATCCCTCACCGCACGGCCTGAGCTGAGTGTGGAAGGGACGGGCTGGTGCTCACCTGTCCTTGAGGTCTGAGCGGGCGGTCCAGCAGCAGCAGCAGGCACAGCAGGCGAGGCCGAGGAAGAGCAGCAGCAGGGGCACAAGGATGCCCGCGAGGAGGGCGGCGGCATGGCCGAGAGAGCCTGGGGAAGCCGGGACGGGAGTCTCAGCCCTTCCTGTCTCCCATGCATCCTGCTCTGTCCTTCACTCTGAGTTGCCTCCTATGCAGAAGCTTCCTCCTGGGGGTCTCTCCCTGCCTCCGGGCAGCCTCTCTCCCGCTGTGTCCCCTCCGCACGGTCTGTGGCCCACTCCACAAATTCTTGTCCCTGATTCCACGTCAGTGTCCAGCCACCCACTGCCCATTCCATGGCTCTAGCTGGTTTCTCGGGGGGCAGGGGCTCTGTCACATCTTCAGGGCATCCACAGAGAGATCAGGTATAAAGAATGTCTCAGCCGGGGGCAGTGGCCGACGCCTATAATCCCAGCACTTTGGGAGGCCGAGGCAGGCAGATCACCTGAGGTCGGGAGTTCGAGACCAGCCTGACCAATATGGAGACACCCCGTCTCTACTAAAACCACAAAATTAGCCAGGCGTGGTGGCAGATGCCTATAATCCCAGCTGCTTGGGAGGCTGAGGCAGGAGAATCACTGGAACCCAGGAGCTGGAGGTTTTGGTGAGCTGAGACTACACCATGGCACTCCAGCTTGGGCAACAAGAGCAAAACTCCCTC
>NW_016107451.1:1440020-1456120 GCF_001604975.1 Cebus imitator | reverse complement strand
AGGTTGCAGTGAGCCGAGATCACAACACTGCACTCTAGTCTGGGTGACAGAGCGAGACTCCGTCTCAAAAAAAAAAAAAAAAAAAAAAAAAGGAATGTCTCTGAGGTGAGCTGAGACTCCCTGGCAAGGGACCGGCCCTGGAGCCTGCGTGGCGGGCCCGCTTTCCCTGCCTAGTGCACCCTGCAGGCTCCCTCCACCTTACCCGGCTGGCAGGACCCAGAGACAGGGTGGCAGAGTCCCTCTGGGCATTCACAGGGAACCGAGCAGTTGTTTCCATAGAAGCCAGCTGGGCAGGAGGCATTGCAGCTATAGAGTGACATGGAGAGGCAGGCTGAGGGCTAGGGGAAGGGAGGCAGGCAGGGAGAGGGGCAAGGAGATTTCTGGGCATGCCTGGAGGCCTGACCTGGGCCCCTGTACCCTCCCGACCCCAGGACTCCCGTGCGCACCTGGGCCCCCAGTAGCCGGCACTGCAGACACATTCCCCTGTCACAGCGTCACATGCCCCCTGAACACAGGTGGGGCAGGCAGAGCCACAGTCTTCCCCAAAGGTGCCCATGGGGCAGGGGTCATCACACCTGGGTGAGGCAAGACTCAGGGGAGCCAAGACAGGCCTGGCCCCAGTGTGGGGCCCTCCCGTCCGCCCCGGGCTCCTGGACTCGGGACATGGCTGGCCACTCCTCAGCGTGAAGCTCAGGTGCAGATAGGGCCTTGAACTTGGGGCCCAACCCAGCAGGTGACAGGCTACGCGTTTCCAGAGCGGGAGAAGGGCCAGAAGCCTCAGAGGGGAGGGAGCCGGAATCCTGCCCAGGCCCCCAGAACCCACTGCCCTCCCTTGGTCTTCATCAGGAGGGAGGCCCCTGGGGCTTCAGGGTGCATGAACCTGCGTGTCGGGGCAGGGCGGCACTCCCAGGAGAGCTGCTGAGGTGAGGGTCCTGCGGGGAGGTGCGCCCCACCCTGAACAGAATGGTGTCCTTACCTGGGCCTCAGCCAGCCCGGGTCGCAGTGCTGACAGTGGCCGGTATCTGGCTGACAGGCATCCCCATGTCGGCAGTGAGGGCACTGCTGCCCGCAGCTCTCACCAAAGGTGCCAGGCGGGCAGGGCTGCTGGCACTGGGTCCCATTCCAGCCTGGCTGGCAGGACTCACAGCTGCCCGTGTCTGGAGAGCACGGCTCATCATGTTTGCAGTGGCCACAGCTGGGAAGAGAGGGGCTTCGTGGGAGCACTGGGGGGTGGAGGGAAGGAGTGCCCACCCCTTCCAATCCCTGTACTAGCCACGCAGGCCTTCAGGGGCCCTGGAGAGTGTTCGGGTCTCACCTGGGTCACTCAGGCAGGTTTGGGCCTCAATTTCCCCATGTTGTACAGTGAAGAGGCTAGACAATGAGGGTTCTTACAGGACCCATCCCTCTCCTTCAAAGCACCTGCTCTGTGACCACCTTTCCCTGAGTCCCAGGGTCATCAGGAGCCAACAGCCCATCCAGGGCAGCCGAGGCACCACCAACCTGAGGCCCATCTGCCCAGCCTTCCCTCCTGCCCTTTCCCCTCTCTTCCTTCCACACTGAGCTGCCCTGAGATCTGGCATCAATGGGACTCAGTACTGTCTTCTTTTTTTGAGACCAAGTTTACTCTTGTTGCCCAGTCTGGAGTGCAGTGGCGCCATCTGGGGTCACTGCAACCTCCATCTCTCAGGTTCAAGCGATTCTCCTGCCTCAGCCTCTCAGGCAGCTGGGATTACAGACACATGCCACCATGCCTGGCTAATTTTTTTTTTCTTTCTTTTTTTTTTTTTTGAGATGGAGTCTTGCTCTGTTGCCCAGGCTGGAGTGCAATGGCATGATCTGGGTTCACAGCAACTTCTGCCTCCCAGGTTCAAGTGATTCTCCTGCCTCAGCCTCCCAAGTAGCTGGGATTACAGGCATGCACCACCACGCCCGGCTAATTTTGTATTTTTAGTAGAGACGGGGTTTCACCATGTTGGCCAGGCTGGTCTCGAACTCCTGACCTCAGGTGATCCACCTGCCTTGGCCTCCCAAAGTGCTGGGATTACAGGCGAGAGCCACCCCGCCCGGCCCTCGATAGTGCCTTCCACTCCATCATATGAAACACAAAAGATATAAAGTTTTCTCACCCAGAGGTTTCGAAACCTTGGTACAGTCCGTGGGCTGTGAGGAGCCAGGCGGCACCGAAGATATGAGTGGCCAGGGAGCATGACCAGGGAGCGCAAGCACCTGAGCCCCGGCGCCAGGCAGATATGCCATGGCCTTAGATTCTCATAGGAGCCCAATCCTACTGTGAGCTGTGACAGGAAGGATCCAGGTTACATGCTCTTTATGAGAATCTAATGCCTGATGATCTGTCAGTGCCTCCTGTCAGCCCCAATGGGACCACCTAGTTGCAGGAAAACAAGCTCAGGGCTCCCGCTGATTCTATGTTATGGTGAGTCATATAATGATTTCATTATAGATTACAGTGTAATAATAGAAAATCTGTCTTCCATGAAACCAGTCCCTGGGGCCAAAAGGTTGGAGACCACTGTTGTCACCAATATAATTTCACATTATACAAAAGTATGTGTTGTCTCGTTAAGTCCTTATTTGAGGCTGGGAGTGGTGGCTCACGCCTGTAATCCCCACACTTTGGGAGGCCAAGGCAGGGATCACGAGGTCAGGAGTTCGAGACCAGACTGGTCAATTTGGTGAAACCCCATCTCTACTAAAAATACAAAAATTAGCTGGGTGTGATGGCATGCACCTGTAGTCCCAGCTACTCAGGAGGCTGAGGCGGGAGAATCTCTTGAACCTGGGAGGCAGAGGTGGAGGTTGCGGTGAGATGAGATCACAGCACTGCATTCTAGTCTGGGTGACACAGTGAGACTCCGTCTCAAAAAAAAAAAAAAAAAAAAATCCTTATTTGAGGGCTGGGCATGGTGGCTCATGCCTGTAATCCCAGAATTTTGGGAAGCCGAGGCAGGTGGATTGCTTGAGTGAGGAAGTTTGAGACCAGCCTGGGCAACAAAGTGAACCCACTGTCACTATAAAAATTAGCCGGGTGTGTGGCACGAGCCTGTAATCTCAGCTGCTCGGGAGGCTGAGATGAGAGAATTGCTTGAGCCTGGGAAGTGGAGGCTTCAGTGAGCAGAGATGGCGCCACTGCACTCCAGCCTGAGCAACAGAGTGAGACTCTGTCTCTAAAATAAATAAATAAATCCTATTTCAGTTAAATAAAACTGAAATAATATTTCAGTTATATATGTTGGATCAGATGACAATTTTTTTTTTTCTGAGACATATTCTCACTCTGTTGCCCAGGCTGGAGTGCAGTGGACTGATCTCGGCTCACTGCAACCTCTGTCTCCTGGGTTCAAGTGATTCTCTTGCCTCAGCCTCCTGAGTAGCTGGGACTACAGGCACGCCACCACACCTGGCTACTTTTTTGTATTTTTAGTAGAGACGGGGTTTCACCTTGTTGGTCAGGCTGGTCTTGAACTCCTGACCTCAGGTGATCCACCCGCCTCGGCCTCCCAAAGTGCTGGGATTACAGGCATGAGCCACTGCACCTAGCCAGGGATGAAAATTTTTCTTTGAGATGGAGTTTCGATCTTGTTGCCCAGGCTGGAGCGCAATAGCACAATCTCGGCTCAACACAACGTCTGCCTCCTGTGTTCATGTGATTCTCCTACCTCGGCCTCCTGAGCAGCTGGGATTTCAGGCATGTGCTACCACGCCCAGCTAATTTTTTGTATTTTTAGTAGAGATGAGGTTTCTCAGTGTTGGTCAGGCCAGTCTCGAACTCTTGACCCTCAGGTGATCTGCCCACCTGGGCCTGCCAAAGTGCCGGGATTACAGGCGTGAGCCACCACGCCCATCCATGGATGAAATTTCTTACTGTGAGTGGAGCTGGTCAAAGTTTGAAAACCACTGAGTCCTAAAGGGATCTTGCCCAGGACGTCTGGTCACTCGACCCATTCATTATCTACATCTGGCCTGTGAGCAGGACTAGTACTTTTTGCAAAGCAGTAATCAGATGAAATGAGCAGGTGCGGCTGGACGGGGGGCAACAAAGGGTTTTTTAACCTTTTGACTGGGTGCGGTGGCTCACGCCTGTAATCCCAGCACTTTGGGAGGCCGAGGCGGGTGGATCACGAGGTAAGAAGATAGAGACCTATATGGTGAAACCCCGTCTCTACTAAAAATACAAACATTAGCTGGGTATGGTGGGCGCGTCTGTAGTCCCAGCCACTAGGGAGGCTGAGGGAGGAGAATTGCTTGAACCTGGGAGGTGGAGATTTCTGTGAGGCGAGATCGCACCACTGCACTCCAGCCTATCAACAGGGCAAGACTCCGTCTCAAAAAAATAAAAATAAAAAAGTAAAAATAAAAGCGTAAAAATAAAAATTAAATAAATTGTTTTCTTTTCTTGTTTGTAGAAAGTCATTTATGTGCTCACTTCAGCAGCACATACACTAAAATTGGAACGATACAGAGAAGATTAGCATGGCCCCTGTGCAAAGATGACGCAAATTCGTCAAGCATTTCTTATTTAAAAAAAAAAAAAAGGAAAGAAAGAAAGTCATTTATTTAGGGAGAGAAACAGGAGAAAGAGAGAGAAACAGCTAACTCTCAGGCTGAGTGAGAGAATCCACAAAGATGGGATCCAGGAGAGGAAAGCAGCTCCACACTGAGTGGAAGGGAATAGAGAGAGATGGAGTCTAGGAGGGGAAGACAGGCTTCCAGAGAGGGTGTGGAAGGGGGCCCCAGAGGGGAAATCCAGGAGAGAGAAAGACGGCTTCCACTAAGGGAGTGTTCGTGGAAGGGGACCCAAACATGGAGTCCCTGTTTTGTTTTCTTGAGACGGAATATCCCTCTGTTGACCAGGCTGGAGTGCAGTGGGGCGATCACTGCAACCTCCGCCTCCCGGGTTCCAGCGATTCTCCTGCCTTAGCCTACCCGAGTAGCTGGGACTACAGGCACCCGCCACTATGCCTGGCTGATTTTTGCATTTTTAGTAGAGATGGGGTTTCTCCATGTTGGCCAGGCTGGTCTCCAACTCCTGACCTCAGGTGATCCTCCCGCCTCAGCCTCCCAAAGTGCTGGGATTACAGGCGTGAGCCACCGCGCCCGACCGTTCTTTCCCCTTTCACGTCTCTGCTTTGTATGTTTTTTGAGGGGAGCACTGCTAAGCCCTGACCCCTCCTCCTGGCTCCCCCGCCCCGCCCACCTGTGTCCGCCCCGCCCCGCCCTGCTCACCTGTGTCCACTCTGCCTCGCTCATCTGCCCGCCCCGCCCCACTCACCTGTCCGCCCTGCTCACTCGTGTTCGCCCCGCCCCGCCCTGCTCACCTGTGTCCACCCCGCCTCGCTCACCTGCCCGCCCCGCCCCACTCACCTGTGCCCGCCCTGTCCGCTCACCTGAGTCCGCACTGCACCCCGTAGCTCCCGGCCTGGCAAGGCAGCTCGCAGCGCGCTCCGCGGAAGCCCGGCGGGCAGGTGCACTGGCCAGAGGCGGGGCTACATTGGCCGCGCTCGCACTGGCACTGCTGCCGGCAGTTGGGGCCCCACCAGCCCGGCCGGCAGGCGCAGCGGCCCAAGTCCTGCTCGCACGGGGAGCCATGGCAGGCGCAGCGGAAGCTGCAGCGGCGGCCCCACCAGCCCGGCTGGCACACGCAGGCGCCCGTGGCCTGATCACAGCGCGCCGCTGCGGGGTTGCATTGGCACGGGCGGCGGCAGGTGGACGACCACCAGCCCGGCTCGCAGTGGCACACGCCAGTGGCAGGGTCGCAGCGGCCGTGGGGGCCGCACGCGCACGCGAACTCGCAGCGGGCGCCCCAGCGGTCGGCTTGGCACTGGCACGCGCCTGTGGCCGGCTCGCACTGGCCGTGTGGGTGGCAGGGACAGCTCTCGCGGCAGTCGGGGCCCCAGTACTGGCCCGGGCAGCCTGCGGGGTGGGAAGGAAGGGGTCAGCGGGCTCAGGGCGCGCGTGGATCCTGACCCTGCATCCCCTTCACAAGGAAAAGGGGCGCCGGCCCACCCTCCGAGGACCGGGGACCGGGGACAGACCCTTGGAACATCCGGCAGCCTGTCTGAGCAACAGTCACTTCCTGCTCTGCTCTGACCTACAGAAAACCCTTCGCCATGGCTCAGCCTCCCGCCTCCCACTCCAGAACACACTCAGTGATCCCGAGTGGGCAGGGGACTTGCCCAGAGTCCCAGGTAGAGGTGGGGGGAGGGGCTGCCTTCATGCCGCTCCTCCCCGCAGAGATCGATCCCTACTGGGCTGGAGAAGAGCAGGACTCCCTCCCGATCTCAGGCCTGGATGCTGCCCGCCAGGGTGGCAGGAGAAGCAGCCCTTCCCCTAGTGATCCCTTGATTGCTGATGCCCACCCTCCGGCTCTCCTGCTACCCAACCCCTTCCCCTTCTCTCTGTTTCGGCCAGAGAGGGCACACAGCCCAGCAGGACCTCCTTCCCTCCACCGTCCATGTAAAAGACGTATGTGGGAAAGACCAGGAACACAGTCATGTTGCAGTTAACAAGAGTCACAGGTTTTCCGAGAAGTGGAACAGAAAGATACTCAGGTGGGCAGGGCTTTGTGGATGTCGGTGAAAACCCAGTGCCCCAGACCATCCCCCAGGAGTGTGTCACTTCCTGTCTCTGGACCTTGACTCCTCAGAGGCTGGGAGGGGTTCTGACCCTGCTGTCCTGAGGCTGCTCGGTACCTGCCTTGCCTCCCCGACACCACCGCCCCCGTGCCCAGCTCTGCCCAGCAACCTCGTCCTGCCCCTGGGACTCACGGGAGCTGCAGTGGGCCCCAAAGAACCCAGGTTTGCACCGACAGAGGCCCGGCTTCACACACACCTCGTCTTCCTGGCAGGCGTCCGGCCCCTCACAGATGGCTGAAAGACACCCACCCAGGTTGGAAAGATGGGCAGGACCAGGGGACAGCTCCGCCCTCTCACTGGCTCTGGGGGCCAAGCCTCCTCAAGGGGTGCCCCTTCAGGGCTGGGGGCATCGCAGGAGAAAGCCTGGCTCCTGGGTGGGAGGGAAGCAGGCCCCAGGGGGAGGCAGGAGGGGCTGTCGCTGGCTGCGTCCTCCCTTCTCCTTGGCTGGGGGTCTGTCCTGGGTACTCACGGATGCTGCATTCTTGGTCTTTCTGCCTCCAGCCTGCGCAGCACTGCAGCTCAGCAGAGGGGCTGTGGGGCAGAAAGGGGTCAGCGGGAGTGGCGGGGTGCGGCCTGCCCCCGAGCAGCGTGGATCACTGTCTCTGTGAGGTGGGAGAGGCTGCCTTAGCCCCCTGGGGAGGCCTAGTGGACCTGTACAGCTCTGGGGTCCCCAGCTCCTCCCCACTCCTTCCCTGGCCCTTCCACCATCTGCCCTGGCGAGCCACTGCCTGCCAGGCGGCCCCCAGCAGCCCGTCCTTCCAGCGCCAAGACCTCTTCCTACGCCCTCCTTCCCCCACAGGCCTCAGCACCGGCTCAGCCACCCCCGTCAGACTCCCACGAAACCCACCTGCTGGCCACACAGACGTGCTGCCCACTGGGGTCCAGCTGGGACCCCCGAGTCCCCTGAGGCCAGAGCAGCAGCAGTGGGAGCAGCAGCCGCAGCCCCATGGCAGCCGTGCAGGGAGGGCTGGGTTACTCTGGCCCCCACAGCTCCCGACCTCCTCCCTGCTTCCTCCCAGGGCTTTTCCTGAGGAAACCAGGCCGGAGGGGCGGGCAGCCCTGAGGCGCCTCCCTGAGGGGGCGGGGGCTGCAGGACAGACCGACACTCAAAACAAGAAAGGGAAAGGAGGCCAGTGGCAGGCCTCGGCATGGTGGGGCCAGAAGGGTGAAGCTGCAGGTCCCCGGGTGCTGGGACCGAGGAAGCAGGTGGAGCGAGGGTGGGCACCTCGGCCCTCCATCAGACCGCAATCCCAAAGCAAGGACGGGGCTGCAAGAAGCCTCCCCACCCAGTGACTGACCAAGGGCGCCCTGAGGCCCCCTCGGCCTGCCTCTGCTCCTGGCGGGGCTTGGAGGTGAGACAGACATGGACAGACAGGCGAGGGACAGTTTCTGGGAGTTCCGGGCAGTTCTTTATTACAAGAGCTCAGGCCGTCCGCACAAAGCCCGGGGAGCCAGCTCTCATTTCGTGGATGGGGAAACTGAGACTCAGAGAGGCGCTCTGATATCTGGCCCCAGGGGTCTGGTACAGAGTCGTAGAGAGGGAGGTGGGCTGAACCCCCGTGCTGCCCTGGTGCAGGCCAGAACTGGGGAAGACGCCTGGGAGGCCATGAAGGAGGGAGCCCTGTCCTCATGAGGTCGCACATCCAGCCACAGCCAGGTCCCCAAGTCAGGCCTCTGGGGCGGCTGAGGCCCCCAGACAGAGATGTTCCTGGCGGGCAGGATGGGGCAGCTCAGGAGCTGGAGACTGTGGTTGGGTCTCCTCTTCTCCCCCTGGCTTGCCGGGAGCAGGGCTGTGGGTCTCATCCTCTGGGGATTCGGCTTTCCCGCGATACCACAGGCCAAAGCTGGAGAGACAGCCAGAGGCACTCTGCGCCAGGAAGCCGGAGAGGTCCAGGACATGGGCAGAGGGCGGGTGGGGGGGTGAGAACAGGGGAGAGGGGCAGGGAAGGGCAGCCTGAGGGAGTGGGAAGGTGATGGGGCCCATGGTCGATGGTCGGTCGGAGAAGCAGGAGGGGAGGGCCTGCTTAGAGCAAAGGACAGCAGGGTGACAGGCAGGGAAGCAGGAAAGGGGATCCAGGACCCTTCCTCCCTCCCCCACTCTTGCCCTTCCCCTTCCCCCAACATACAAACTCCGTATTTTGGACTCTGGGGGTGGGGGATGGTCATCCTTATCATCAGCGAGCAGGAGCCAGGAGCCATCCTCATCGTCACTGAGACAGGAGAGAGAAGACGTGAGGGCCAGGGATCAAGGCCTGAGGGACACCGGGAATCCAGCAGGGGGGATGAGGGACAGCAGGGCCCCCAGGGCTGGAGAGAAGGCGACCCTGGGGAGATGCAGGATGTCTTGAGGCTTTATTTTTTATTTTATTTTTGAGACGGAGTCTGGCTCTGTCGCCCAGGCTGGAGTGCAGTGGCATGATCTCAGGTCACTGCAACCTCCACCTCCTGGTCTCAAGCAATGCTCTTGCCTCAGCCTCCCAAGTAGCTGGGATTACAGGTGTGCGCCACCACACCCGGCTAATTTTTGTATTTTTAGTAGAAACGGGGTTTCACCATGTTGGCCAGGCTGGTCTCGAACTCCTGACCTTGTGATCTGTCCGCCTCAGCCTCCCAAAGTGCTGGGATGACAGGCGTGAGCCACCGCACCTGATGAGGCTTTATGTCTCAACACACAGCGGCCCTGACACAGCTACGGTGTCACCCCCGTAAGAACAGAGCCAGCCAAGGCCAGGAGCTGAAGGCTGAAGGTGGGGAGGCAGCACTGGCAGGCAGGATAGCCGGCAGGCAAGGCAAGGGGAGCCATGAGATCCAGGGAGAAGGGCACAGCCTGGACCGCAGCCACAGGACCCAGCCAGACCAGGTCAGCAGGCCCTAAAAGTGGCCAGGCTGGGAGGCTCGAGGGGAGAGCACGTTGGGGTGGCAGGGTCAGTCTGAGACAATGGGCTCAGAGGGTGACCAGGCCAGGTCATCAGGCTCAGCAGAACTTGGGAGGGGGCTGGCTCGGTGGGGATGCAGGCAGGGACCCACCTGCTCTCTGCTTCCTCTGGCGTCCCTAACATCTTGGCCTTGATCTTCTTCCGCTGCTTCCTGACAGCCACCTTCATGGCTTCCAGCAGAAGGCCAGGGACCCGGTGGTCGGTGAGCAGCTCCCTGCAGAAGAGGGGCAGGGCAGGGGAAAGCAGTGGAGATGCAGCCGTGGGCCTCACTCCTGGTACCGGTGCAGCGGCTCCTCCCTGGACACCTGAAACCTGTGCCTTGCTGACACCCTCAGACCTTTGCTTAGGTGCCCCTCCTAGGAGAGCTTCCCTGGCGCCTGCAGCGGTGACCCTGTGCACTGTCCCTCTTCTGTGTCTGGGTGACGTTGTGGAGGGGTGGGGCTGTGCAATTCACATCCTCCCACTACCCAGCGAAGGCCTGGCACATGTCACCATGTCACTGTGGACATGTCCATGCCGAGAGAAAGAGGTGGGGTGATCGGAGCCCCTCAGCTTCCCGGCACCCTCACCGCTGGAAGTAGGCCAGCTCCTCCTTGAGCAGGAACGCTGTGGCTTTGAGTTCATTGCGCTCCTGAAGGATCTGCTCAAACTCCTCCCGGCTGAAGCGGCATTGCCCTGCCTCCCGGGGGCGCCCTGGCGGCTGCGCGGCCTCTGCCTTTAGAAGGACAGGCACGGTCAGAGGGTCGCGCTCGAGGGCCATCGCGGGAACGCTAGACGAAGTGACAGGCAGGGAGACTTGGGGGACAAAGTTGCCCCAACAGGTAACAGAGGCCGGCCCGGGGCGCGGACTGCTGTGCCGATGCGGACCTGGCCCGAGCGCCCTCCTGGGCTGGGTCCTTGCCCTCGTGCGACACTCACCGGGTCCTCAGGGGTCGCCGGTTCGGGCTCCTGCCCCTGCTGGTGCCCCGGCCCGCCGGCCTGGCCCCGCGCTCGCTCTTCAGCCGGCGGGGCCGCGCCTCCTCCAGGCTGCTGGCGCTCCGTCTCGCGGTCTTGCGCGGCACGCAGCTGGGTCTGCACAGCCGCCAGCTTCTGCCGCAGCTCGGCGTTCACCAGCAGGAGGCGCTGCAACTGCTCCTGCAACTGGGGGCGGAGCAAAGGGTGGGGTAGGCAGGGCGCCGCGGTGCCCGGGGCCCCGCCCCGCCCCGCCCCGCCCCGCCCCGTGCTCACCGCCTCGGTCTCCTGGCCGCGCTGCCGCAGGTCGCGGCTGTGAGCCCGCAGTTCGTCCCGCTGTCGGTCCGTCACCTCCTTGAGCTGCCGGAGCAGCTCGCGCTCCTCTGAGAAAGGGGCGTTCTTAGCGGCGGCGTGCGGCCCGCGGGAGGAAGGAGGACCCGAGCTGGCTGCCACCCGCCCGCCCTGGCCGGGGCTGCGCTCACCCTGCGGCCCGGCGCTTAGCTCCCAGCGGAGGCGCTCGTTCTCCTCCCGCAGTCGCCGCAGCTCCCGCTGGGCCAGCAGCGCCGACACCTGCAGCTGGGGAGCCCAGGTCTCAGGCTTCCGCCCTGCCGGCCCCGCGGGTGGCGAGGGGAGGGCGGTGACTTACCGAGTCCGGGGCGGGCCCCACGGCAGCCTGTTCCAGGAGCTCCAGCGCGCGCACCACTAGCGGCACCAGCCCGGCCGCCGCCTCCGGCCCGAAACGGCGCGCCAGCTCCTGCAGCTCAGTGCCCAGGGCCCCGGCTAGGTGGTACACAAGCTCCGCCACCGTCCCCGGCCCCGCGGCCCCTCGAGGGCCCCAGCTGGGCGCCTCAGGCGCCGCCCTCCTGGGCTCCATGTCCCCCAAAGCCCTGGGGCCCGACCCCCCACCAACTGGAAGAGGGAAAACCAAACAGTTCCGGCCCAGGAAGCCTTTTAGGGCGGTGGGGGCGGGGTAGAAGCAAGAAGGGTGGAGGAGCGAGGGAAGGAGGCTTGGGGAAGGGAGATCGTGCCCTAGGCCCCTGGGCCCGTCTTTCCACTCCCAAGGTCACAGGAAGCAGGACAGCCACCTTCCAGCCAGGCGCCAGGAGCTGAGCTCAGGGCTGCCTGTGGTCACTTGAGTGGAGCCCTCCCACAGGCCCGATCCAGGCTCCGCCCCCGTGTTTGGAGTCATGGGGACAACTTGGCAGCGGCGCGCTCCGGGGAAGAGGTGACAGGTA
The DNA here is from genome assembly GCF_001604975.1 of Cebus imitator. Lineage (NCBI taxonomy): Eukaryota > Metazoa > Chordata > Mammalia > Primates > Cebidae > Cebus > Cebus imitator. Next base: position 1,444,345 of record NW_016107451.1, on the reverse strand, counting down.
GGCGGCGGGTCACTGGCCTCCGCGCGGCTGTACACAAACTGCCTGCCTGTGTGCTTGTTTGCCTGATCAGGAGTGACCAGAAAGCTTAAAGGGCTGGGCTGGACACCCCAGCACTCAGCACAAGCCACGGAACTCCGAGACCCGGGAAAGGGCAGCGCTAGCAGAGCTGTGGAAAGGAGGCGAGGCCTTCCAGTGCTGTGTTGTCGGGAACCAGCCAATGTGGCCCAGGAAGCAGTGTGAAAGCCCCGCCCCGCCCCGCCGCAGGTCTCCACCCAGTCCGGGGGTTTCTAATCCCAAGCCCCGAATAGGGAGGAAAGGGCCTCAAACTCCCCGTCAACACGGCTGGGCCCAGCATCTTGCCGTGAACTGCCCAGCCCTGCCACCTGTCAGACCTAAATCCAGAATCTGAGTTCAGGGGAAAAAAAAAGCCCCCAAACTCCTATTTATACAAAATTTATTACTATATTTTATTCAGGATGAGGCCATCAAGAAGTCAACAACACAATAAGCACACACACAGGGAAAGGGCCAAGCTGCTGAATGTCACCAGCCTGCGGCGGGGCTGAGGCAGGAGGCAGGGAAGCGACTAGGCATAGAGGTCCTCCCGGTCTGCAGAGTACACCTCCCCCTCCTGCAGGAGGGCAAAGTTGAGGAAGTGGGAGGGCCTGTGCACCTCGTGGTAGAACTCTTTGGGGTTCGCCAGCTGCAGCTCGTACTTCATGTTGGGGTCATGCCGAACACCTTAGGGAAGAAGGGAACATCAGATGTTTACGGGCCCTCTGCCTCATGCAGCCAGCTGGGCCCCAAGCATGCAGGGCAATGGCCTCACGTACCCCTAGCGCCACCCCCACTTACCCATGAAGTTGTAGTTCCATGAGGACTGGGCAGGGACCATGAAGAAGCCGAGGAAGCGGTCGGACAGCAGCATCTGGACCCGCTCGTAATGTGAAGGCAGGTAACCCTTGGGGTTGTTGCCCTTGTCTGTGTTCTGGCGGCCCCATTCGTAGCCACTGGGGGTCAGCTTGTAGGCCGTCAGCGTACAGGAGCCTGGAGTGAAGCTGGGGGAGGGCGAGGACACATAGCAGCTCAGGCCACGTTCTGGGCCCTGGCCTGCAGTCCCTGTGCCACCTCACTCCTCCCGAGGAAGCCCAAGCCCACCTGCACGTGATGATAATGGTCTTCTCGCCATCCCAAGATGGGTTGTCAGCCATGATCTTGGCGTGGGTGGTGACATCCTGGGGTGACAACTGTGGGGACTCATTGGGCTGAGTGTGGATCCAGCCTAAGGGTTCCATCTCCTGTAGGCAGAGTAGTAGAGAGCTGTTCAGAATCGCATCCGCAGACAGGAATCGCACCCACGAGGGTAGCACGCCTACCTCGAGGGGCAGGAAGCTCCAGCTCTTCCACACTTCCAAGCTCCGTCACTGCCACTCACCTTGAGGTACTCGTGCTGGGGCAGCTGGCCAGGCAGGTGCACAGTCTGGTGGGTGCCCCACTGCGGCACCATCACGATGCAGCGGATCTCCTTCACCTGCGGGTTATCTGGTGGGCTCACCCCATACAGGTACCCTGCGATCTGGAGACAAAGGGGTCAGGAACCAAAACACTTTTTAGCAGCAGCTCCGAGTTGGAGCTGCAGCCTGTTTCCCTCCTTCCCCCAAGAACGAGGACAGAGTTTCTTAAAATGTGATCAGAACCCTGTCTGAAGCAGCCGGGGACACTTGTTCAAAATGTCAGACATGGACCTCATCTCAGACTCACCACATCAGAATCGCCTGAGTGTGGTCCAGGGATCTGCACTGCTCACAGCTCCCCAGCTGATTATTAAGTACAGTGTTCATAAGCAAACGAGCATACAAACATACAGCCCAATGTACTTTCACAAGCTGAAAACATCTGGAAAACCAGCACTTGGCGGTATTTTTAATTTTACATTTTCAACAAAGAGGATCTGTTTACTATAAACTCACCCACACAGGATATTAAGAATCGTTTCAAATTTGCTGACCTGATGGCCACAAAATAGTGGGTTTGTTTTGAGATGGAGTCTCGCTTTGTCGACAAGTCTGGAGTGCAGTGTGCGATCTTGGCTCACCGCAACCTCCGCCTCCTGGGTTCAAGCAATTCTCCTGCCTCAGCCTTCTGAGTAGCTGGGACTACAGGTGCCCAACATGCCCGGCTAATTTTCATATTTTAAATAGAGACAGGGTTTTGCCATGTTGGCCAGGCTAGTCTTTAACTCCTGACCTCAGCTGATCCACTTGCCCCAGTCCAAAATGGTGTTTTATAAACTATGAATATCCCTGATACACTAGTAAAGTTAAGCGTCTTTTCTCCTTTTTGAAGCAGGGTATCACTGTAACCCAGGTTAGTGTGCACTGGCACAATCTCAGCTCACTACAACCACCACCTTCCAAGCTCAGGTGATCTTCCCACCTTAGCCTCCTGAGCAGCGTGCGCCACCATGCCTGGCTAGTTTTTCTATTTTTTTTTTTTTTTTTTTGGAAGAGACAGCGTTTCGTCACATTGACCAGGCTGCTCTTGAACTCGGGCTCAAGAGACTTGCCCGCCTCCGCCTCCCACAATGCTGGGATTACTGTCATGAGCCACTGCGCCCAGCCTCTTCTTTTTCTTTTGTTAGAGACAGAGATTGGGTCTTGCTGTTACCCAGGCTGGAGGGCAGGGGTGCCATCTAAGCTCACTGCTTGGGCTGCCTGGATTCAAGTGACCTCAGCCTCCTGAGATGGGACTACAACCACTTTTGTTCTTGTAAGAACAGGGTCTTGAACTTACCTGTGCTTAAGCAATCCACCTGCCTCGGTCTCCCAACGTGTTGGGATTACAGGCGTGACCCACCACACACGCCTGATCAGGAATTTTCTGACTAAGTGCCAATACTATGTTTACTACCTTCTCTCAACTTCCACAGCTTTTAATATCTCACGGCGCCCAAAACCCTGCTTGATGTTCTCCTTGTATAATTACTCATCCATGAATCTTGAAACCAGCATCTCAAGTCCCTAATCATTTCAGGTCTGCGTTTCAGGTACAATGTGTTGGGCACACACTGTGGCCTAGCGGGGTCCACTTACTCACTTGGGCCCGAAGATCAGATATGCAGATGAACTTCTTAAGCACATTCTTGGGAAGGATGTAGGTGTAGCCCGTCTCCTTGATGTCATCAGATGAAACATAGATGTGATTGGTCCTTAGGTGCAGGTTGGCAGCAGAGATGGCCCTAAACGCAGGTAGAGAACATCAGCACCGGCAGTAGTGCCAGCGGCCTTTCCATCCCCACATGTTGCCCTTCACAGTACCTGACCCTCCACTCAGTCTTGGATGAGAAAGTCTGGGTCTCGTAGTTGCTGGTGGTGGAGGTGATGATCTCATCGCCATGCTTGTTGACAGTGCGAGTCTGGGTGGCAGTCAGCTGTGACTGTTCCTTGGTCTGCTTCTCAATCTCAGCGATTTGCTGCCGCTGCTGTGATGGTGCCGAGATCTCCATACCCAGGATGATGTCGCGAATTTCCGACTGTGTCAGTGACGCCACGTTCACACTGTGGGGACGGTGTGGGTTATATCACGAGGATCCCTTCCCCTGGTCACTTCTGCCTCAGTGGAAAGGATGTAACTTGGTAGGACAGGGCAGCCTATATTCGTGCCTCAGACAGTCCGCCAGTGCTGCTTCCACAGGAAGTGTGAGATGGACGTGCACTAACACTTCCAAGAGTCATCAGACCCAAGGGGGCAGCAGGCTGCGTGTGGCCCTTCCCGCTGTTTGACATCCATACACCCCCCACTTCCTTGACCAAAACAATGCTCTGGAGTGGAACAATTCTCAGAAATGGAAACCCCAAAAACCCTACAATACTGGCTCTTTAATCAGAGGTGGTACTGTCAGTCACCCTAGGAGGTACTTTGAAATCTATGGACAGCTTCGGCTGCCACGAAGGGAGAGTGGAGGAAGGCGTGTGTGTGTTGGCAGCAGTCTCCAACACTTAGGGTCTCGGATGTTAAAACTTACCACGTATGGACAGTAAAGAAATGCCCTGCTCTGGCCGGGCACGGTGGCTCACACCTGTAATTCCAGCATTTTGGGGGGCTGAGGCGGGTGGATCACAAGGTCAGGAGTTCAAGACAGGCATGACCAACATGGTGAAACCCCATCTCTACCAAAAATTTAAAGGGGGGTGCCTGTTATCCCAACTACTCAGGAGGCTGAAGTAGGAGAATCACTTGAACTTGGAAGGTGGAGGTTGCAGTGAGCTGAGATCACACCACTGCACTCTAGCCTGGGCAACAGAACAACACCCCGTCTCAAAAAA
>NW_016107451.1:1433242-1439980 GCF_001604975.1 Cebus imitator | reverse complement strand
AAAAAAAAAAAAAAAAAAAAAAGGAACCACCCTTCTCAAAATGGCAATAGTGCCTCCACTGAGAAACAATGGCCAAGAGAGTTTAGCTGAAACCCTAAAACATGGAAGCTTCCCATACTATTGGAAGACACTGCCAATCTCTCTTCTATGAGACTAAGATAATTTCTTTCCTTTTTTTGAGACAGGGTCTCGCTCTGTCACCCTGGCTGGAGTACAGTGCCACAATCATGGCTCACTGCAGCCTCAGACTCCCAGGCTCAAGCAAGCTTCCCGCCTCAGCCTCCAAGAAGCTGGAACTACAGGCGTGTACCACCACACCTAAGTTGTAATTTTTTTTTTTTTTTTTTTGTAGAGATGGGGTGAGTCTCTTTTGTTGATCAGGCTGGTTTTCAACTCCTGGCTCATGCAATCCTCCTACCCTGGCCTCCCAAACTGCTGGAATTACTAGCATGAATACTCAAGCCTCGCCAAGGTAATTTTTTTTTTCCCCCTTGGAGATAAGAGTCTCACTCTTGTCACCCAGGCTGGGGTACAGTGGCATGATCTCAGCTCACTACAACGTCCACCTCCCAGGTTCCAGCGATTCTCTTGCCTCAGCCTCCCAGGCTGGGATTACAGGTGCATGCCACCACACCTGGCTAATTTTTGTATTTTTAGTAGAGACAGGGTTTCACACCATGTTGGCCAGCCTGGTTTCGAACTCTTGACCTCAAATGATCTGCCTGGCTGGCCTCCCAAAGTGCTAGGATTACACGCGTGAACCACTGCGCCCCGCCTTCTTGAGAAACTTCTAAGCCTAACTCCTTCAAAACCCCAGAAACCATACATAGGCCTGCTGTCTCCCATCACCACTGCTCACTTGTTCTTCTTGCCGTAGTCGGCCAAGATCAGATCCTTGAGCTGCACCTCGACCTTGATCCACTCTTCATCAGTCAGGGTGGGCCAGATGTGGTGTGGTTCTGTAATGGTAGTCTTATCTGGCTTCAAGATCACTTTTGCCCGGTCATTGTTTACATGCAGGGCCCGGAGAATCAGGATGAGACGGGAGAAGGCCTGGGAAGAGATTTGGAAGGGTGGGTAAGTCAGCTACTCGAGACTCTCCCACTTTAATCCTAACCTTTCACAAAACTCAAGAAATTTTTTTTTTGAGACAGTCTTACTTGAACTCCTGACCTCGTCATCTGCGAACCTCGGCCTCCCAAAATACAGGGATTATAGGCATGAGCCACCGTGCCCAGCTATTTTTTTTTTTTTTTTAAGTAGAAATGGGGTTTCACAATGTTGGTCAGGCTGGTCTCGAACTCCTGATCTCATGATCTGCCTGCTTTGGCCTCCCAAAGTGCTAGGATTCCAGGTGTTAGCCACTGCACCTGACCCTGATTTTTAACTTTAAGGTCTTAACCCTTCATGAGTCAACAGAGTTCCCACGCAATCCACAGGCTAAAAATGTGAAAATGGCAGAAACCTAAGACACAGATCTTCTCCTAACCCTAAACCCGCTCCTCCTACAGTGATCTTCTCTTCCCAAGATTCATACCGTATAAGATGAAATAGTCTTGAGCCAGTCATCATAGAGGTTGAATAGAACCATCTGAGGTTCAGTGGCTTTAAGGATGAGATCCCCAAACTTTTCCACCTTAAGACACGCCTGGAAAGGGAGCTGGAGCTCCGATCCTTTGATGACAATATTGGGGAAGTCCAGCAAGTGCACCTAAGACAAGATCAAGTCCAAGCTTAGAAGCAGCCTCAAGGTTTTAGGTCTCTTTTCTTCTACCCCCCGCTTACCTCCAGGGTCCAGCAGGCCCCTCCTGGGGACAATGATCTACCACCCTCTTACCTCCAGTGGGTCCAGCATGCCCTTCCTGGTGACAATGATCTGCTTGGGCTGCTCCTCCACAGGCAGAGATCGGATCAGGGCAGCCACCTCCTCAGCTGTCTTCCACTTAGCCAACTTAAAAGCAACAGAGAAAATGGAAATTTAGTCTCCACCCTCCCAGATCAACTAGAACAGAAATGTTTCTATTGAACATTGATGTTAAATGTTAGGCACTTAGAGTACCAAATGGCCTTGTCTAAAGGGTGTTTTTCAACTAGGTATCTTTCAACAAGATAATGCCACAAGCTGGCATATGAGTATGTGCTAAACCATGTACCGTATTACAGAGTTTAGGAACAAAAGAAATTAATGCTACTAGGATCAGAAAAAGCTGCACAAAAATATGTGTCTTAAGGAGTGACTGTGATTAACAGAACAAAGGGGAGTTCATTCTAGAAAGAAAAATACAAGCAAAGCCAGATGTGGAGATGAGCGTCTGGGGCTGGGGATACTAAGATCCTGGACTGAGTCTAAGATAAAACATGCCATAAATGTAAAGGAAGAGAAACTGGCTGGACAGATATAGCCCAGCCAGATAGTGAACATCTAGGAAGCTGAAGAAGAGTTAATTCAGCAAGAGCTCTCAAGTAGAAAAGAGATCTGGATCACATTTGGATCAAATGGATATTTCAAGAATATCTGTTGCCTTTAGAAAAGTGATTTTTGATAGCCCTATTCGAGAAAGGTTAGAACTTCAGGAAACAGACCAGCTGGAAGGGAATGAAGCAGCTGGTGCACTCTTGGGCCTCCTTCAGAATACTTCCAAAGTGATTTAGGGGATAAGTTCAAATGACATGTTCTCAGTCGTTCATTGAAGAAAACCAGTAACTATTACCCTGTCCACCCCAAGGATAAGGGGCAATGTGGTTCCTGGGCCTCTTCATCTTTAAACCTGCTCACCTGCCCCAAACGCTTCTGTCCAGCCCACACAGACGTGTGGATTATCTTAAGGAATAGCTGCCCTGTGCGTGGGTTGAAGATGAAGATGGCGCCATTGATGGGCTTGGTTGTCAAGTTCCCTTCAAAGGTCTAGAGAAGGACACATTCGTGAGCATGGCCTACACACCACCAACCTGCCTTCACCCCAGCATGTGTCCACAATTAGCCTGTTACCCTCCCACAGGCAGACACAGAGCCCCACACGCATACCCTGCTTCGAACACTCACCTTGTGAATAGTCACTCTGTAGACGTTGGTGTCATCCACAAACCAGATAATCTGGTTGGAGAAGAGCTCACCATAGTTCTGGGACGACAAGTAAGGCTCCGTGGGCTCAGACGAATAGAGCTGCAGGCCCTTGCGGATCCGTTCACGTAACACATACAAGGCAGGGTTTGCCTTCATGATCTTGGCCATGGCCTGCTGTATGAGAGGCTTGCTGCCTGGGAACCAGTTTCCATAGGCACTATGAGGGTAAAGGGTCAAGGCAAGTTAAGACCAGGCTGATAGCCCCAGGAACAAGACAAACCGCAACTCAATGGAGAAAGAAAGACAGTTGGCCAGGCTGACAATACTCTGCTCGTGTACATATAGGCTGGGAGAAGAGAGTCAGTGACCCACGGGAGGAAGGGGCCAAATTTCCTCTCACTCAGACAAAGAAAAAAAGTATGACTACATTAAAGTATGGGGCTAATGAAAAACACTTTTTTTTTTTTTTTTTTTGAGACAGAGTCTCACTCTGTGGCCCAGGCTGGAGTACAGTGGTGTGATCTTCACTCACTGCAACCTCTGCCTCCCAGGTTCAAGCAATTCTCCCACCTCAGCCTCCTGAGTAGCTGGGACTACAGGCATAGACCACCATGCCTGGCTAATTATTTGTATTTTAGTAGAGATGGAGTTTCACCATGTTGCCCAGACTGGTCTCAAACTCAGGCAATCCTCCCACCTCAGGTTCCCAAAGTGCTGGAATGACAGATGTGAGCCACTGCGCCATGGTTCTGGGTCTCAACTCACCTGTGCAAGTTATAGGCCAGGTCAATGGCAATGAGCACACCTGTGGGCGAAGGGTAGATACTCATGTTGTCTGTGGTGTAGTCCAGGAACTTGGCCCGGGCGTAGCGCTCAATGTCATGGGAATCGTAGTCCCCCCAGCGCAATTGGATGTCGATCCAGTATTTCTGGGTGGTAGTGCTGTCCATCACATCCCTGAGGATGAAGAGGGCTCAAGCTTCTAGGAAACCATGCGCATAACCCACGTCCCCAGAACCACAGACTTCCTGATCACTTAAATCCCAAAACCATCCCACCCACCCCACCAAGTTGTTCCAGATCAGCAAGACCCCAGAGGATCAGCAGATCTGACTAAGGGTGTTGACAGGCTCCCAGTTTGAGAAAGGCAGCCAGGGCCAATTCCTCAAGTAGCAGTGCTGGAAGAACAGTCAAACTAAAATTCCCGGATGCCTAGGGCTGTGGCCTGTGGCACGTAATTACTTGGAGTCAGCCAGCAATGAGGGGCGGGAGACATTCCACTTATAGGAGGCAAAGAGCAGGATATCTGCACAGGATGAGTTCATCTTATACGACTTTCGGGGATGGATTGTCTCCTTTTGTACTGTCTCAATTTCCAGTGCATCAAGTTCCTGGTCAAACACCTAAAGGAAAAGATGGAGAGATGAAGACTTGTCAGGGAAGCCCAATGAGAACGAGAGTGTGCAGAATTTCAGATAATGAGGCAATGGGAATCTCATCCTCAGAGCTTCCAGCATGGATTTCCCATATGCAAGAGACCAAGCCAGGCTGACTTTTGATGGCACCCTCTCCCCTTGATCCCAGCCCACCTGACATAAATCCATGACGATGCTCTCATGGATCTTCTGCCACAGGTGAGCTCGGAAGATCTGGATGAGTGAGATCTTCAGCGTGGGGATCTTGCCATGCATGAAGATGCCCGTCAGGTCAAGCTGCACCTGAAAGCCTACATATACCTGGCAGGAAAGACAGTGTGACGTTAGAGATTGAGACTTGGGCGCTGTGACATAACCCAGGAGAAACAACTGTTTTCAGCTTGCCATTTCCAGTCTACCAGTCACACTCACATTGGCTCGATTGATGGTTGGGGACCACCAGAGGGTGAATCTACGATTGGGAATCTGGTTCAACCCTGATCGCTGAGCATTAGTTAGCTTCTTCCACTTCATAGACTCCTCAAAGCCACTGGCCTTCTCCCTGGGGAGCAAGAGAAGCAGGTGAGGTGATATCCTTCCAGCTCCCAGCACATGGCTGACCTCCTGCAGGTGGCTGTCTGGGAAACACCACAGGAGACCAAGGAGGCACACAAGAGAGGAAATCAAAGGGCTGTGACAGGTCCCTCTGAGAATCCTTACCAGAAAAGCCCCTCCCAGGTAGGGAAGTAAGTGCCCTTGAAGAGTGTGTGTTCCAGAATGCCTTCCACACCGCCCAGGGCCTGGATCATGTCTGTACGGTAGTTGTTCAGGTTCCAGAGCTTCCCATCATGCCGCTGGTGTGTCCACCAGAATGGATTCTGCTTCAAAACCTAAAAGGCAAGGTAGGCATAGTCAAGCTTCTGGGTGTCCACTGCCCCAAGTTTCCAGGACAGCCATGGATTTTCCTGATTCTGGAAAATCTACTCCCTCCACATACCTGATACTGCTTAAAGTCAGTTCTGACACGCCAGCCCTTATCATAAGCCAGTGTGTGCCGGTCCTTCTGGAAGAGGGTATTGATTCGAGGAATGCCACGATCCCATGAATCTTCTAGGTCTTCTAAAGTCAGCCGTCTTCCAAGAAAGAAAGATTAAAGTCAAAACACTTTCTCACATCAAGAGCTCAGCACTCCTTCCTGTCCAAAAATAATCAGGGTCAGGAGTAGAACCAGCCTCTCACCTCCATAAAAACATGGCATGCTCCAGGCCTGAATTCCACACAAGGTTCAAAGGCAACCCCCTGCCCCTGCCCCACGGTTGGCATGCCCTCTGAGGTGCCCACCTGTTCTGAGCGATGGCCTCCTGCCTCTTGAGGGCATACTCAGCCCAGACCCGCTGGGAATCAATGAACTCGCTCTCCCATGGCTGTATGTAGCGGTACAAGTTGGGAATCAGTTGGTCTTCTTCATGGCTCATTCCTGAACGGAAGTGTGTGATACCTACATCTGTCTGCTTGGACCACCTGTTTGGGGATACAGCCAAGATGAGAGAAAAAATAAAGCCTAAGACTAAAGAAATGCCCACTTCCCTTAGGGCCTGAGCAACAGGGCTTAGAAACAGGTGTAACCAGGCTGTACCTGAGGTCAGACTGGGGGATGAGCACATGACCCATGGAGAGCATGCCGAGTCCACCCAGCTCCTTAGGGGTGTAGAACACAACTGGGGGGAACCGACTTGGCATCTTGGAGTTGAGTCCAATCTTGATACGTGTCTGGATCTTGTTCTCACACTTCACCAGCAAGTCCAAGAGCTCTTGGGTGTTCACCACAGCCTCCCGAAAGTACGTCATGAGGCCAATGAGAGCTGTATTCCACTTATTCACGATCTAAAGACAGTAGGGAAAAAACCAAATGACAGATGGGCCAGGGGCGGGGAGGGTGGAGACAACTTGACCCAGTTAGTTTTATCCCTACTACCCAAGAAAGATTTGAGTTCAACATCATTAGTCACTAGGGAAATAGAAAGCAAAACCACAATGAGGCTGGGTGCAGCGGCTCATGCCTATAATCCCAGCACTTTGGGAGGCCAAGGTGAGAGAACTGCTTGAGCCCAGGAGTTAGAGACCAGCCTGGGCAACATAGGAAGACCCTATTCAGGAGGCTGAGATGCTAGGATCGCTTCAGCCCAGGAGTTACAGGCTGCATAGGCCATGATCATACCACTGCACTCCAGCCTAGGAGACACATGATTCTGTCTCAAA
>NW_016107451.1:1429439-1431762 GCF_001604975.1 Cebus imitator | reverse complement strand
GGTGAAACCCCGTCTGTACTAAAAATACAAAAATTAGCTGGGCATGGTGGTGCACGCCTGTAGTCCCAGCTACTCGGGAGGCTGAGGCAGGAGAATGGCTTGAACCCAGGAGACAGAGGTTGCGGTGAGCCAAGATCGTGCCATTGCACTCCAGCCTGGGTAACAAGAGCAAAACTCTGTCTCAAAAATAAATAAATAAATAAAATAAACTTTAATTACAAAGACAGATTAACAGTAAAAAGATGGAAAAATACACCCATGTAAACACAAAACAAAGTTGGTGTGGCACTACTGATATAAGACAAAGACTTAGGATGATGGAATACTATCAGAAATACAGAGGAACATTTGATATAATAAAGTAGTCAATTCATTCAGAAGACATAGTAATCCTAAATACCTTATGTAACTAATAACAGACTAAAAAATGATGGACCTGAAAGAAAGAACAAACCCACAGCTGTAGCTGGAGATATCTCTTTCTCTTTTTGGAGACAGGGTCTTGCTCTGTTGCCCAGGCTGGAGTGCAATGGTGCTATCTCAACTCACTGCAAACTCCACCTCCCAGGCTCAAGAGACTCTTCCACCTCAGCCTCCCAAGTAGCTGGGACTACAGGCACATACCAACACATCCAGCTAATTTTTGTATTTTTTTGTAGAGAGGGGGTTTCGCTATGTTGCTCAGGCTGGTCTCAAACACCTGGGCTCAAGCAATCCATCAGCCTCAGCCTCCCAAATTGCTGCAAATACTAGCGATTTCTAATACTCCTCAGTAACTGACTCAAGTATACTGAAAATATCACAAAGGATATAGAAGACTTGAGCAATGTAACCAATTGACTGAACCTAACATCTGTAAAACAGTCTACCTAACAATAGCAGAATACAGATTAACAGATCTTTTCAAGTATACATAGGACAGTCACCAAGATAGACTATATGCTAGGACACTAAAAGTCAGTCTCAGCCAGGTGCAGTGGCTCACGCCCGTAATCCCAACTCCTTGGAAGGCTGAGGTGAGAGGACTGCTTGAGCCCAGGAGTTTGAGGCAACAGAGACCCCACCTCTTAATTAATTATTATTATTTTTTTTTTTTGAGATTGTGTCTCGCCCTGTCACCCAGGCTAGAGTGCAGTGGCGGGATCTTGGCTCACTACAACCTCCGCCTCTTGTGTTCAAGTGATTCTCCTGCCTCTGCCTCCCAAGTAGCTCGGACTACAGGCAAGTGCCACCATACCTGGCTAATTTTTTTTGTATTTTTAGTAGGGACAGGGTTTCACTGTGTTAGGATGGTCTCAAACTCCTGACCTTGGGTGATCCACCCGCCTTGGCCTCCCAAAGTGCTGGGATTACAGGTGTGAGCCACCACCCCCAGCCCTAAATTAATTAATACATTTTTTTCTTTAAAAAAAATTTTTTTTCTTTTTTTCAGGTGTCAAGATAGGTGAGAATTAATACATTTTTAAAAACTAAGATCATATAGAACATGTTTCCTAACCATAATGGAATCACACTAGAAACTAACAAGGGAAAGCCCCCCCCAAATATGTAAACAGTATAATTGTAAACAACCTTTGGTGAAATATGAACTCATAACTCATAAGGGAAATTAGAATACACTTTTTTTGGGGGGACAGAGTCTCACTCTATCACCAGGCTGGAGTGCAGTGGTGCAATCTGCTCTCTGCAACCTCTGCTTTCCAGGTTCAAACAATTCTCCTGCCTCAGCCTCTCAAGTAGCTGGGAGTATAGGTGTGCACCACCACTTCCAACTAAGTTTTGCATTTTTAGCAGAGACGGGGTTTCACCATGTTGGCTAGGATGGTCTCAATCTCTTGACCTCGTGATCCGCCCACCTCAGTCTCCCAAAGTGCTGGAATGACATGCATGAGCCACCATGCCCGGCCTAGAATATACTTTTAACCGAATACAAATGAAAACACAACATATTAAAATGTGAGGAATGCAGGTAAAGCAATGCTGAGAGGAAAATTTATAGACGTGAATAATTCTATCAGAAAAAGAGACAAGTAGGGACATGGATGAACCTGGAAACCATCATTCTCAGCAAACCGACACAAGAACAGAAAATCAAACACCGCATGTTCTCACTCATAGGCAGGTGTTGAACAATGAGAACACACGGACACAGGGAGGGGAGCATCACATACGAGTCTGTTGTAGGGGAAGAGGGGAGGGACAGCGGAGAGTAGGGAGGTTGGGGAAGGATTACAGGGGGAGAAATGCCAGATATAGGTGATGGGGAGGAAGGCAGCAAATCACACTGCCATGTGTGTACCTAAGCAACAATCTTGCATGTTCT
>NW_016107451.1:1403867-1426944 GCF_001604975.1 Cebus imitator | reverse complement strand
GCCACCACGCCCAGCTAATTTTTTGTAGTTTTAGTAGAGACGGGGTTTCACTGTGTTGACCAGGATGGTCTTGATCTCTTGACCTTGTGATCCACCCGCCTCGGCCTCCCAAAGTGTTGGGATTACAGGCGTGAGCCACCGCGCCCGGCATATCTTTTAAGTCTTCATAAAAAAAAAACAAATTATAATATAAGGCCAGGCATGGTGGCTCCAACTTGTAATCCCAGCACTTTGGGAGGCTGAGGTGGGTGGATCACCTGAGGTCAGGAGTTCAAGATCAGCCTGGCTAACATGGTGAAACACCGTAAGTGGAAAAAAAAAACAAAACAAAAAAGCAAAAAGTTTTAGAATTTGCCCATGACATAGCTTTTTAAACACATTTTTTAAAAATCTATCTTATTTTATATTATTTATTTATTTTTTAAACATAAACAGGATCTTGCTACGTTACCTAAGCTGGTCTCGAATTCCTAGGCTCAGGCAGTCTTCCCATCTCAGCCTCCAAAAGTGCTGGGATTGCAGGCATAAGCCACCGTGCCCAGCTTTATCAGGCAATTTATCAAGTAATAATATGGCATACTAAATACACAATTTCACTTAAGTTTCACAAAAGCCCTCTGAGCTAGGTAATATCAGTATCCCTATTTCACAGACGAGGAAATTAAGGCCCAGCATGGGCAATTTTCCCAAGATCTCAACTAGTAATATGACAAAGGTATGATGTGAACCCAATCTGCCTCCAGAACCTGTGCTTCTAACCACTATAGTCAGCTGCTTCCTTAACCTCGCAGATCTTCTTCCATTCTCACTTTTTTTTTCGAGACAGAGACTCACTCTGTCACCAGGGTGGAGTGCAGTGGTGCAATCTCGGCTCACTGCAACCTCTGCCTCCTGGGTTCAAGTAATTATCCTGCCTCAGCCTCCCAAGTAGCTGGGATTACAGGTGCCCGCCACCACGCCCAGCTACTTTTTTGTATTTTTAGTTTCATCATGTTGGCCAGGATGGTCTCAATCTGCTGACCTTGTGATCTGCCCGCCTCGGCCTCCCAAAGTGCTAGGATTACAGCTGTGAGCCACTGTGCCCAGCCTGCTTGCTCTTTATTCTACCCCTAGGGAACCCCTCTGCAACTCTGCTCATCAATTACCAAACTTTTAATTTCTTTTTATTTTTTTCCCCAAGACAGAGTCTTCCTCCGTCATCCAGGCTGGAGAGCAGTGACATGATCTCAGCTCACTACAACCTTCACCTCCCAGGTTCAAACAATTCTCCTGCCTCAGCCTCCAGAGTAGCTGGGATTTACAGGTACCCACCACCGTGCCCAGCTAATTGTTGTATTTTTAGTAGAGATGGGGTTTCACCATATTGGCCAGGCTGGTCTTGAACTCCTGACTTGGTGATCCACCCGCCTCGGCCTCCCAAAGTGCTGGGGTTACTACAGGAGTCAGCCACTGCGCCTGACCAATCATCACACCTTTCTATTGTACACTAAACTCTACTGGGCTCCTTAATTAAAACATACTCATGTCACTGCCATCAGAAATCCCTGCACTGACTTACAGCTCCCTCTAGATGGCATCTAATGTCCTTCCTTCTCTTCAACTGGCAAATAGACTGTCCTTGCTATCTCCACTCACTCACTTTCCAGAAAGCCTCACCCACTGCCATCTGGCTTCCGTCCCCACTATTTCTGTAACAGCTCTTGCTAAGGTCACCAATGACGTCCTAACTCCCAAATCCAATGAATCCTTTTCAGTCCTTATCTAACTGAAATGCTCTGAGGCAACTGACACTGCGAAGCATCCACCTGACTCTGGACACTTGCTCCTGACGGCCTTGCTTCCCAGGACCCAGCACTGTCCCATGGGCTCTGGCACACTTAATCTTGGTATTTCCCACAGGCCAAATTCGTTCCTCTCCTCTTCTCACTCCGCATCCTCCCTGGGTGATGTCACTCATTCTTCAGCTTTCAATCTTTATTCTGACAGACTCCTAAATCAACATCTTTAAATCCAGACCTCCCCTCCATGCTTAGACTGCCACTCAAACATCCTAGGAACCTCTAGGTTATCCCTGACTGCTCTTAACTTTCTAGTTTCATTTCTCTCCCTGGAATGTCAAACTCATAGTTTTTAAAAATCAAATCAAACAGATCATCAATTAAAAAGGCACCATTAAGGGAGTAGGAAGAATATACGTAGATGTGTATACATGTGCTTATGTGCATATCTTGGAACTGAAGAAACATGATATAAATAAATGCCTGCTGGGCACCTCCATCTGAATGTTCTCGGGAACTTCACACCTTATAGACTCTAAACTAAAAGTCTTTATCTTCCTCCTAAAGCTGCTCTTGTTAACGCAGTCTTCCAGCTGGCGGCACTAACATCCACCTGGTCACCCGCGCCAAGCTCTGCACATCATTTTCTTCTTTCTTCCAGCACCCCCATGACAACAAAGTTCTGCTGATTTTACGTGCTAACTTCTTATCAAGTCTGTTCCCCTCTTCCTACCTTTACTTTCACTGCTCTCATCATTTTTATTTAACTTTACTTATTTATTTAGGAGACAGACTCTCACTCTGTTGCCCAGGCTGGAGTGCAGTGGCACAATCTCAGCTCACTGCAACCTCCGACTCCTGGGTCAAGCCATTCTCCTGCCTCAGCCTCCCAACTAGCTGGGATTACAGGTGTGCAGCACAAAGCCCAGCTAATTTTCGTATTTAAAGTAGACATGGGGCTTCACCATGTTGGTCAGGCTGAGCTCAGGTGATCCAGACACCTGGGCCTCCCAAAGTGCTGATATTACAGGCACACGCTGCCACGCCTGGTTACTTTGCTCTCATCATTTTTATCTGGACTTCTGCAGCAGTCCCCAGACCTGGTCTCCCATCTTATCCACTATTTAGTGCTCTCTCTCACAGCTGTGAATCATCTAACACAGAAATCTCAGAACGTCTACATCTGCAACATGGGACATTAAATAAATAAATAAATCTGACAAAGTCACTCTGTGCTTAAGACCCTCACATACCTTTTCATAAGGTGTCCAACGCTCTCCATGATACGGCTCTCCACTATTTATCCAGCCTCATCTCTGAACATTCCCAATTCCACAATTTATCCAGCAAACTTTGAACCTTCCATAGCCCCACATACACCAAGCTAGTTACGTCTCCACACCTGGCTAGAGGAACGCCCTCCCTCACCTGCCTCATCACATGCAGTTCTTTCCGGAATCCTTTCCTCTTCCACTTCCAGACTGGCTAGAGCAATCATCAACTCTGGTGCTCTCACAGATTCCCCAGATACAGGTTAGTCACAAACCCAGAATGCTCAAAAGGCTGAAATTTTTTGAGTCCCAACATTCTGAGCACCAGCATGATGCTGAAGGAAATACGCACTGGAGCATTTCAGATTTTGGATTAGGGATGCTGAACCCGCAACTACAGGTATTTTTCGACTTACGATCTATGCAACTTACGACCATTCGACTTTACGACCACAATCGCTAGCCACGACCGCTCCACTGTAGATTTTTGGAAACACTACAACATTTTGATGTGTATTAAGAATATCGCTACCGCCTGGGAGGCTGTGACGACAAAGTGCATGAATGGCATCTGGAAAAACTGTGTTAAGTGCTATGTTAATGATTTTGACAGATTTGACAGTGAACATGAACTTGAAACGATTCAGGAAAAAACAGTAAAACTCGGTAAAGACCTTTCTTTGGATTGTGAAATGGAAGATGTCGAAGAGTTGCTAGGCAAAGAATCTGGAGAACTTACAAATGAAGAGCTAATCGAGCTGAAAGAAGAAAGAGTGGTGGAAGAAGAAAGAAGAGAAGCAGAGAAAGAAGAGGAGGAGCCAGAAAGTAAGTTCACCACTAAGGGATTTTCAGACAGTTTATCTTTACTGAATAAACTTCGTATACATTTCGAAGCAATGGACCCAAACATCGAACGATTTGCAAGGATTGAACGGATGGCGCACGATGTGTTTCGTCCGCATTGTAAAATTTATGAAGAAAAAAAGAAACATCGGGGCCGGGCGCGGTGGCTCAAGCCTGTAATCCCAGCACTTTGGGAGGCCGAGGCGGGTAGATCACGAGGTCAAGAGATCGAGACCATCCTGGTCAACATGGTGAAACCCCGTCTCTACTAAAAATATAAAACATTAGCTGGGCATGGTGGTGCGTGCCTGTAATCCCAGCTACTCAGGAGGCTGAGGCAGGAGAATTGCCTGAACCCAGGAGGTGGAGGTTGCGTTGAGCCGAGATCGCGCCATTGCACTCCAGCCTGGGTAACATGAGTGAAACTCCGTCTCAAAAAAAAGGGAAAAAAGAAACATACAATTCAGACAAAGCTCACCATGTTTATGAAAAAACCAACTCCGGTAACCCCAACTGCTGCCTCAGATGACAACATCAACGATCTGCAGCCAAGCACCGGCGGCCAATAAAATGTTTCATACATGTTTACATATTTTGATATGTTTTGCAATTGGGAAAATGTTTCCTATGGTATTTTTTACACCTGTATTTTGTATTTTTGTATGCACCTGTATTTTGTAATTTTATATGTTTTGCAAATATTAAACCAGTTGCACTGGTAATGCAGTGTTTCACTTAAACCAGACGAATGTAAAAATAAGAAACATAATGGTGTAGAGATGATACAAATGGCGTAAAATGAACAAAAAATTATGATATATAACCATAATAAAAGAAAATTATGATAAAATATGACTTAAAGACTTTTGTAACATCATTTCACAGTACTGTACATAAAGCCTACTCAACTTACGACCAAATCGTGTTACGATGGTCTGTTGGAACCAATTGTGGTCGTAAGTCGAGCACTAGCTGTATAATGAAAATATTTCAAGGCTGGGCACAGTGGCTCACACCTGTAATCCAGCACTCTGGGAGCCTGAGGCAGGAGGACTGCTTGAACCCAAAGAGTTTGAGACCAGCCTGGAAAAGAGAGTGAGACCCCAGGTCTCAAAAAATTTAAAAATTAGGCCGGGCACAGTGGGTAATCCCAGAACTTTGGGACGCAGGTCACCAGAGGTAGGGAGTTTGAGACCAGCCTGACCAATGTGGAGAAACCCCATCTCTACTAAAAACACAAAATCAGCCAGGTGTGATGCCACATGCCTGTAATCCCAGCTACTCAGGAGGCTGAAGCAGGAGAATCCCTTAAACCCAGGAGGCGGAGGTTATGGTGAGCGGAGATCACGCCATTGCACTCTAGCCTGGGCAACAAGAGTGAAACTCTGTCTCAAAAAAAAAAAAAAAAATTAGCATGGTGGCATATGCACCCATGGTCCCAGATACTAGGGAGACTGAGGTGTGAGGATCACCTGAACTACAGTGAGTTATGATAACGCCACTGCACTTCAGCCTAAGTGACAGAGTAAGATGCTGTCTCTAGTAATAATAATGACAAAAAAAAAAAAAAAAAAAATCTGTAATCAAAACATTTCTGGTCCCAAGAATTTTGGATAAAGGAAACTCAACTGTAAGGCAATAGTTCTTTTTTTTAATTTTCTTTTTTAAAGACAGGGTTTTACCGTGTTGGTCAGGCTGGTCTTGAACTCCCGACCTCAGGTGATCCGCCCGCCATGGCCTCCAAAGTGCTTGGATTACAGGCATGAGCCACCACACCTGGCCAAGGCAATAGTTCTACAATAGAACGTACCCTTAACAGAAAACTTACTAAAAAAGAGAAAACATTCTGCACAATGCTGCACGTTTAGAGATACGAAGTTCAGAATACAAGAAAAATGTTATAGTAAATGGAAACCAGAGTAACTTTTTTTTCTGAGATAGAGTTTTTGCTCTGTTGCCGTAGCTGGAAGGCAACAGTGCGATCTCAGCTCACTGCAACCTCCACCTCCCGGGTTTAAGCAATTCTGCCTCAGCCTCCCAAGTAGCTGGGATTACACCTGCCTGCCACCAGGCCTGGCTAATTTTTTTTATTTTTAGTTGAGACAAAGTTTCATGTTGGCCAGCCTGGTCTCAAACTCTTAACCTCAGGTGATCTACCTGCCTCAGCCTCCCAAAGTGCTAGGATTACAGGTGTGAGCCACTGTGCCCGGCCAAGGTAACTTTTTAAACCTGCAAAAACTTAAATATCCATGGTTCAAAATTCCTCAGATTTTTCTTTCTCCATTCTCAAGGTAACTGGGAGAAACGCACACTGAGATACCTAGAGAGAACTGCTTTTTCACAGGTCATTTATGCCTGGTTCATATCATTTACATAAGCCCCTGAGTAAATGCAAAAACAATGCTTTTGTGTTCAAAATAATAAATCCAACTTCTACTTTTGCCTTAATTTAGAACCATCACAACTCCACAGGAGACTGCAGAAAGCCTACAAGGAACGATCAGAACATCACTACGAAGTGACGGACATTCTAAGCCACTATTGCACAGAGCATGGAAACTGGTACACGGAGCAAAGCTGGGAAGAAAGAATCAAGCAGGGGCAGAGCTGAAAGGGATGTGAGGTGAGCAGAGGGCAGGAGGGAAGCTGGGGGTGAAGGCCTTGTACCTTGGTGAAGGTGGTGGAGCCAGAGGCCATCAGAATTTGACGCACGCGGTTGTGGAAGCGCTGCATTGACTCATCATCCACACGCAGGAAACACTGAGCTGTCCGCTCCTTAGTGACCTGAACCACAGAGTCAAGGTTAACTTGCCTCAGGAACCCACAGAGGCAAGAGCCAACTGTGACCCCCACTGAGCCCTTTCCACACAACAAGGCACAAGTGACTGACAGTGTCGAGGGACGCCTGTGTGCCTCGCTCGCACCTACCCCGGAAGCACAGGCGTGCTGGCGCCCGTCCCAGACCCTCCCAGGCGGTACCTCATTCTGCAGGTTCCAGACCCCGTCCTTGTGGGTGAACTCCTCGTAGCTGGTGCGGCACTTGGGCAGGATGCGGCACTCGAAGCCGCACATGTTGAACAGCAGGTTGGGGTTGTCCTTACTGTACACAGACACGAAGCTGTTCTCCCACTGAACCGTGGTCACTGACCGTGGCAGGCGGTTCTTGATGTCCCAGAATACTGCTCGACCCCTGCCCACAGAGAACATATGGTCATATCAGTCTCTTGGAAGGAAATTCCCTTCCACGGCCAACCAATGATATCCCAACACAGCTACGCTTCTCCGCCCAGGACACAGCCTCACGGCTGTCCTCTCTGGGTTCCTCAGCCTCCGTGTCCTTCCAGCCCGCACAGCCCAACCCAGACTTACAAGTTAACGTCGTGTTTCATGAGGCGCATGCGGGCATCTCGGGGCCAGCATTTCTTGTTATTATAGCCAACAATGTTTTCATTGTTGGGGTCAGGGTGCTCTGTCAGGTAACGCTGAATCAGGTCCCGAGCCTCATCTGCTGTGAACCTGCACCAGACCAGGGACATTGCTGAGGCCCAGATACACTAAGATTTGGGACCCACCCCCGAGTCCTGCAGCTCCAGAGATGGAGACCCTATCCCATCCTACCTCCACCCTCCCCGGCCTTCATTCCATCTTGAAGTCCCAGCAGCAGTTACGTCAGCTAAGGTATCATAGCTGATTTCAGAGGCAAGGCATATGCCTCAGTACCCTGTGAGGCCAGGAATCCCGGCAGGCCCTCACCTGAAAAAAATATGGATGCGATCAATGTATCTGCAGAAGAGACGGATGGGGTGGGCAGCCTCAGTGGCGATGTCCTGGAAACTGAGGAAGTCATTTGGCATCTGAGGGGGCCCAGCCATCTCACTGGCCCGGTGCAATCCCAACACAAGCAAATCCATCACCAGGCCGTAATATTGCACAATGAACGAGGCAAACTGCAGGCCTCTGATTATCCCGTATGAATTCGTATGGTTCATGTCCTAGAAGGAAAAAGCCACAATTCTCAACAACCTGGGCTACGTCCCAGCATTCTCTAGGGCCCACCTCTTCTGTTCTCCCTCAGCAAATTCTGCGTCAGTGGACCCTACAAGCCCAGAAACACACCTTGTAGTTGATGACAACGTTGTTCTTGGCTGTCATGTAGTCAGCTATGTTGTGGTCCACGATGAGGCGCAGTAGCCTGTTAAGCAGGGTCAAGTCGATCTTTTCATACATCTTCTCAAAGCGTGATTCCAGCATGACATTGCACTCGCCTTCACTTGTCTCCCACACGTCCTGAAGGTTATTGATGCCTGAGGAGCAGCAATGCAGGTCTCCAGCAGTTAGAAATCCTCTCAGGACTAGCCCCACAGTGACTATCACAACATGCCACGTATTCATCTGGATTGCTATGACTCAGTTTAACATGAACACTACCTTCCTTCTATGACCATGTATCAAGAGAGGAAACCAATCACGCCGCCCAGATGAGAATTTTGACATCGAACTAAATTCACCCCCCGCTCCTCACAGGGCAATCTTGGAAAAGTTCTACCTTGGCACCACTTGTAAACCAGCAGTGGCGGTGGCTCTGTGTCCGCAGGCTTAATCCAGGGTGGAAAGAGGCGGCGCTTGTCAGCTTCATACCACAGGTATTGGTCCAGGTAGGCATCAGTTATCTTCTCCAGCGGCTCTACGTCGTACACTGGAACCAGGTGGCTATAGAGATCCATGAACTCAATGCCCACCTGTGGGACAAGGAGGCTGCTTCACACCAATCCACCCATCACCTGAGGCAACCTGCTACCTTTGGTTCTACCAAGAATGAATGGCAGAACCAAAAAGAAAACTTGGACGGCATCTCACTCACTTCTTTGAAGGCTCTCTGTGTGAGGAGGTGACGCTTGATGCGGGACAGCGCCTCGTGGGGGTTATCGTAGGCTTGCTCAATCAGACCTAGCTCCTCCCTCTGAGACTGGTTTAACCGAGACTTCACGCTGATAAAGCAATGGGAAAGGTGAATGGGAAAACCAAGAGGAAGTCAACCCAGAAAAGAGCGGGGCTATACCTTTTTTCTTTGGACTCTGATGAGGAGCCCACTCCCTGCTGCCCCTTCCCAACAGGAACCTATCTACCCTGCTACTCACCTATAAGCTTCTTTGAGCCGCTCCAATGCCAAGATGAGCAACTTGGTGTCATGCTTATAGGAGAGTGGGGGGAATGGGATGGGAGAGAACCTACGGCTTTCCAGCCAATGCACAGTGGTGGTGTACACCGCCACTGCCTCCTCCGCTGTGATGTAAGGCCCATCCTGCAAGGGGGACATGAAGTCAGCCTCCGCTACAGCCCGATCCCCCAGACAAGGTCTAGTCACGACGCTGCAGTCCTCGCTCCCGCGCACTCCCCACTACTCACACCAGCCCAGCCCCCTCTGCCCCACCTTCAGGTAGTTGTGCTGCCGCTCCTGTTCTGCCTTCAGGTAGAGCCGGGTGAGGCGGCCCAGGTTCTTTTTACAGACAGTCTTGTCGACAGTGGCCCCTCGGCGAATCCGCTCGCGATTGTAATGGGCAGTGTTGGTCCACCAGTCAGCCTTGGCCTTCACGTACCGAAGGATCATATTCTCTATGGGCGTCGGCAGCCCAGGGACCTGAAAGTCCAAAAAACACCATCAAGCCAGGTACTGTGGCACACATCTGCGACCTGGCTCCTCAGGAGGCTAAGGAGGATCACAAGCTCAGGAGTCTGAGGCCAGCCTAGGCACCACAGCAAGCCCCTTCTCTAAAAGGGAAAAGAAAAGAGACAGGAGCCAACTAGCCCCCTAATGAGTCCCGAAGTGGTGATCCTAACCTAAAGACGGATGAGGCCGGGTGCGGTGGCTCACGCCTGTAATCCTAACACTTGAGGAAGCCGAGGCAGGCAGATCATGAGGTCAAGAGTTTGAGACCAGCATGGCCAACATGGTGAAACCCCATCTCTACTACCATTGCACTCCAGCTTAGGTGACAGAGCAAGACTCCATCTCAAAGAGAAAAAACAAAACAAAAAAACGGACGTTTACGCCTCTAAGAAAATAGAGAGACAATCACCTTCCAAGGAATGTTGGCTTTCCAGCAGCGCCAGGCTTCACTGAGGTGCTGCAGGATCGTCCGGGCCTTGTTCTGTTTGATCCCCTCAGGCATCATGTCCAGAATATCATGCATCACAGCTGCCCGAAGCTCCAGGTCAAAATGCGACTCCACTCGCTGCTTCGTTACTGTCTTCGCCACCCCCTTTGAGTGTCGACCTAGAAGTAGAGTGTCCCATGGTGATTATAAGCAAGATTCCTTGCTTTTAGTAAGGGTCTGTACCTTCGTGCCCCTCACTCATATGGTTACAATCAAATTAGGTATTAACAAAGCATCCACGTGCCCAGCATACCCAAAAAGACAAGCTGCCTTAAACGTTCACAAGTATGCTTCTGAGGAATGTCCACTCTCATGCAAATGCATGACTGCCTCTCTAGGCCCCAGAAGGAAGCCCAAGAAATAAGAATACTAGGTCATTTGAGAATTGGATCTAAAGGCAATCCAGTAGGAAGGGGTGCTCATACAAGAGCAGGGAACAGACTCAAACGAGGGCAGGGGACAGAGCAGAAACACACAAGCTACCTTTGAAACAGTAACAGGAGAAGGTGGACAGACAGAAAAACACTCACCTTCAAACTGCCGGGCCAGGAGGTTGCCCAGCCATCGCTCCAATAAAGGCGTAATGCCACGCATGAAAAACAGCCAGACTCGCCAACCAGCAGCCCAGAAGCCACAGCCAGGACCCTTCCCTACAGGGCCCTATGAGCCAAGCAGAAGTTCAGAACACAAATCAGCAACACATTTAAAGAACAACAGACACCTGGGCAGAGGTGGGGCAGCTATGTATATATACAAACAGAAGAACATGTGTATGGCAGTAGAAGGGAAAAAAGAAAAACTCTGGGACCTCAACATCTAAAACAAGAAGGTAAATGAGAAACCTTAAGGCAAAAACCAGGAACTAAGATCTCCCATACGAATTTAAAGGAGCAGTAAGGACACACTCTTAGCTGCTCTCCAAATGGGTCCCCAGAAAGAGCCGGTCTAAATGTACAATTGAAAAAAGATCTGAGAAAGTCAGTCGGTAAGGCCAGGCACAGTGGCTCACGCCTGTAATCTCAGCACTTTGGGAGGCCAAGGCAGGTGGATGATGAGATCAGGAGTTTGAGACTGGCCTGGTCAACATAGTTAAACCAAGTCTCTACTAAAAATACAAAAATTATCCAGGCATGGTGGTGCACGCCTGCAATCCCAGCTACTCGGGAGACTGAGGCAGGAAAATCACCTGAACTCAGGACGCGGAGGTTGCAGTGAGCCAAGATCAGTGACACTGCACTCCAGCCTGGGCAACAGAGCAAGACTCAATCTCAAAAAAAAAAAAAAAAAAAAAAGAAAAAAAAAGTTAGCCAGGTGTGGTGGTGAGCACCTATAATCCTAGCTACTTGGGAGGCTGAGGTTGCAATGAGCCGAGATCGTAACACGCCATTGCTCTCCAACCTGGGAAACAGAGTAAAACTGTCTCAAAAAAAAAAAAGAAAGTCAAAGTCAGTAAATAAGATCAGGGCCTCACCGTGTTAAAGCGATAATAGATGAGATGCTTCAGGTCCTTGCACATGCGAATCTGTCGCATCAGCTTGTATTTGTATCGATACATGCCCGTCAACTGCCCCACATGGGCAAATATATACTGCAATCCATCTGCCAGCTGCAACACAATGCCCCATGAGACTTGGAGCTTAAAGCAGCCCCATAGTTGGCACAGGCTTCATCCAGCCTCCTCACCTGGGCAGGGGTTGGGAATACCTAGCCTCACCTGGAAGGCATCCACATTGCCCAGCCGGTACTGCACATGACTATCCACAACCAGCTTAGTCAACCGCAGAACCTCCCGACACAGATGGAAAGCATTCCCAAAACGAGATTTCTTTCTTTCCTGGAGAAGACGCAAAACACAGAGAGAACATGAATGAGCAATGGTCCCACCTGGACATACGCCTCCAAAGGGAGCCAGAGCAGAGATAGCTGTCCGCCCTCAGGCCCAGGAGACCCCAAAGCTCCAATGCAGGCACCTTGGTGGTGAGTGTTTTCACAGGCTTCAGATTAAAGTTGTAGTCCAGGTGCAGGTAGTTGAGGTTTTTACGGTGAATGAGAAGGTTGAGCATGTTGTAGCCCTGGCGGCAAACCTGTAGCCCAACCTCCACCCAGTCCAGCTTTGTGGACTGAAAGAATTTGGTGGCTTTGAAGGAGCGGAACAGATACCTGAGGTGGGAACACGGAGAGTGAGAGTTAGCCACTGATGATCTCCAGAACAGAAGATTAACCAGGGCCTCTGGCTGGGCACCTTACCTCTTCTTTTGGGCCTTAGGGGGCCGGTGCTTCAGGGCATTCAGCACGTAGTACTTCAGCAGCTTCTGGTAGGAGACCCTCACTTTCACAGGCTGCCCAGCCGGACAATGCTCCCGATACCTGGAAAAATCAGCCCACCAGAGTTTGCCCATCTCTTCTTCCAGCCACTCCACTAAAGGCTACAAGCCTTGGGTGGTCTACCAGTTTTATGGGGGAAAAAAAAAAAAAAAAAAGAATTTAAAAAAGGCAACATGCCCAGGCCGGGCGCGGTGGCTCACGCCTGTAATCCCAGCACTTTGGGAGGCCGAGGTGGGTGGATCACGAGGTCAAGAGATCGAGACCATCCTGGTCAACATAGTGAAACCCCGTCTCTACTAAAAATACAAAAAATCAGCTGGGCATGGTGGCGCATGCCTATAATCCCAGCTACTCAGGAGGCTGAGGCAGGAGAATTGCCTGAACCCAGGAGGCGGAGGTTGCGGTGAGCCGAGATCGCGCCATTGCACTCCAGCCTGGGCAAAAAGAGCGAAACTCCGTCTCAAAAAAAAAAAAAAAAAAGGCAACATGCCCACCTAGTTGGAGGCTTTCCTCCTGTACATCCACTACCATTCCCCATGCCCCAGGTAGGAGCCTTACCAGTTCTTGACAAGCGGTATGTCCAGGGCCCGGCGGGTGCGACCAGAGCGTAGGTTGAAGGGCCGTGGGGCCCAGAGCAGGGCGATGCCGTTGGCCGTGTTGTCGGTGTAGAGGGGTGTGTCCTTCAGGAAGGGCTCCACAAACTCCGGGAGCTCAAACTCCTCATCATCATCCGGCAATGGTTCCTGGCTCTGCAAAAGGAAAGGAATCCCCCTAAGGGTTTAGCTCCTGCTGCACGAGGCACAGACCTGAGATGAAATTCTCTGGGGCCAAGCACGAAGCCCACATCTGCCATGGAAACTGGGCTGCCTGACAAAAGCAGCCCTGAAGTGCCCGTGCCAAGGGAACCAAGGGAGCACAGGGCACCAGGAAGCAAGCCTCACTTCTCACACCTCCACTGGCTCACCACCAGAAAGCCTCCTAAAGGAGCCCACATCACCGAAGGTCAACACTGCATCATCTCCCACCCAAGCTCCAAACACCGGGCTTGGACACTACGGAACACAGACGGACATTGAAAACATCATGGGAAGCTTAAGAAGCCCGGCGCCAGAGACTACACAGTGTACGGTTCCATTCTATTCCATTCCATAAAACGTGCGGAACAGGCAAATCTATAGACAGGAAGTAGATCAGTGGTAGCATGGGAAAGTTGGGGAGAAAGAGAGAAACCGCTAAGTTTCTTTTTGGGGTAATAAAAATATTCTCAAATTGCATGTGGTGACAGCTGAGACAACTATGAGAATAACCTAAAAACCATCAAATTACACACTTGAAATGGGTAACCTATAAGGTACATCTCACTATAAAGACTAAAACAAATACACACAAAAGCGACCCTCTGGGTCAGATTATCTAGAGCACCCAAGAGGAGACCCATCAGGTCCAGAAGGATAATCACAGAAATCAGGATTATACCAACGACATGTTTTAAGGCAAATGCTGAATTCTCAAATTAGCTTATAGCTCAAGGGGAACACTTAGCAAGACGGAAAACATGTCTCCCTCTGCCTATTTATCTAGTAACACTGGCCGGGTGTGGTGGCTCACATCTGTAATCCAAGCACTTTAGAGGCCAAGGCGGGCAGATGACCTGAGGTCGGGAGTTCAAGACCAGCCTGACCAACATGGTGAAACCCCATCTTTATTTTAAAAAATAAAATAAAAAATAAACTACCTAGTTAACACTTCAGCGAACCTCAGGCCATTGCTCCTAGAAAAGCTGAGGGTAAGTGTCCCTCCCTTCCTCTCACCTTGACGGAGTGCCTATGGGAGATGGGGTTGATCAAAGGATCGAAGTAGAAAGCTGGCAAATCAGGGTCCTCAGTTTTGATGAACACGACATTGGGAGTATGGTACCTAAAATTAAAGGAAGAGTCAGCCAAAGCTTCCCTGCCCTGGCCCAACCTAAACACCAGCCTTCTCCTTTCCAGCTATGATGCTCCAGGTCTCTTACCAGGTGAGGTGGACATGGTGTGGGAGATTGTTGTACAAATAAGGAAAAGCAATCTTGTATTCAGTGCGGATAGGCTGCCGGATGATAATCTTGTTAATATCATTGAATTCATTCCAGTCTTCATCCCTAGGGTACAAAATCGAGAATAAGCAGACTATTTTTGTTTGTTTTTTGAGACAAGATCTCACTCTTGTTACCCATGCTGGAATGCAACTGCATGATCATGGCTCACTGCAGCTGTCACCTCCTGGGCTCAAACAATCCTCCCAGGTCAGCCTCCCAAGTAACAGACTACAGGAAGCTGCGAGCACCACCACACCCAGCTAACGTTTGGTAGAGACAGAGCTAATGTTTTGCCATGTTGCCCAGGCTGGTCTCAAACTTCTGGGCTCAAGCAGTCCTCCTGCCTCAGCCTCCCAAAGTGCTGGGATTACAGCATAAGCCACTGCGCCT
Source organism: Cebus imitator (assembly GCF_001604975.1). Lineage (NCBI taxonomy): Eukaryota > Metazoa > Chordata > Mammalia > Primates > Cebidae > Cebus > Cebus imitator. The sequence continues at coordinate 1,412,105 of NW_016107451.1, read as the reverse complement.
GATGCAAACAGACTGATTTGGAAGTTATATCAGAACTTTAAGGATGAAGATTACATTTCACTCAACTCAAAATGCCTAAAATCCCTAATCTCTCCGACTTACTGTAGGTTGATGTCTCGAACAAGAGGTTCAAATTTGGGGCCTCCAGGAATAGCCATATTGAGTGCCTTGGATGTGAAGAAGGCCTTCAGATCAAACAGATAGAAATAGTTGTCATCCACCAAGTCTGTCAGGAGCTGATTAGCCAGGCGGTAGAGAGTTGACATCATAGGCAGTGTGAACTGCCAGCGCTGGTAAGTGGAGCCATTTACATACCTAGGGTAAAAAAAGAAAGGCCCACATCAAGCAAGCAGCTAGACAAACCACACCGCCTACTCATCTCCCAGGACTCCTTCTGGGTTTCCACAGCTCCTCTCAGGAGCAGCATCTCCACCTGTCACTCACTTCCTGCTGTCTCTTAATGGCTGGTGGTCGTAGAACCAGTCCAACACAGGGGCATCCTCCTCGGGGTCCAGCTCCAGCTGAATGGCCTCCAAGGGCTCAACATCTAGGATGTTGTCAGCATAGTCCAAGGGTGGCTCCTCATCATCAAAAGGGGGAAAACGCATCCTCTTGAAATGCCTCCTATCTCTCTTTTCTCGACGCATCATAATCCACATTGACCTGGAAGGCAAGAACGTCACGCAACCATTCATCCACTGCCTCCCAGCCACCGCCACCACCGCACACCCTAGTTCAGCCTTCTCACCCCCACTGGGAGATGTAGACAGGTTCGATGACCCAGGGAATCTCATTGACGAAAGAAATGGCTCCAGTGATGTGGTACAGCACAGGCACGTCCCGGATCTGCTCCCAAGGCATAGGCATGTTCTCCAGCAGCTTGAGGACCGCATGGGGCATGTACTTCAGGGCACTGCCGTTATCAGAAAAAGACAAGGCTATCAGAAATGACATGGTATTCTGCTGCCTGTCCCCTGCAGAGAAGCCACAAGTTCATGTTCCACAGTAAATGCTACTTTACAATCCAAACGCCCAAGCTTAGCATACAGACCCTTGATAACCAGAAACCCTGCCTCTCCCTCTCCAACTTCACCTGGTTAACACTCTTCTTCAACTTCACAGTCCCACAATGCTGGTCTCAGCTCCCCTAAATCAACGGCTGTCCCTCCGGAGACAGCTTTGAGGCTGTCTCACATTCTATTCTCTCTGCATCTTCTCACAAGAATAATAAAACATTCCCCATGCTTCACTATAACTAGTTGTCACCTGTCTGTCATGCCACTAGATCGCACACTGCATAAAGGTGGAGACTGGTACTGTCTGCTCACCACTAGATCCCCAGCACCCAGCACAGTTCTCAAAAAAAGTATTTTTTTTTTTTAATAAACAAAACTTCCAGTTAATTACACGTCAAACATTTTTGTGTCCAAATAGAACAGGGATCTGTTAAGACATCTGTACCTGTACTCATCCAGTTTAGAGCCTCAGAAAAACAAGAGTAGGGATACCTCTGAAGTTAAATACCCCAAACACAGAATTCAGGTTCCTGAGTAGTGTCTGGCTGCCACTGTACACAGTATCCCACTCTGGGCTTCAGCCAGTTCAATGACAGGAGTGTGTTACAATAACAACAACAGGACAAATTAAAGCACCAGGCCCAAATCAGGAGGAGAAGGGAGACAGACTGCATAAGTGGAAGATGCAGAAATTACCGGAGAATCCTACTGGTTTTCTCCTTTCTCATACCCACCAAGATGAGCTGTCAAAGCGGAGTCCTACTCCAAGATGACAGCGCATCAATCCAAGGATGCAAACTGGGACAGGGAGAAGGCAAAAGGGCCAAACTCCAAGTGAAATTGTTTCAGGGTGGTCCTTACCCCAAGTAAACCCTTTTGTCATGGCGGAACTTCCTGTTGGTCATGTCTCCATGGTCTCGAATGATCTTCCTGACATGTTCTGGGGGCATGTCTTCCTTCTGGGCGTCCACAAACCCAAATTTCCGCTTTTCTGCATAGCGCTTGGCCTGCAATTGCTGCCATTTTCGAGCTACAAAGGCACCTCAGTTTAAAGGACTGCACACCCTCAGCCTAATCAACTTCACTCCTTGCCCTAGGGTAAGCTCCTGCCAGTGTATGTGAGGGAGGAGCAGGCATCTGGCAGGAAGAAGCACTTCTTGCCAATTCCCTTACCATTTTACTCTATTTCTCCCTTCATCACATTTATCACTAGCTGACATTATTTATTTATTTATCCTGAGACGTTGTTTCGCTCTGTTGCCCAGGCTGGAGTACAGTGGCAGGAAGTCACTCACTGCAACCTCCCCCTGCCGGGTTCAAGCAATTGTTGTGCCTCAGCCTCCGGAGTAGCTGGCATTACAGACACGCGCCACCACAGCTGGCTGATTTTTGTATTTTTGTTAGAGACGGGGTTTCGCCATGTTGGCCAGGCTGGTCTCGAACTCCTGACCTCAGGTGATCCACTCGCCTCGGCCTCCCAAAGTACTGGGATTACAAGCGTGAGCCACCGCGCCCGGCCTAACATTTTTATAACAAATCTTCAAGGTTTTTTCATTTGTCTCTCTCTCCCGACATAATCTGAACCCCGTTTAAGGACAGGAATTTTGTCTCCATCACCACCGTATCCCCGCTGGATCAGTGCCTGCAAATAACACGCGCTTAAAATGGATTCATTAGATAAAAAATTCAACGGGGTATCTAGGGAGCTGACACCTAATGAGCTTCCCAAACGCGGGGGGGTGGGGTCCCACCCGCCTGCGCGCGCACCCGCCCCGCCTCCGGCCCGCGCCCCGATTCAGTCTCGCCTCACCTTTCTCCTGCAGCTTCTCCTCCGACATGTAGTCCGGCAGCGGGGCGAGAGGGCCGGGCACCGGGTTACCCGGCCCTCGGTAAGGAAATACTCCGGCCATCCCGGAGAATCTGCGGAGCGGCGGGAAAGAAAAATTAACGAGCCACAGGCCCGGGCCCACAAGAAGCGCCGCAGAAACGCGCCCGGGACCCCCGGCCTACACTCCCGCCATACTACGAGTGCATCCACCCCGGCCCGGCCTAACCCCTCCGGTCACCCTGCCCGACCCGAGCGCGCCTCCCGCAGCCCGGCCTTAAACGCCTGCCACGCACCCCACAGCCCCTCACACAGGAGAACGCTTTCCCCGCAGCGCAATGGCGGCCAGCCTGCGTCCGCTCCGCGTTCCCAGCCCTGGGAAGTGCGCAACCCCAGTTCAGCAGTTGATCCAATCGGTGCCGAGGTGCTCAGATGGATTAGTGAGATGACCAATTAGAGTTACACACTGCGCCGAGGGGGCGGGCCCATAGGCGGAAAGGCTTTGAACGCAAGGGGGTGTGGTCGGGGCGAAGCCCCGCCTTCTCCGTGTGCCAAGCTGTTTCTGGCGCCCGGCAGCCCTCAGTGTGTGATAGGCTCCTGGCGTCGCACTGCGAGAGACCGGAGTCTGCAGGGTTTTAATAAATTTGCCAAGACTGCACATTGCACGATGTCTGTTTTCGTAAATATGGACATGAAATGCAGTGCTAGCTCCAGGACAGTCATTTGTTCATGCGTTCATTCATTCAACCATCCTTTATTGAGTGCCCACTGTGTACCAAGGACTGGACTCAGCAGGGAAAAAGACAACCAGTGGCGTTCACAGGGGAGCAAAAAGGCAGACAGGAACCAAGACTTCAGCTGCGCGCGGTGGCTCACGCCTGTCCTAACACTTTGGGAGGCTGAGGCGGGTGGATCAGTTGAGATCGGGAGTTCGAGGCCGGGCGCGGTGGCTCACGCCTGTAATCCCAGCACTTTGAGAGGCCGAGGCGGGAGGATCACCTGAAATCAGGAGTTCGAAACCAGCCTGACCAACATGGAGAAACCCTGTCTCTAAAAAAAAATAATAATAATAATATAAAAATATATAAAAATAAAATACAAAAGAGATCGGGAGTTGGAGACCAGCCTGGTCAATATGGCAAAACCCTGTCTCTACTAAAAATATAAAAATTAACCAAGGAGGCCGGGCGCGGTGGCTCAAGCCTGTAATCCCAGCACTTTGGGAGGCCGAGGCGGGTGGATCACGAGGTCAAGAGATCGAGACCATCCTGGCCAACATGGTGAAACCCCGTCTCCACTAAAACTACAAAAAATTAGCTGGGCATGGTGGTGCGTGCCTGTAATCCCAGCTACTCAGGAGGCTGAGGCAGGAGAATTGCCTGAACCCGGGAGGCGGAGGTTGCGGTGAGCCGAGATCGCGCCACTGCACTCCAGCCTGGGCAACAGAGTGAGACTCTGTCTTGAGAAAAAAAAAAAATCAAGACTTATAAAGTATAATAGTACAATAGGAGTTTGCTGGCAGGGCATTTAACCCTGCCTGTGATGTCAGGGAGGAGTTAGTGAACCTAGAAACATAAAAGAGGCTGTGGGGCCAGGCGCGGTGGCTCACGCAGGTAATACCAACACTTTGGGAGGATGAAGCAGGCAGATCACGAGGTCACGAATTCAAGACCAGCCTGGCTAACATAGTGAAACCCGCCTCTGCTAAAAAAAAAAAAAAAAAAAAAAATACAAAAGTTAGCTGGGTGTGGTGGTGCGGGTCCCAGCTACTTGGGAGGTTTAGGGAGGAGAATCGCTTGAACCCGGGAGACAGAGATTGCAGTGAGCTGAGATGGGGACACTGCACTCTAGCTTGGGTGACAGAATGGGACTCTGTCTCAAAAAAAAAAAAAGAGGCTGTGGGAAACTATTGGCAGTTGTCTGTCCCCGTTCCCTCGCCGTTTCTTTCTCTCTGGCAATAGTTACACTACAGAGTGAATAGTGGACACCCTATAAAATACTTCTTTTGTTTATTTATTTATTTTTGTTTGTTTGTTTTTGTTTTGTTTTGTCTAGTTTTGAGACACAGTCTGGCTCTTTCGCCCGGGCTAGGGTGCAGTGGCGCAATCTCAGCTCACTGCAACCTCTACCTCCCGGGTTCAAGTGATTCTCCTGCCTCAGCCTCCCAAGTAGCTGGGATTACAGGCACACACCACCACATCCGGCTAATTTTTGTGTTTTTAGTAGAGGTGGGGTTTCACCATGTGGGTCAGGCTGGTCTCAGACTACTGACCTCTTGATCTGCCTGCCTCGGCCTCCCAAAGTCCTAGGATTATAGGTGTAAGCCACGGCGGCGGCCTATTTTTATTTTTTAATATGGGTTCTTGCTCTGCTGGGAGACTGGCATTCAGGCTGGAATCATAGTTTACTAAAGCCTGGACTTCCCAGGACCAGGCGATCCTCCCACCTCAACCTCCTGAGTAGCTGGGACTACAGGTGTGCGCCACCACACCCAGCTAATTTTTTTTTTTTTTCTTATAAAGACAGGGTTTCACCATGTTGTTCAGGTTGGTCTTGAACCCGACCTCAGGTGATCCGCCCGCCTTGGCCTCCAAAGTGCTTGGATTACAGGCATGAGCCACCACGCCCAGCCTACCCAGCTAATTAAAAAATTTTTTTTTGCAGAGATAGGGTCTTGCTATGTATCCAGACTGGTCAAGTTCCTGGCTTCAAACCATCCTCCCACCTCAGGTTCTCAAAGTGTTGGGATTACAGATGTGAGCCACCACGCACAACAAACAACTCTGAATATTAGTCAACTGATAAATTTGTTTGAAATTCCCACCAAGGGCTGGGCATGGTGGCTCACTCCTGTATTCCCAGCACTTTGGGAGGCCGAGGCAAATGGATCACTTGAGATCAGGAGTTCGAGGCCAGCCTGGCCAACATGGTGAAACCTTATCTACTAAAAATCCAAAAATAGCTGGGCATAATGGTTTGTACCTGTAGTCCTAGCTACTCAGGAGGCTGAGGCAGGAGAAGCGCTTGAACCCTGGAGGTGGAGGTTGCAGTAAGCCGAGACCACACCACTACACTCTGTCTCAAAACAAAAAAAAATCTGAAATTCCCACCAAGTTTATTGTGGAGGATGCAGAGGAATTGTAACCCGTACAGCCCCTCAATCTAGTTGAGAATTTAGAAATCAAAATGAAATAATTAGAACAAAATGCAAGAGATGTCAATGTTTTTTACCGTTTTTTGAGAGAGAGTCTCCTCTGTCACCCACGCTGGAGTGCAATAGCGCGATCTTGGCTCACTGCAACCTTCACGTCCTGGTGCAAGTGATTCTTAGGTCTCAGCCTCCCAAGTAGCTAAAATGATAGGCATGCGCCACTATGCCCCACTAATTTTTATTTATTTGTTTGAGATGGAGTCTCGCTCTATTACCCAGGCTGGAGTGCAATGCTCACTGCAGCCTCCGCCTCCTGGGTTCAAGCGATTCTCCTGCCTCAGCCTCCCTAGTAGTTGGGACTACAGACACCTGCCACCACAGCCAGCTATTTTTGTATTTTTAGTAGAGATGAGGTTTCACCATGTTGGCCAGGCTGATCTCGAACTCCTGAGCTTGAGTGTCACCATGTTGGCCAGGCTGATCTCGAACTCCTGAGCTCAAGTGATCTGCCCACCTCGGCCTCCCAAAGTGCTGGAATTTCAGGCGTGAGCCACTGTACCTGGCCAAAAAAGAGTTTAAAAATAGAAACTGCTAGGCACCATGGCTCATGCCTGTAATCCCAGCACTTTGGGAGACCGAGGCAGGCAGATGACCTGAGGTCAGGAGTTTGAGACCAGCCTGATCAACATGGAGAAACCCCATCTCTACTAAAAATACAAAATTAGCTGCGTGTAGTGGCGCATGCCTGTAATCTCAGCTACTGGAGAGGCTGATGCAGGAGAATCACTTGAACCTGGTAGGCAGAGATTGCAGTGAGCAGAGATCGAGCCACTGCACTCCAGACAGAGTAAGACTCTGCCTCAAAAAATAAAATAAAGAAACTAACATGGTGTGCTCTGAAAATAGGCAGCAGATCAATCTGGCTGTGCTTTCTAGCATCACCATTATCATCTTCATTACCATTGTAGTGAAGTTGTTACCACCCGTATGAGGTTCACTATGTCCCAGACATTGCTCTAAGCCCTGGTGAAATCCTAATATGGTCTGTAGTTTCATTAAGAGTGTTGTACCAGCCGGGCGCAGTGGCTCACTCCTGTAATCCCAGCACTTTGGAGGCTGAGGTGGGCGGATCACCTGAGGTCATGTGTTTGAGACCAGCCTGGCCAACATGGTGAAACCCCATGTCTACCAAGAATACAAAAATTAGCTGGGCGTGGTGCCAGGTGCCTGTAATCCCAGCTACTTAGGAGGCTGAGGCAGGAGAATCACTTGAACCTGTGAGGTGGAGGTTGCAGTGAGCCAAGATCGTGCCACTATACTCCAGCCTGGGTGGACAAGAGCAAAACTCCATCTCAAAAAGAAGAGTATTGTACCAGTGTCAATTTCCTGGTTTGATTGTTGCACTATGGTTATGTAAGAAGTTCCCGGCCAGGTGTGGAAGCTCACGCCTGTCATCCCAGCACTTCGGAAGGCTAAAGCAGATGGATCATCTGAGGTCAGGAATTCGAGACCAGCCTGACCACCATGGTGAAATCCCATCTCTACTAAAATACAAAAATTAGTGGGGCATAGTGGTGCATGCCTGGAATCCCAGCTGCTTGGGAGGGTGAGACACAAGAGTCGCTTGCAACAGAAGGTGGAGGTTGCAGTGAGCCAAGATCGCTGTATTGCACTCCAGCCTGGGTGACCTAATGAGACTCTCTCCAAAAAAAAAAAAAAAAGTTCTCAAGCTGAGTGAACGGTTCAAAGGAACTGTCTGTACTATTTTCAAAAGATCATTATTGACATAAAATTTGCACTCCATGGCTGGACATGGTTGCTCAGGCCTGTAATCCCAGCACATTGGGAGGTTGAGGAGGGCAGATCAACTGAGGTCAGTACTTCAAGACCAGCCTGAGCCACATGGTGAAATTCCGTCTCTACTGAAAATACAAAAATTATTGGGGCATAGTGGCAGGAGCCTGTAATCCCAGCTACTTGGGAGGCTGAGGCAGGAGAATCGTTTGCACCAGGAGGTGGAGGTTGCAGTGAGCTGAGATTGTGCCATTGCACTCCAGTCTGGGCAACAGAGCTAGACTCTGTCTCAGAAATAAAATAAATAAATAAATAAAACCCAGAATTTAGGCCGGGCGCGGTGGCTCACGCCTATAATCCCAGCACTTTGGGAGGCCGAGGCAGGTGGATCACGAGGTCAAGAGATCGAGACCATCCTGGTCAACATGGTGAAACCCCGTCTCTACTAAAAC
>NW_016107451.1:1382124-1398421 GCF_001604975.1 Cebus imitator | reverse complement strand
TAGAGACGGGGTTTCACCATGTTGACCAGGATGGTCTCGATCTCTTGACCTCGTGATCCACCCGCCTCGGCCTCCCAAAGTGCTGGGATTACAGGCTTGAGCCACCGCGCCTGGCCTATTTTTTTTTTTTTTGAGATGGAGTCTCGCTCTGTCGCCCAGGCTGGAGTGCAGCGGTGCAATCTCGGCTCCTGCAACCTCTGCCTCCTGGGTTCAAGCCATTCTCCTGCCTCAGCCTCCTGAGTAGCTGGGACTACAGGCTCGAGCCATCATGCCTGGCTAAGTTTTGTATTTTTAGCAGAGACGGGGTTTCACCATATTGGCCAGGCTGGTCTTGAACTCCTGACTTCAGGTGATCTGCCCACCTCAGCCTCCCAAGTGCTGGGATTACAGGCGTGAGCCACCTCGCCCAGCTAATTTTTGTATTTTTAGTAGAGATGGGGTTTCTCCATGTTGGCCAGGCTGGTCTTGAACTCCTGACCCCAGGTGATCCGCTGGCCTCAGCCTCCCACAGTGATGGGATTACAGGCATGAGCCACCACACCTGGCCCAACATCAGCATTTCTTCTTAGATCCTAGGAAGGGGAAGGGATGTGAGTTAGCTGGAAGACACCCTGAGATGCTGATAGTCAGTGTGCCTCACCCTGATGGAGACTGTGCACTGAAGACCGTCATCTCCTGGCCCTGGCCCTGGCCTCATCTCCCCCAGGGAGAGGCCATGGCTTCTCTCTAGTCTTTCAGGTTGATAGTGGAACTGTCCCTGGTGACGGGTCCATCGTCACCACGTGTCCTGGTCCTCCTGGTTTTCTCATGCCTGGGGATGGATGGATGGGGTCGAAACCGCAGAACGTCACTGACAAGGATGCGGATACCCAATACGATGCTCATGACGCCCACAGTGGCCAGCCCAACTCCACCCAGGATGACCAGAGCAAGAGGAACCTGGTGGCACTGCTGGAGCAGCCATAGACTCATCCATCCCAGCGGCACCAGGCGGAAGAGGGCCAGGGTGGCCAAGGAGGCCCAGCTGGTCACGCTGAAGGCCAGGGACGGGGCCTGGCGAGAAAGCAGCAGCAGCTTCCGCAGGTGCAAGCAGGCAGAGTTCAGCTCCAGGAGCAGAGACACCATGGAGAAGCCCACGTACTGGCCGGACAGAACAGCAGTGCTGAGGCAGCTCACCACCTGGGAGCCAGGGTCAGAGGTCAGAGGACCCCCAAGACCTGCTGGCTACAATGTCCCAATAACCCAGGGCGTCAGAAAGCGGCTTCCATGCATTTAGTGGGACTCCCCAAACACCTGACCTTTATTCCTGCCCTTATCCTGGGGCCCTGAGCATCCTTAAAACACTTCTGGCCGGGCGTGGTGGCCCACGCCTGTAATCCCAGCACTTTGGGAGGCTGAGGCGGGTGGATCACTAAGTCAAGAGATCGAGACCATCCTGGTCAACAAGGTGAAACCCCGTCTCTACTAAAAATACAAAAAGTAGCTGGGCATGGTGGCTGGTGCCTATAGTCCCAGCTACTCAGGAGGCTGAGGCAGGAGAATTGCTTGAACCCAGGAGGCGGAGGTTGCGGTGAGCCAAGATCGCGCCATTGCACTCCAGCCTGGGCAACAAGAGCGAAACCCCATCTCGGAAAAAAAAAAAAAAAAACACTTCTGGCCGGGTGTGGTGGCTCACACCTGCCATCCCAGCACTTTGTGAGGCCGAGGCAGGCGGATCACCTGAAGTCAGCAGTTCGAGACCAGCCTGACCAACATGGAGATACTCTTGTCTCTACTAAAACTACAAAATTAGCTGGGCATGGTGGCACATGCCTGTAATCCCAGCTACTCAGGTGGCTGAGGCAGGAGAATCACTTGAACCTGGGAGATAGAGGTTGTGGTGAGCCGAGATCTTGCCATTGCACTCCAGCCTGGGTGACAGAGCGAGACACCGTCTCAAAAAAAAAAACAAAAAAACCCAGCCCTTCCATAGATGGAACAGGGCTTGGCCCAGGCAGGGGCTGTCTCGCCCCCTCACCCCCCTTAACTTCCCATTTCTGGGGTTCCATGCCCCATACCCACACCCTATACCAGTGCTCCCTCTTCTCAGAAAAGCTCCATAGTCCACACTTCTGTGATCAGCTGGAACTCCCCAGGCATGGTGGGTGTCTGGACTCCCCCGCTGTGGCCGGGAGCACCTCCTCCCTCTAACTCAGCCTAAGACTGGGGAGCAAAGCACCAGCTGAGGGCAAAGACTCTGTGGGAAGTGATAGGCCAGAAAAATGAAGAGAGAGCTGGGCACGGTGGCTCATGCCTGTCATTCTAGCACTTTGGGAGGCCAAGGCGGGCAGATTACCTGAGGTCAGAAGTTCAAGACCAGTCTGGCCAACATGACAAAACCCTGCCTCTACTAAAAATATAAAACTTAGCTGGTCATGGTGGTATGCACCGGTAATCCCAGCGACATGGGAGGCTGAGGCAGGAGAGTCACTTGAACCCCGGCAGCGACAGTTGCAGAGTTGAGATCCCACCACTGCACTCCAGCCTGGGCAACAGAGTGAGACTCCATCTCAGGAAAAAAAAAAAAAAAGAAAAAGAAGAATGAAGAGAGATTGGGAGCCTCAGGCTGGACAGGGCTCCCCCCACCACCCTCTGGTCTGGCTTCTCCCCTCAGAGTCTCACCACCAAGTGATGACAGAGGAGATCCCAGGTCTTGCCCAGGCGCTGGTTCCACAGCAGGTCAGCTCCATCGGCCAGGAAATAACCTTTGGGCAAGGGGGTGGGGGCTTAGGCTTCTCCAGAGCAGGGCGGCTTAGAGCGGATTTCCAGCCCCCCCACCCCAGTTCTTAAGTTTCCCTGGGTAAAGCCTTCAGGAATGTTTAACCCTATGGGGGAGGGGAAAGGGACCTCGCAGGACGGCAGAGGCTGCTCCCCTTCCCCCAACCCCCCAGCCTTCGCTGCAGACTCACCTACAGACACCGCTACCAGCACCAGGGCCCAGCGCAGGTGGCTCTGGATAGGGTCGGCGGCCATCTGAGGGTGCAGGATCAGCCTGGGGACACCGGGGAGGCATGGTCAGCCCCCCGAAGCCCCGACTCCGCCCTCCCGCCACGCGCGCCCCCACCCCAGTCTCTACTCCGGGTCTCCCGATCTCAGCCTTCCACCCCCACCCCCGCCCAGTGCGCCTCGAACCCCCAAGGCCGCACCCGAGCAGCGCCGCGATCCCCGAGAGCAGGCTGTGTACCAGGGACACGCAGAGGTTCCGCCACCGCCAGCCGTCCCGAGCGGCGGGCCCCGGTGTGGGCAGCAACCGCAGCCCCCAGTGCAGCCCCGGGAACGTCAGGAAGGAGGCGCCAGTCACGAGGAGCCCCGGGGGCGCCATGGCGGGTGGGGGAGGTCCGGGTGGGTCCCCTCGGCGCCCGCGCTCTCGACCGGGAAGCAACAGCGGCCCCGCGAGGACTGGGAACCCACTACCCGGCAGGGCAGGGCGGGGCGCCCTCCCCCGTGCCCCGCCTTTGGGATCCACAGGAACTTTTCCCCGGGTCCACGCCTTGTTCCTCGGGCCGGGCGGTGATTGGAGCAACCGCGGGGCCGCTGTCCCCGAGCCTTGGCAACCGGTGGCGTCCCGCCCCACCCCGGGAGAGCGGCTGGGGGCTCCAGGCACCAGACCGCGCGCTGCCTCTCGGGGGTCCTCCCCAGCTACGTGCGTCCTGAAGCGCTCGGAGCTGCAGACCGGGGTCTCCGGTCCCACCTCGCCTGACACTCCCGGCCCCACCCCGCGACCCTTGACCTCCTCTTCCCACTCCCACGCCTTTCACCTGCTGAGCGTCACCAGTAGCCACCACCACCTGGAAGGCGGAGATTTGCCCGAGCCTGGCCGCCGCCCTGCCCTTCCCTCCCAGCATCGGGGGTGGGGACTGGGCGCCGCGCTTTCTTGGAGCCACCCTTTCTGTCTCCTGAGGTTTCCAGGCCTGTAACATACCCAGCAAACTTGTAACTCCAGGAGTTTGCCCCCGCAACGCCCAGGAAACCCCCTGTTGAAGAAGGAATCCACTGGACCCCACCCCGCCCCGCGGCATTTTTTTCGGCCCCACAGAGGAGCCTTATCAGGAAGAGGAGGCAAAAGGGAACCGCTGGCTACCACAGTCCTGAAAAGCACCCCTTCCCCAGGGGCTTTGGTACCAGGTGGGTGGGTAGGATGCCTTTCAATCCGAGGGCAAGGAAAGGTAACACGGGGTCCCTTCAAGGCCGGGGCAGTCAGAAGAGACAGAGCTGTCCTGTTTTCAATAGCAGGGCTGTTAGGATTCTAGAACCCTCCACCTAGCCTTAAGAGGAAGAGCCTCCCCAGCCCCTCACCACCTGAAGAGCTACAGGTCTGTGCTTTCCTTCCACCTACCCCACTCCGCCCCTCTTTACCTGGCCGACAGCCAGCAATCCAGCGCTGTTTTCCTGTAGGCTGAGAGGGAGGATTCCAGCTACTTCCAAGAATGAACTTCATCAACCAGGAAGCACCCCAAGCAAACCTTCTCACCAGAAAACTGAGGTCTTCCCTTCCTTCTTCTACACCCACTTCTCCAAAGCTTTAAATAATAACACTGATCTCTTAAATTATATTTATTATATGAAAGTCATACACCATTCATGTAGAAAATTTGGAAATTACAGAAAAACAAAAGATGAAAATCACAATTTTATTCCACTATCCAAAGATAACCACTAAACATTTTTTAGTATGCCTTCAGTCTTTATCTGTTCTATGTAAACAGTAAGTATAAACCCAGATTTTAAAAAACAAAATTGAGATCACATAACATGCGCTATTTTTACAACCTCTTAATATTCAAGGAGCATTTTTCTGTCAGATGTTCTTTTACATGACTTTTAATGTCTGTGCAGTACTCCACCATCTGGATGGATATACAATAATTTACTTCAGTAATCCCCTATTGCAAACTTTCATTACAGCAGAAAAGGAATGAATTTCCAACCACACCATTGCTTCCCATTTTTCTCCATTGCAGCGCTGGGATGAACATCTTATAACTAAATCCTCAATTATTTTCTTAGGATAAATTCCCAAACATAGAATTAGTAGGTCAAAGGACATGGACGCTTTTAGGGTACATGGCACACATCACCAAACTGCCGTCCAGGAAGCCAGCACCAATCTATCCTCCCACACACAATGTATGGGCATGTTATTTTAGCAGTCTCTTTGCCAATACTGGGTCTTATTTTTTTCTGTGATGGTTTGCTAAGGGAAAAACGCTTTCAGCTCTATTTGCCTTTCTTTAATTACTAATGAAGCATACATTTGGTTCGGGGTTTTAGCCATTAGAATTTCCTTTGTGAATTTCCTGTGTGTGTCCTTCCACAGCTGGCTCTTGGTCCTTGAGTCTGCTTATATAAACATTACAGGCTGGGAGGAGGAAGTAGGGCGCTGAAGCCGCAGGGCACTGCACTGACGGTGCCCCATCTCGGAGGCAGAAAGACTGGAGAGAAATGGTGATCAATGTAGGAGGGGCTGGAGGCTTGCCGTCGATGGAGGCTGGCTGTGCTCCCTCCTCTTGGGGTGCTCCGACGTTTATGGGCGCCTCTGTTGGATGCCCAGGGAGGACCCTGTGCTGTCCAGACCTGGTCCTTCACTGGTCTTTGGGTTCCCAAGCTGCCTTTCCTCACCTCTGCTCCATGACGGGTGAAGATGGTAGAAGAACATGCCGAGGGCTGGAGGGAGACACTGTGGCCAGTGAAGCAAGGAGAAGAAAGGACGGAGGCAATGTCCAGGGACACAGTGGCCTCTGCTGCAGCCTACGAGTCCATCCACCCTCTCGACACTGCCCCCACACAGCCTGCCCTCAGCTTGGCTGCAGAAGGCAGGGTTCTGCGGTCTACTCTTCTCCACATCCTTCAGTTTTTCACAGGTGGAGAAGACAGAGCTCCCTGCACCTCTCCTCCCACCAAAGCGAACACACAGCTTCCTGTAGCCCCTGAGTGAGACTGGATCAGAGCTGGAGGCTGCAGGTTCACACTGCCTGATACCCAGGAGGTCATATCCCATAACCCATCTCCCCTGCTGGCTGGAGGGGAGAATTTCCCATCTGCACAGGCCTGAGCTGGGGACTGCATACCACCCTGGAGAGCAAAATGAGGAAAGTGGCAGAGCAGCAGCAGGTACAGTTCCCCTGGGGCTGCTGTCCTGCCCTGGATGGCAGGGGAAGCCTGGGGCCGCCCCTGCATGGGGGACATTATGAGCTTCTCCTAGCTCCTCGCATTTGTCTAACTCTGAGGGCCCAGGCAGTCTTGCCTTGGAATTTCTATACTCAGAGTGTAAGAAAGATTGGGGGCACAGGGTACGGTTCAAACTCCGAAACCCTCTTGGGAGGTGTGAACTTTGTGGTGTCTTCCTCCAGCTCCCCATTACTCCCCAGCTCCTGGGTGATGGTGTCAGGGATGGGGGATGGACAACAGCTTATGTGAAAAGGTGTTCTGTTCCCACCCACAGGGGGAGGCCAGCCCAGGTTCTGAGTCTACACAGGTGGGCTTGATTCTCTCATGCCCACTCATCTGTGTGACTCCCCATCTTACAGGAGATCTAAGGGTCCCAGACACAGGTAAACGCCACAAGTCTAGAGTCTGGGCCAGCCTGAGGGAATGCAGGGAAAAGTAAGAGCAGAAGGAAGTCCGGCATGGTGGCTCACGCCTGTAATCCCAGCACTGTGGGAGGCCGAGGCAGGCGGACCACAAGGTCAAGAGATTGAGACTATCCTGGCCAACATGCTGAAACCCCATCTCTACTAAAAATACAAAAATTAGCTGGGCGTGGTGGTGGGTGCCTGCAGTCCCAGCTACTCGGGAGGCTGAGGCAGGAGAATCTCTTGAACCCGGGAGGCGGAGGTTGCAGTGAGCCAGAATCATGCCACTGCACTCCAGCCTAGCGACAAAGCTAGACTCCACGTCAAAAAAAAAAAAAAAAAAAAAAGCGCAGAAGGATGCCTGCTCACACCTGAGTTTTAGCGTCACTTTTCCCTGAAGAGTGAACTTACTTTTGGACCTCATCTGGAAAGGCCAGTGGGGAAGGATGGAGGATCAAGAAGGTCGGGTAGACAGAGTTTTCTTCTCTCCACGCCTTCCCACTGCCACACAAAGACCAACTAACCTTGGGTTGTTTGAGCCTTCTCCTCCTCAATTCAGCCAGTGTCGCTAATCTAAAAACTGCTCCTTGCGGGCCCATCTGGGCAAAGGCTCTCCAGCTTTCCCAAAACGTATCACCAACCCTGCCGTGCGGACCTTCCCAGCCCCGGTTCTGTCACCTTCCAGATGCTGGGGAAAGCAGCTCCTCCTTGTCTTCCTCGAAGCCAGGGGCAGAGGGCAACAGTTCTTCAACTGGCAGCTTTAGCGGGGTGAGGACATAAAGCTTGCCACTGAAGAACTACTGCGGCTCAGCCAGGTGAGGGTGTGAGAGGCGCGAGCTCCTAGAGGGAGAGGAAGGAACAACGGGAGCCACGTGAGCAAGGCCGGTTCAGGGACACTGACCCACTGGCCATCGGAGTCCCACCCGGCAGACAGACCTTCAAGCTTCTAGAGAAGGGTTGCAGCTCTGACCTGGGCCTGCAGAAGCTGTTAACTCCGGCGAGCGAAAAGGCAGCTCTAACAGACCCCTTGCTCTTCTTTCGAACTGGAGTCTACACAAACCCAGTCCAGCTCTGCCCTCCCCTGCCCCAGCAGCGCCCGGGGCCCAGCCTCCTCAGCATTCAGGCGGGCCAGGCCTGAGACCCTGGACACACCCCACCAGCACCCAGGTGCCAGAAGTGTGGTACCTCAGGTCCAGAAACGTGAGTTCAGGGATCGGCCCAACTGACTGGTTCCCAGGGAGCTGAGCTGGAAGGAGTGTGCTGGGGCCCTGGGTTGGGGAAGAGCGAGGAAGGGAGGAAGTCTAGCGTTGGAAAGAAGGTCAGCAGAGGCTCCTGGGGCTGTGAGGGGGCGGACAGGGGACCACAGGCTGGAGGGGAGGGAGGGATGGGCAGGGTGGTTGGGCAGCTTCTCCAGGCCTCTCGGATGCCAGGCATTCCGCTTGCGCATTCCGGGTACATCTGGTATGAATTCCAGGCTGTCTGCCGGCCCCTCCATGTCTGAACTTTGTTCCAAGTTGCAAGCCCCGCCCCCACAGTTCCAACGCATGAATCAGCAGGAAAAGCCGGGCCCTGCAGCATGGCCCAGGGAGGGGGCTGGGGGCGTGGCAGGCTCGGGGGATGTGAGCTGGGGAGGGCGGGTGTTCGCCGACACTCGGTCCAAGGGCATGGCCCACGGTGGGCAGAGGGGCCCGGGCGGTCTTGCCTTGGAATTTCTACACTCAGAGTGTAAGAAAGATTTGGGGATACGGGGCGCGGTTCAAATTCCGAAACCCTCTTGGGAGGCGTGAACTTTGTGGTGTCTTCCTTTCCCTAGGTGACCAGTCCAACTCTGTCCGACTTTCCTCTGTCTGAGATGGCTCCGTTCAGCCCAGAGGACTCGGCAGCTGCTGAGAGTCTGTGCCAAGCAGGTGCCCTTGGCTGCAGGGTGGGGTGGGCCCAGGGCACTGACCCTCTGACCAGCTGCTCCATCAACCCCCTGGCACTCTGACAGCTCCTCGTCCAGTCTGACAGCCAGGATGACAGGCCAAAAGAGTTGGAGGCTGGAACCAGGGCCGGAGGGAGGTGGGGGCGACAGCCTAGGCCATGGGGAGGGGCCAAGAGTTGGCCGGGAGGTGGGGAGAGAGGCAGCCCAGTGATGACTAACCCAGGCGCCCCACCCAGCCAGCCGGCTTCCCAGGCAGTCGGGGCCAGGCCTGGGCTAGGGGCCTCACGACAGGATAGGCTGGGGGGAGGTGCAGAGGTGACCTTCTCTCGGCCCAAGACGGCCAGTTAGTCTGGGGAGCGGGGGTTAGAGTTTCCAGGCCCTCCTCTTGCCCTCTTCCCCCCGCCCGACCGCGGTGAAACCCTAACCTTTGGGTTGCATAAGGCCCCGGCACCGCCGCCCCCTACTCGCCTCCCCTCCCCCCTTACATAACATCCCCCGGAGGGAACGAGAGGAGGGGCCGGCCCGCCCAGAGACCCCTTCCCTGCCAGGGCGCTGAACTGGCCCTGACCCAGTGAACGCCGGTGGCGGCAGAGAACCTCCTCGCCGCCCGCTCGGGGAGTCCAGAGCCTCCCCAGGCTAGATAGATGGCCGGTCCCTGTATCCTCAGGCCGGGGGGCGCCGGGTGAGCCTCCCCCGGCCCTCCGGCCCCTGCGCTTCCCCCACGCCCCCGGCCGATACTCCGCCAGCCCTTCCGCCACGACTCCCACCCCGGACTCTTTCTTCGCCGCTTCTGACACACTCGCCCGGCCAGTCCAGGCCCCTCTCCCTGCAGCACCCCTGCCCCCGCCGCCCCCTCTCTCCTCCACGGAAGGGCAGGGTGTGGCCGCCCGGACCCCACTTTCGCCCTCCATCCCGTCGCCGCGGCTTCCCGCTGCGTGACCGGGTCGTCAGCTCACACCCACCTGGTGCTGGGTGTGGGGGCTGCTGCGCGGAGGGGAGCAAATCACTGCGTCCGCTCCCCACGGCCGGCGGCGCTGTCTCTTCTCGGCGCCCAGCACACACCGGCTACAGACTCCGATCAGCTGGCGGCGTCGTGACGCACGAGCTGCGAAAGCGCCGTCCAGGGCCAATCACCGCCCACTGCTGGGCAACGTGGCCACGCCCACCCGGGGGCGCCGGGGCCTCGCCCTGGTCCCGCCTCTCCGGGCGCCCTGGCTCTGATTGGCAAGGAGGCCATCCCTTTGCCAGGCGGCATTGCACCAAGCCAAGCCCACCAGCTCCGGAGCCGGCCAATAGACGGAAGGGCGTGGCCCAGCCTTCCGCGTCAGCGACCTGCTTAGAAAAGCGCTACGTCAAACGAGAGTCCTAAAGAGCAGGCGAAAGTCACGGCGTCTGCGTGTGCAGTGCATGCCGGTTCGTGTAGTTCGCAGCCCGACACCCTCATTCCCAGAACCCAGCGCGCTCTGTGAGTTGGCATTTTTAAACTGAGCTCGGAATCCAGCCCAGGGAAGTCCTTAAAGGGCGACCGCCCCTCCGTGTTGGAGCCGTGAGTGCTTCTTTTAGACATCCCCCAAACGGACTCGCCGGCCTCCGCAGGACGCTCTAGCTCTTTAAGGAAAGGTGGAGCTGACCCAAGAGCAGGAGTGGGCAGAGCATCAGCGCCCAGGGCGGCCAGAACTCTGCGGCTTTTGGAGGATGGCGGATGCCCACCTCGCCCAGCCCAGCCCAGCCCGCTCCTCCTGGGAGCCCTTCCTAACCAGAGGAGGCTTTTTTCTTGGATGTCTCTTCCCAGTCCCAGCCTCCCAAGAGGTAGCTTTCTAACAAAAGATTCATAGCACAGTCCTCACCTTAAAGTAGAGGGAGGGCTTCTGGTCAGAAATTAGGGGATGGGCCATGCCAAAGTGCAAATGGTCAGCAATCGCATCCTCTGATTAACCCCTATTCAGTCCCGCCCTCCAAAGCTCTTCACTGACTCAGGCCTACTTAGGGAAGAGATTTCAAAGGTGGAGACCAATGAGCAGGCTGCTCCTTCCCCAGGGGCCAATCAGAGTCTAGGTGAGCGGGGGATGGGCACAAACTGAAATGAACCCAATGACTTGGCAAAAGCTGCTGGTCCGCTTTTTTAAAGGGGCAAGCCTGAGACCAGCCCCACCTCATCACTCCCCGCGACCCCCCGAAGAGGAACGTGTGGACTGAAATCCATGACTTTTCCTTAAGCTCCAAAGAGGGTCTGAGAGGAACTGAGCAGGAGAGATGAGCCTGGAGGGTGAGGTCGTTCCCTCTGATAAATACTCGCTCCATCAGGTAATTGATAAGGTTCCTCGGAGCTCCAGAATTCTGAGCCTGCGTTCAGAACATTGCGCCTTTAAGGAAACTTCCTGCCTTCCGCCCCAGTAACAGCTGATTGTTGGAAAGTGTGACCTCTGGGGACGAATCAGCTGTTACCACATCCTCCTCCTTGCTTCCCCTCCCCCATCCCCTGATCCACCCCCATGGGTGGCGAAGGAAAGAACATGGGGGATGTGATTGTTTGTATGATCTTTCTTTTCCCCCCATCACTCCAAGACTATCTCCCCCAACCCCAGCCCCCATCTGCTCCTCAGTGCTTCAGAGGTTCTGGGCTTGGAAAGAGGTATTTCCTGTTGGTACTGTCAGTTCAGACCCTCTGGGCTAGACTCTACCTGGTCGAGGGGGAGGCCAGTATTGGGGAGGTTCAGAATGGCGGCTGGGGCTGGGGAGGGTGCAGTGAACCTGAGGACCCAGCTTAGGGAGGAGGAATGCCTATGGGAAGTAAACCAGCGGCTCAGAACGCTGCTTCCCAGGCCAGAGGCCCCCTACATCCTACTCGAGTTGAGGAAGGAGACCGCCAGTCCTTTTCTGCTTCTAACGCCGTTTCCCCTTCAGCCCTCTGCGTTACATTTCAAAAGAAGTTCGAAGTCAGCCAGAGGAGCAAGTGGAGGGCGCCGCCGGCGGGGTTAAGGACGAGACCCCCACTGCTCGCCACAATCCCATCCATACATCGCGGGTATGGTGTGGAGGAATCTTTCTGAAAGGCACTGTTTTCGCTTTTTTTTTTTTTTTTTTTTTTTTTTTTGAGACGGAGTTTCGCTCATGTTACCCAGGCTGGAGTGCAATGGCGCGATCTCGGCTCACCGCAACCTCCGCCTCCTGGGTTCAGGCAATTCTCCTGCCTCAGCCTCCTGAGTAGCTGGGATTACAGGCACGCGCCACCATGCCCAGCTGATTTTTTGTATTTTTAGTAAAGACGGGGTTTCACCATGTTGACCAGGATGGTCTCGATCTCTTGACCTCGTGATCCACCCGCCTCGGCCTCCCAAAGTGCTGGGATTACAGGCTTGAGCCACCGCGCCCGGCTTGTTTTCGCTTAAACACGATCACACCCCCACCTAAGTCACACACCCCACGCCTACTTCACGGATCAAGACCCTTTCGCATGTAATATCTAGAGCTGTAAGCCTTTAAAAGGGGTAAGGATTTTCTTTGTTGGGGGCCTGCGCTGTTAGGGCATTGAGGCCCAACGCAGCTCCCGGCCGAATAAACCACCTCTTCCTTCCCAGTTCGGTGTTCCAGAGGCTTGTTTGTGGCCTTTCCTGCTTCAGAGTTGCTCTGGTCCTCCCTGGACAGGGGGGCCTGCTGATGGGATGCTCCTGGTTTTGCCCATTCGCTCCACTTCTAACTGTTCTCAGCTGCCACCTGCTCCCTGAGCGGCTCTGTTTTTTGCTTTCAGCGGTGCCCTACCCACATAGCCACCCCCCTTCCCAGCAAGGCTCCTAATTGCTAACGGGGAACTGCTGAAGGACTCCAGGTGGAACACGTTGGCCGCAGAAGCCAGTGTCGTAGGCTGGGAAGTGCTGAAGTAAGACCCAGATAAATATTTGCCCCAACCCTGAGTTGGGAGTCGGGGTCACGCCAGGACAAGCTTAGTGTGAAGTCCTAGGGCTGACCTGGCAAGGCTGGGAGAAATGGAACAGGGCCCGGGCCAAGCTTGGAAGAAAGACACCTCACAAGGGGCCCCGATTCTCCATTACCCCGAGCATCGCAATCCCATCCCCTTCCCGCTCAAGGCCCTTGGGGTGGCCCTTTTCCATTTTCTTCTGCACACTGACCCCACCCTCAAGGCCAAAAGCACAGGCTTAGAGTCCAGGGTTTCTCAACCCCAGCACCCAGTGGCATTTGCAAGTTTCTTTGAATGGCCGCACCATAGGCCAGACCCTAAGTGGGGCCATGACCACCCCCGTGACCGGCAAGGACACCCCAGGATGACCTCCTGGGAGCAGAAGATCTGAAGTAACTGGAAGACCACGAAAAGGGGAAGAATGACCAACCCTGCAGCACCTAATTAACTTGAAACATTCTTCTGTGGTTCCTTATTCCCGCCTCAAATGATAAGGCCATTGGACTCTGTAACCGACCTTGGTCAACCTCGTGACTGCAGACCCTACGGCCCCCTCCCAGCTTGCAAAAACCACCTTTGACTGTAACTTCTGTAACCTTCCACTGCCTACCCCGAACCTATAAAACCAACTCCGATTCCACCGCCCTCCGCTGACTCTCTGTTTGGACTCAGCCTGCCCGCACCCGGGCAAATACGCAGCCATGTTGCTCACACAAAGCCTGTTTGGGGGTCTCTTCATTCAGAGCACGAGTTTTAACAGCATTTTCAGTAGGAGAATTTCTTGTGGGAAGGTACCTGGTGCACATTAGGACATCAGTGCAGTCCCTGGCCTCCATCCTACATGTCAGCAGCAATACCCAACCACCCCCAGCTCCCAGTTTTTTTTTTAAATTGTTTTATTTTTATTATTTTTTTTTTAAAATAAGATGGGGTTTCACCATGATGGCCAAGCTGGCTTTGAACTCCTGACCTCAGGTGATCCACCTACCTCGGCCTCCCAAAGTGCTAGGATTACAGGCGTGAGCCACTGCGCCCGGCCAGCTCCCAGCTTTGACAACCAAAAGTATCTCCAGACGTTACCCAATGTCTCCTGGGGGCCAAAATCTCCTCCAGTTGAGAACTACTGAGTTAGGCAAACTTAGATTCAAATTCCAGCTCTTACTAGCTGTGAAATGATTACAGATAATTTCCCCTGAGCTACAAAATACGGTGAATAAGAGATTCAAGGTTTGTTGCAGGGGTTTCAACAATTAAACATTTTTTTTTTAATTAAAAATTTGGCCAGGCACAGTGACTCATACCTATAATCCCAGCACTTTGGGAGGCCAAAGCAGGTGGATCGCTTTGAGCCCATGAGTTCAAGAGCAGCCAGGACAACGTGGCAAGAGCCTGTCTTTTTTTTTTTTTTTTTGAGGCGAAGTCTTGCTCTGTCGCCAGGCTGGAGTGCAGTGACACAATCTCGGCTCACTGCAACCTCCGCCTCCCGGATTTAAGCAATTCTCCTGGAGTAGCTGGGACTACAGGTCTGTGCCACCACGCCCAACTAATTTTTGTATTTTTTAGTAGAGACGGGGTTTCCCGATGTTAGCCAGGATGGTCTCAATCTCTTGACCTCATGATCTGCCTGCCTCGCCCTCCCAAAGAGCTGGGATTACAGGTGTGAGCCACCTCGCCTGGCCTGTGTCTCTTTAAAAAAATTTTTTTGGGGGCCGGGTGTAGTGGCGCAAGCCTGTAATCCTAGCACTTTCGGAAGCCGAGGTGGGTGAATCACCTGAGGTCAGGAGTTCAAGACCAGCCTGGCCATCAGGGTGAAACCCCATCTTAAAAAAAAAAAAAGAAAAAAAAAATTTTTTTTTAACGGTGGGGTGAAGTGGCTCACACCTGTAATCATAGCACTTTGGGAGGCTGAGGCAGGCAGATTGCTTGAGCTCAGGAGTTTGAGACCAGCCGAGCAACATGATGAAACCCTGTCTCTACCCAAAATACAAAACATGAGCCAGGTGTGGTGGTGCACGTCTGTGGTCCCAGCTACTCAGGAGGCCGAGGTGGAGGTTGTGGTGAGCCTAGGTGACAGAGTGAGACTCCGTCTCAAAAATAAAGAAAAAAATTTTAATTTAAAAACACCTAGCACAGTACCTGCCACACTGGTCGGCAGTTGGTGCACTAACTGTTAGCTTCCTTTACTTTTCTCCCTGCCAGACTAGCAAGAGCTGACCCCACTCAACACAGGCTGACTGCTGGCCAGCTGCATCCTCCATCCCTGACTCTCCAAGATGTGGTCTCCTGGAAACTGTACACTGAGTTGGCCAAGGCGAGGGGCTCATTTGGTCTGAGATTCCCCAAACCCCAAGGGTACTTGCACTGGAACTCAGGGAAAACTCTTACTGGGGGCAGTGAGAGGGAAATTCTGGAGGAGAGCTGTTACAGAACGTTACTTCTCAAGATGTAGCCTGAAGATTGCTGCATCAGAATTACCTGAGAGACTTGTTACAAATGTAGATACCTGGGTTTCACTCTAGACTACGGAATTAGAATTATTCCCTAAAGGACCGAGTGTGGTGGCTCATACTTGTCATCCCAGCACTTTGGGAGGCCAAGGCGGTGGATCACCTGAGGTCAGGAATTTGAGACCTACCGGCCAACATGGCAAAACCTCGTCTCTACTAAAAATACAAAAATTAGCTGGGCGTGATGGTGGGCACCTGTAATCCCAGCTACTAGGGAGGCTGAGGCACGAGTGAATCGCCTGAACTTGGCAGGCGGAGGTCGTAGTGAGCGGAGATCGGGCTGTTGCACTCCAGCCTTGGCAATAGAGCAAGACTCCATCTAAAAAAAAAAAAAAAAAAAAAAAGAATTATGCCCTAAGGTTTGAAAACTACTGCCCTAGGGCTCAGATCAGGCCAGGTTTGCCCCTGAATACCCCAGGAATTCCAGTGCACCAGTTCCTAATGTTGCAAGGACATCACTATTCTAGAGAGGAAAGGAGAATTGCAAGAGGTAAAATTAGGTACACTCAAGGTCACTGCTGCAGTGTAACCCCAAAACCACTAGAGGGCAGGGCACACACAGACTTCCAGGCAGAAAAAGTAGTGCCTGCTCAATTTAGGTAAACTGAGACCAGCACAAAGAACGGATGGACCCAGCCAATTCTATTGGTACTAAGAAGCAGGCACTACTTCCTGACCATCAAAAACATATCCTCTGGTCCGAGCATGCTGGCTGAAGCCTGTAATCCCAGCACTTTGGGAGGCCAAAGCCAGGGATCACCTGAGGTCAGGAGTTCGAGACCAGCCTGGCCAACATGGCGAAACCTCGTCTCTACTAAAAATACAAAACTTAGCTGGCGCAGTGGTGGGTGCCTGTAATCCCAGCTACTCTGGAGGCTGAGGCAGGAGAATCGCTTGAACCCAGGAGGTGGACGTTGCAGTGAGCTGAGATTATGCCACTGCACTCCAGCCTGGGTAACAAGAGAGACACTCCATCTTAAAAGAAAGAAACAAAATCAAAGTTGGGGTTGTACAATTGTGACAGGAAACTTCATTCCCAGGTGAAAAACACACAGTGTACAACCAAGGAGCCCAGGGAACACTGGTTTCATTTCATTTTGTTTATTTTTTTGAGACGAAGTTTCGCAATTGTTGCCCACGCTGGAGTGCAATGGTGTGATCTCTGCTCACTGCAACCTCCACCTCCCGAATTTAAGCGATTCTCCTGCCTCAGCCTCCCAAGTAGTTGGGACTACAGGCACCTGCCACCAGGCCCAGCTAATTTTGTATTTTTAGTAGAGATGGGGTTTCTCCATGTTGGTCAGACTGGTCTCGAACTCTCGACCTCAGGTGGTCTTCC
>NW_016107451.1:1357720-1381899 GCF_001604975.1 Cebus imitator | reverse complement strand
GGACTACAGGCACGCGCCACCATGCCCAGCTAATTTTTTGTAGTTTTATAGAGACGGGGTTTCACCATGTTGACCAGGATGGTCTTGATCTCTTGACCTTGTGATCCACCCGCCTCGGCCTCCCAAAGTGCTGGGATTACAGGCTTGAGCCACCGCGCCCGGCCTATTTTTTGAGATGTATCTTGCTCTGTTGCCCAGGCTGGTGTGCAATGGTGCAATCTCGGTTCACTGCAACCACTACCTCCCAGGTTCAAGCAATTCTCCTGCCTCAGCCTCCCAAGAAGCTGGGATTACAGGCACCCGCAATCAGGTCCAGCTAATTTTTATATTTTTTGTAGAGATGGGGTTTCACCATGTTGGCCAGGCTGATCTTGAACTCCTGACCTCAAGTGATCTGTCTACCTTAGCCTCCCAAAATGCTGGGATGGCAGGCGTGCACCACTGTGCCTGGCCAAGAACACTAGTTTTAGAATCAGGCAGGCCTGGGTGTGAGTCCTGGCTCTTTGCTTCTTATCTTCTTACATGACCTTGAGCGAGTTACCTAAGGTAGTCAGTCAGCTTCCTTATCCTAAAATGGGCATAAAAATATCTTCTTAAGCTGGGCACGATGGCTCACGCCAGTAATCTTAGCGCTTTGAGCCCAGGAATTTGAGACCAGCCTGAGTAACACAGGGAGATTCTATCTCTATAAAAAATACAAAATATTAGCCACTGTCTTTAGTCCCAGCTACTTGGGAGGCTGAGGTGGGAGGATCACCTGAGCCTGGGGAGGTTGAGGCTGCAGTGAGCTGTCATCAAATCACTGCACTGCAGCCTGGGCAACAGAGTGAGATCCTGTGTCAAAAAAATAAAAACATATTGGCCAGGCACCATGGCTCACGCCTGTAATCCCAGCACTTTGGGAGGTTGAGATGGGCAGATTTCTTGAGCCCAGGAGTTCAAGGCTAGCCTGGGCAACATGGCAAAACCCTGTCACTACAAAAATACAAAAAATTAGCTGGATGTGGTGACACATACCTGTAGTCCCAGCTACGTGGGAGGCTGAGGTGGGACATTCACGAGCCTAAAAGGTCAAGGCTGCGGTAAGCTGAGATCAGGCTACTGCACTCTAGCCTGGGCAATAGAGTGAGACTCTGTCTTTAAAAACAAAAACAAAAATTGTTCTGCTTGTGAACCTAAAAAAAACCCCAGAAAACAAAACAAAACAAAATGGCCGGGTAATCCGGCCTGGGATCACGCCTGTAATCCCAGCACTTTGGGAGGCCAAGGTGGGAAGATCACGAGGTCAGGAGATAGAGACCAGCCTGGCCAACATAGTGAAATCCTGTGTCTACTAAAAATGCAAAAAATTAGCTGGTGGTGGGCGCCTGTAATCCCAGGTACGTGGGAGGCTGAGGCAGGAGAATCGCTTAAAGCCGGGAAGGGGAGGTTGCAGTGAGCCAAGATCGCATCACTGCACTCCAGCCTGGGCGACAGTGTGAGACTCTGTCTCAAAAACAACAACAACAAAAACAAAAAAGAAAAAAACAAATCTTCTTAAAAGGGTAGTAAGGATGACACAAAACAGGGTATGGAAAATGCTAAGAGGTGACTGGATCCCAGGAAGTGCTCCCATACATGCTGGTTGTAAGTTATTACTGCTCCAGGTCATATGACCAAGCACATCAGAGGCTCCAGCTGCCCTCAAAGAAAGAGGAGACAGATGAAATGACATCCTGCTGGAGCCATCCTGTTTTCTCCCTCATCAGGCCTTTTGTTTTCTTAAGTGCCTTTCTGGGACCTTCACACCCGTACACCAAACTCCTGCAAGAGACAAACTCTCTCCTAAGAGGGAGACAAAGAAACAAGGCCAGGCTGGGCTCAGTGGCTCACGTCTATAATCCTAACACTTTGGGAGGCTGAGGAGGGTGGATCATGAGGTCAGGAGTTCGAGACCAGCCTGGCCAACATGGTGAAACCCCGTCTCTGCTAAAAATACAAAGATTAGCAGTGCATGGTGGTGCGTATCTGTAGTCCCAGGTACTCGGGAGGCTGAGACAGGGGAATTGCTTGAACCTGGGAGGCGGAGGTTGCAGTGAGCCGAGATCTCGCCACTGCATTCCAGCCTGGGTGACAGAGCAAGATTCCGTCTCAAAAAGAAAAAAGAAAAGAAACAGGACCAGTGGTTTCGCTGTAGACAATGGTCTATCTGTCCTGCAGATGAGTCACAACTGCCACCGCTTGAAGGATTCGTGCAGTTTTCGTGCCAGCTCTCTGGTTTCTATTCCGTGTCCTGTGCCTCGCCCTCCCCCCAGCCACAGTGCCATCTGCAAGGCTCTGACCGCAGCTGGCAGGCTCAGTGGTACCGCAGAGGCCATCTTCAGCAGGAAGTCTTGGGGAACGTTTCCTCCCCAAAACGCCAGGCCTCTGGGCCTGGGCCATTTCTCTCCCTCAGATGTCTCGGTTTTGTTTTGTTTTTTTAAAGGCAGTAGGAGGGCTGTCAGGAGGGAGTGCTCCAGAGCAGAAAGAAGTCTGACACCAGCTTCTGAGTCTCCATTCCGCCACGCGGACAAGCCTCTTCAGCAGTTCTTGGTCAACACCTGTAAAATATAAACGGTAATAACTGTCCTCACTGCTTCACAGAATGTGCTGGGAGGGCCAAATGAAATGTTCCTGTCGAAGTACTTAGGAAGATTAAAAAGCTCCTTCCTATGGAAAGCAGCATGGAGGCACCAAGGGGATTCCATGTCAAAGTCCCAGTTGGGGCCAGGCGCGGTGGCTCATGCCTGTCATCCCAGCACTTTGGGAGACCGAGGCGGTGGATCACTTGAGGTCAGGAGTTCGAGACCAGCCTGGTCAACAGGGTGAAAACCCGCCTCTACTAAAAAATACAAAAATTACCCGGGCGTGATGGCGGGCGCCTGTAGTCCCAGCAACTTGGGAGGCTGAGGCAGGAGAATGGCGGGAACCCGGGAGGTGGAGGCTGCAGTGAGCCGAGATCGGGCTAGTGCACTCCAGCCTGACGACAGAGCCAAACTCAGTCTCAAACAAAAACCAAAAAACAAAACAAAACAAAACAAAAAAACCCGCAGAAGTCCCAGTTGTATCCGTGGTTGGGCGGGTAGCACTTTCTGTAAAGGCTGGCATCTCCGGGCACAGCCTCCCCGACCTGTGCGCCGGCGCGAGCTGGAGGGGGCAGGGAGGGGTGGGAAGGCGGCGCCACCCTCCGCCGGGCCGGCTGGAGGTACCAGGAGACTCGCGCGGCCCCGGGAGGGCGCGGACGCAGCCTGGCGGAGCAGCGCGAGGGGGCGCGGGCAGGAGGCGGGGTCCCGCCCCGGCCCACGGAGCCACGTGCGCTTGTTTCCGTGCCGGGGCGGTCACGTGACCCGCGTCAGCTGACCCGTCGCGGCGGAGCCCGGTGCCCGCGCCCGGCAGCCTCTGCCCCGCCGCGCCCGGAGCGAGCGCAGGACCCGCGGAGGGTAAGCGCGCCCCGCCCGGCCCTGTGCGTCGCCGGCTCCCCGCAGCGGCCCCACAGCCGCCCCGCGCCCGTCCCAGCCCTGCCGGCCTGGCACCCCGGAAGCCGTCGCCAGCAGCGCCGTGGCCGGGCTCAGCCCCGCGCTGCCCCCGGGCGGCCCGGAGGAGATGGCCCAGGGGAGCGGGGGCCGGGAAGGCACCCCGAGCACCCCGGCCAGGGGCTGGTACCCGCTCCCAGGCCCAGACATGCGGGAGCTGCTCCGGAGCGTGGAGAGGGACCTGAGTATCGATCCCCGGCAGCTGGCGCCGGCCCCGAGGGGCACCCACGTGGTGGCCCTGGTGTCTGCCCGCTGGCTGGCCAGCCTCCGCGATCGGCGGCTGCCCCTGGGCCCCTGTCCCCGCGCCGAGGGCCTGGCAGAAGCGGAAGTCCGGACTCTCCTGCAGCGCTCGGTGCAAAGGCTGCCCCCCGGCTGGACGCGCGTGGAGGTGCACGGGCTGCGCAAGCGGAGACTGTCCTACCCTCTGGGCGGGGGCCTGGCCTCGGAGGACGGGCCCTGCGGCCCCGAGACCCTCACGCGCTTCATGCAGGACCTCGCTGCCCAAAATTACCGCAACCTGTGGCGCCACGCATACCACAGGTACGCGGAGCCCTACAGTCGCAGCCCTGCGCCCTCGGCAGCCCCTGCCTTGGAGTCAGTACGGCAGGCTCTGCAGAGGGTCTACGGTTGCTCCTTCATGCCAGTGGGTGAAGCCACCCAGTGCCCATCACATGCCAGAGAAGGTCCCTGTCCCCCTCGGGGCGGCCCTGCTTGCCCCAGTCTTTTACGGGCTGAGGCCTTGCTGGAGTCTCCGGAGATGCTGTATGTGATTCACCCTCACCTGCCGTTCTCCCTCCATGACGTGGTCACCTTCAGCCCTGCCAAGCTGACCAACAGCCAGGCCAAGGTGCTGTTCATTCTCTTCCGTGTGCTGAGGGCCATGGATGCCTGTCACCGCCAGGGGCTGGCGTGCGGGGCCCTGTCTCTGCACCACATCGCGGTGGACGAGAAGCTTTGCAGCGAGCTGCGGCTGGACCTGAGTGCCTATGAGAGGCCCGAGGAGGACAAGAGCCAGGAGGCCCCCGTGGCAAGGGGTGAGGCGGGCAGGAAGTCTGAGGAGGAGCGGACAGGGCAGTCTGGGCCACCCCCTAGCCAGGAGGAACTTGGCGGCCTGGTGCTAGACTGGGTGCACGGCCGCATCAGCAACTTCCACTATCTCATGCAGCTGAATCGGTTGGCGGGCCGGAGGCCGGGGGACCCCAACTACCACCCCGTGCTGCCCTGGGTGGTGGACTTCACCACGCCGCACGGGCGCTTCCGAGACCTGCGCAAGTCCAAGTTCCGTCTCAACAAGGGGGATAAGCAGCTGGACTTCACCTACGAGATGACGCGGCAGGCGTTCGCGGCAGGGGGCGCGGGCGGCGGGGAATCCCCCCACGTTCCCCACCACATTTCCGACGTGCTGTCAGACATCACATACTATGTGTACAAGGCTCGGCGCACTCCTCGCGCGGTGCTCTGCGGGCACGTGCGGGCGCAGTGGGAGCCGCACGAGTATCCGGCCAGCATGGAGCGGATGCAGAACTGGACCCCCGACGAGTGCATCCCCGAGTTCTACAGCGACCCTTCCATCTTCCGCTCCATCCACCCCGACATGCCCGACCTGGACGTGCCGTCCTGGTGCGGCTCCAGCCAGGAGTTCGTGGCCGCCCACCGAGCCCTGCTGGAGAGCCGGGAGGTGTCCCAGGACCTGCACCACTGGATCGACCTCACGTTTGGCTACAAACTCCAGGGCAAGGAGGCGGTCAAGGAGAAGAACGTGTGTCTGCACTTGGTGGACGCCCACACGCACCTGGCCAGCTACGGGGTGGTGCAGCTCTTCGACCAGCCTCATCCGCAGCGCCTCGCTGGGACTCTTGCCCTCCTACCGGAGCCTCCACTCATCCCCAGGCTGTTGATCGAGACCATCCAGGAGACCGAGGGCCGGGAGGACCCGGGACAGCTTCCAAATGGGGTGGGCCGGCCAGTTTTAGAGGCCACTCCCTGTGAGGCTACCTGGGCCAGAGACAGGCCAGTGGCAGGAGAAGAGGACTTGGAGCAGGCCACAGAGGCTCTGGATTCCATTTCCCTTGCTGGGAAAGTAGGGGACCAGCTGGCCTCCTTCTCTGGCCAAGCAGCCCCTGGCCTTCTGTCTTTCTCGGTGGCTTCAGCCTCTCGTCCAGGCCGCAGGAATAAAGCTGCTGGGGCAGACCCCGGGGAGGGCGAGGAGGGGAGGATTCTTCTTCCCGAGGGCTTCCACCCCGTGCAGGCCCTGGAGGAGCTGGAGAAAACAGGCAACTTCCTGGCCAAGGGCCTCGGGGGCCTGTGGGAGGTGCCTGAGCAGCCCCGGGGCCGGCCGGCCATCCTGCTGCAGCACCTGTTCCACAGGGACATGCAGGCGCTGGGTGTCCTGTTGGCGGAGATGGTGTTCGCCTCCAGGGTGCGGACGCTGCAGCCCGATGCACCTCTGTGGGTGCGCTTCCAGGCCGTGCGGGGACTCTGCACGCGCCACCCCAAGGAGGTCCCTGTGTCTCTGCAGCCCGTGCTGGATGCGCTCCTGCAGCTGAGTGGCCCCGAAGGCCCCCTGGGAGCAGAGAGGGGCAAGCTGGACCGGCTGTTCGAGTACAGGCCTGTCTCCCAGGGGCTGCCCCCGCCCTGCCCGGGCCAGCTGCTCAGCCCCTTCAGCTCCGTGGTTCCCTTCCCGCCCTACTTCCCCGCACTGCACAGATTCATCCTCCTGTACCAGGCGAGGCGTGTGGAGGATGAGGCGCAGGGGCGCGAGCTGGTGTTCGCTCTGTGGCAGCAGCTGGGCGCGGTGCTGAGTGACATCACCCCTGAGGGCCTGGAGATCCTGCTGCCCTTCGTGCTGTCACTCATGTCCGAGGAGCACACGGCCGTGTACACTGCCTGGTACCTGTTCGAACCGGTTGCCAAGGCACTGGGCCCCAAAAATGCCAACAAGTACCTCCTGAAGCCTCTCATCGGTGCCTACGAGAGCCCCTGCCAGCTCCACGGCCGCTTCTACCTGTATACCGACTGCTTCGTGGCCCAGCTGATGGTGCGGCTGGGGCTGCAGGCCTTCCTCACTCACCTGCTGCCCCATGTCCTGCAGGTGCTGGCAGGCACGGAGGCCTCCCAGGAGGAGACCAAGGACCTGGCGGCGGCTGCCGAGGACGAGGAAAGCGGGCTGCCCGGGGCCGGGCTGGGCTCCTGCGCTTTCGGGGAGGAGATTCCCATGGATGGGGAGCCTCCCGCCTCCTCGGGCCTGGGGCTCCCGGACTACACATCTGGCGTCAGCTTCCACGACCAGGCTGACCTCCCTGAGACAGAGGACTTCCAAGCCGGGCTCTATGTAACTGAGTCTCCCCAGCCACAGGAGGCTGAGGCTGTGAGCCTGGGCCGCTTGAGTGACAAAAGCAGCACTAGCGAGACCTCCCTGGGCGAGGAGCGGGCTCCAGACGACGGGGCTGCCCCCGTGGACAAGAGCAGCCTCCAATCAGGCGACAGCAGCCAGGACTTGAAGCAAAGCGAGGGCTCAGAGGAGGAAGAGGAGGAGGACGGCTGCGTGCTGTTAGAGGAGGAGGAGGGGGAGCAGGAGGAGGTCACCGGGGCATCTGAGCTCACCCTGTCCGACACGGTGCTGTCCATGGAGGCGGTTGTGGCCGGCAGCAGTGGGGGAGACGGGGAAGGACAGGAGGAGCCGCTGCCAGAGCAGTCAGAAGGCAAAGAGCAGAAGATCCTCCTCGGTGAGTTCCCAGGTCTGGGGGTGTCGGCCAAAACATCTCCTACTTCTCCCTGCACCTTTGTAGAGCACCTACTCTGTGCCACGCAGTGGATCGAGCTAGGTCTACCTGCAACACAGATGCAGGCCTGCCTTCACACAGCTCACACCCAGCGGACGAGAGGCTGCAGTGTAGATGGTCTTAAGCATGTGTGTTATGTTAGTGCCATAAAGAACACGGCTGCGTTCCTACCAGGGAGTGGAACTTGGTGCTCTTCAGCTGGGCAAGGTGGCTCACACCTGTAATCCCAGCACTTTGGGAGGCCGAGGAGGGAGGTTCACTCGAGGTCAGGAGTTTTAGACCAGCCTGGCCAACATGGTGAAAGCCCATCTCTACTAAAAATACCAAAATTAGCTGGGCGTGGTGGCGGGCACCTGTAATACCAGCTACTCCGGAGGCTGAAGCAGGAGAATAGCTTGAACCCGGGAGGCGGAGGTTGCAGTGAGCCGAGATCACGCTGCTGCACTCCTGCTTGGGTGAGAGAGTGAGACTCTGTCTCAAAAAAAAAAAAATTAAAAATTAGCCAGCTGTGGTGGTAGGTGCCTGTAGTCTCACCTACTCAGGAGGCTGAGGCGGAGAATCGTTCGAACCTGGGAGGTGGAGTTTGCAGTGAGCCGAGATCGTGCCACTGCACTCCAGCCTGGGCAACAGAGTGAGACTGTCTCAAAAAAAAAAAAAGCAAAGCTGCTTTTCCGTCTGGTTTTCAGGGGTCAGAGCAGGCTTCTTTAAACACAGAGACAGTTGAGGTTCAAGCAGGTGTTGGAAGTAGGTAGGAAGGCAAAAACGGGCAAAAAAAAAAAAAATTCTGAAGGTGAGGGAACAGCGTGCGTGAGGCTGTGAGGCTGTTATGTTCCATTTAAGAGAAGAAGCAGGGAAAGGCCAGTAAGGGGAGACTGAGGGAGTGGAGGGAAGAGGCTGGAGGGAGGGAGCCAGGGTCGGCCCGGCCTTGTTAAGGAGCTTCGGAAGACCCACTGGCAGGAAACGTGCTGCCCGTGGTGTCTGAGGCGGGGAGGCCAGACCTGGGCAGCTCTGCCACTCTTGCGTGGAGGGGGTGATGTGGGGCCGCTGCCTGGGCTGGGCTCTGGGCACAGCTGCGGCCGGGGTGGTTGAGTGGGGTGCCGTGAGGCGGGGCGGCAGGGGTGGTGAGCCCTGCTATCTGAGGTGCTCAGGGCCTGCTCCCGCTCCCAGATACAGCCTGCAAGATGGTCCGCTGGCTGTCTGCCAAGCTCGGCCCCACCGTGGCCTCCCGCCACGTGGCCCGGAACCTGCTGCGCCTGCTGACGTCTTGTTATGTTGGTAAGGAGGCCTGTGGTCGGTGCTGGAGACGGGGCTTCTCCCAGGCCCTCTGCCCATCTCCAGCCCTCTCCAGCGGGGATCCCTCCCAGCCCTCCCCTCCTGGGTCCCAGTCTGTAAGTGGCTGCCTTGGGTAGGGCAAGGGCAGACCACAGGCTGGAGGGAGCTCACGAGGCTAGCACAGCTCTGCAGGGCCAGCCCCTCCTGCCCGCCACTGGCGACTCAGGGCTGCTGGGCCTTCCTCGGCAGGGCCCACGCGGCAGCAGTTCACCGCCAGCAGTGGTGACAGCCCCCCGCTGAGCGCCGGCAACATCTACCAGAAGCGGCCGGTGCTGGGCGACGTGGCGTCGGGGCCGGTGCTCAGCTGCCTCCTGCACCTGGCGCACCTGTACGGGGAGCCCGTCCTCACCTACCAGTACCTGCCTTACATCAGCTACCTGGTCAGTTGCTGGCTGGGCAGCCCGGGGGGGAAGGCCGAGGACCTGAGGGCCAGCCCGGGGCCTCTGGGGTCCTGGGGGTCCGTGGGGCTGCCTGGCCCTCATCTGCTCGGTGGCCCTAGGTGGCCCCAGGGAGCGCCTCAGGCCCCAGCCGACTGAACAGCCGTAAGGAGGCTGGGCTGCTGGCCGCGGTGACGCTGACTCAGAAGATCATTGTGTACCTCTCGGACACCACGCTCATGGACATCCTGCCCCGGATCAGCCACGAGGTCCTGCTGCCCGTGCTCAGCTTCCTCACGTCCCTCGTCACGGGGTAGGCCCTGCCCCACCCGACGTAGGGGAGCTGCCCAGTGGTGGGGCTTCCGGGAGGGGCTGGGAAGCGTAGGGGAGAAGAGCCAACACTGGGCGAGGTGGCATGAGTTCTGGTTTTGAGCCCGGCTGTGTGACCCTAAGCAAGCCACACCCTTTTCCTGTGCCTCAGTTTCCTCATTTGGTTTGGACCAGTTGGTCTTTGAGCTTGTTTCATTTAAAGCTTTTGATATGGCCAGGTGAGGTGGCTCACGCCTGTAATCCCAGCACTGTGAGAGGCCAAGGCAGGAAGATTGCTCAAGTCCAGGAGTTCAAGACCAGCCTAGGCAACAAAGTGAGATCTCATCTCTAAAAATATAGGCCAAGTGGATCAGTTGAAGTCAGGAGTTTGAGACCAGCCAGGCCAACATGGTGAAACCCCGTATCTCCTAAAAATACAAAAAAAATTAGCACCTGTAGTCACAGCTACTTGGGAGCCTGAGGCAGGAGAATCGCTTGAACCTGGGGGGCGAGATCCCACCACTGCAGTCCAGCCTGGGCGACAGAGCAATATTCCGTCTCAATCAATCCATTAATAAAGGTTTTGACAGATTCTGGTCACGTCCTGCAGAGCTGGGGGCTGGAGCTCATGAGCTCTGTCTCCAGGTTCCCAAGCGGCGCCCAGGCGCGGACCATCCTGTGTGTGAAAACCATCAGCCTCATCGCACTCATCTGCCTGCGCATCGGACAGGAGATGGTCCAGCAGCACCTGAGCGAGCCGGTGGCCGCCTTCTTCCAGGTCTTCTCTCAGCTGCATGAGCTTCGGCAGCAGGTGCGTGGACCTGCCAGGCAGGGCGGGCCGGGGCGGGGCCGTGGACCTGGCTGACCCCCCCGTGTGTCTTGCTTACAGGATCTGAAGCTGGACCCCACAGGGCGCAGCGAGGGCCAGCTGCCAGAGGTGGTCTTCTCCGATGGGCAGCAGCGGCCTGTGGACCCCGCCCTGCTGGACGAGCTGGAGAAGGTGTTCACCCTGGAGATGGCGTACACAATCTACGTGCCCTTCTCCTGCCTGTTGGGTACTGCCCCATTGAGTCCCCTTGCTCAGCCTTTGTGGCTGGCTCCTCCCTTGGGACGCCCTGTTCTCTGCCCTTCCCCCAGAGTCCACAGTGGGTTCTAAGCAGTTTTTTGGGTGAGAGCAAAGGGATTTGGCCTTAGACTCCTACCCCCCAAGGGGACATACAAACAGGGACTGGGCATTAGCCAGCAAGAGAGGCCCAGGAGCCGGCCTGCAGCATCCCTGGGGAAGGCAGGAGGGGCAGGGCGGTGGACTGGTGGTCTCTGGGAGTGGGCGAGATGGAAGGAGTGGCCTCCTGTTTCTGAAGCTTCCCCTCTGGGCCTGCCGAGTGCTGTGCTGATGGGTGCAGGGTATCCACTCCCCGGAGGGGACCAGCAGCCCTGTGGTTAGACGTGTGATCGCCCTGACACTGAAATCTAAGCTTTCAGAGGGCAGTGCCCCACCTGTCTCGTTCCGTGTTCTATTTCTAGTGCCCAGCGCGGCACAGCACATATAGAAGACGCTCATGTGTATATCACAACAGAATGAACCACATTTCACCAGGGAGGAAGCAGGCTCAGAGACAGAGTTACTTGCCCAGTGTTGCACAGCCAGTACCTGCCCCATCTTCTGTGGTTCCCGAGTCCTTGGATGGGTGATGGCCGCCGCCTACCATCCTCCCTAATCTCGGAACTTCTACCACTCCCATCCAGGTGACATCATCCGGAAAATCATCCCCAACCATGAGCTGGTTGGGGAGCTGGCGGGGCTGTACCTGGAGAGCATCAGCCCGAGCAGCCGCAGCCCTGCCAGCATGGAGCCCACAGTGCCCAGCACGGGCCCCGAGTGGGACCCCCAGGGCGGACGCTGCCCCCAGGACGACGGCCACTCAGGGACCTTTGGGAGCGTCCTGGTGGGGAATCGCATCCACATCCCTGCTGACTCTCAGCCCGAGAGCCCGGGGCCGCTGGGCCCCATCTCGGGGGCAGGCGGCAGGGGCCTGGGTGGCGGGAGTGAGGATAACGCCCTGAAGCAGGAGCTGCCGCGGAGCGCCCACGGGCTGAGTGGAAACTGGCTGGCCTACTGGCAGTACGAGATCGGTGTGAGCCAGCAGGACGCCCACTTTCACTTCCACCAGATCCGCCTGCAGAGCTTCCCGGGGCACTCCGGGGCTGTCAAGTGTGTGGCCCCCCTGAGCGGCGAGGACTTCTTCCTGAGCGGCAGCAAGGACCGGACCGTGCGCCTCTGGCCGCTGTACAACTACGGGGACGGCACCTGCGAGACGGCCCCGCGCCTGGTCTACACCCAGCACCGAAAGAGCGTCTTCTTCGTGGACCAGCTCGAGGCCCCGCAGCACGTGGTGAGCTGTGATGGGGCTGTGCACATCTGGGACCCCTTCACAGGTGAGCGGGCCCAGCTGCGGCCTGTTCTGGGGTTGCTCCTGCGGCCCCCAGGCCTCTGGGAAGCGGGCCTGGGGGTGGGGGTGTTTTGGGGTTGCTCCTGTGGCCGCCAGGCCTCTTGGAAGAGGGCCCCGGGGTTGGGGACGTCATGCCCCGGAGTCTGCCTAGAAGAGCAGTTAGGGCTCAGAATCTCTTCCGCTTGGGTCTGCGTCACTCCACCGGCTTAGCTGCTGAGTGGCCCTGAGCGAGGTCCTGTTGCTGAAGCATCTGCTGCCGTCTAAACTGAGAGCTCACGGAGGGTTTTGGCTTCATGTGTGGCAGATGGCATTTATTTCGCCAATAGTGGCTTATTTTTTGGCATCACCATAGGGAGAAATAAGGTTAAAAGGGGGGAAGGGGTGGTGTCGGGGCAGACAGAGGGAGGGGGCACCGGGTCAGCAGTGCTGTGCAGAGAGAGGAGGTTGCTTTGGGGATGGGAGCCTGGCCAGACCGTGGAGGCAGGAAGGAGGGAGGGTTAAGAAACATGTTTAGGCCAGATGTGGTGGCTCACGCCTGTAATCCCAGCGCTTTGGGAGGCCAGGAGTTCGAGACCTGCCTGGCCAACATGGCAAAACCCTGTCCTTACTAAAAATACAAAAAAATTAGTGGGGCCTGGAGGCGAGTGCCTGTAGTCCCAGCTACTTGGGAGGCTAAGGCAGGAGTATTGCTTGAACCTGGGAGGTGGAGGTTGCAGTGAGCCGAGGTTGCACCACTGCACTCCAGTGTGGGCGACAGAGCAAGACTCCATCTTCAGCATTTCCTAAGGCTCCCTGGGGGCTGGGTGGCAGGTATGGGGTGAGCTGGGGGGTTAGAAGCAGCGGGAGCTCTCCCAGCAGCTGCTGGCCCCAGATCCACTGGCCTCTCCTCCCCAGGGAAGACCCTTCGCGCAGTGGAGCTGCAGGACAGCCGGGTGCCCCTGACGGCGGTGGCTGTCATGCCTGCCCCCCACACCAGCATCACCATGGCCAGTTCCGACTCCACCCTGCGCTTTGTGGACTGCAGGAAGCCTGGCCTGCAGGTCAGGGGGCATCCAGCATCCTGAGCACTCCCCTGGTTCTCTGGGGACCTGGCAGGGAGGAGAGACTCCCCAAAAACGGAAAGCCAGGATGTTGTTGGGGCATTAGTTACTTTCTCTTTGGTGCCGGCTCACCCGCAGCAGCACCCCCTGGGGGGCAAGACCCTGGCCTGTGAGGGGGGTGGGGTTCTGGGCTTGTCCTGCCCCTCCATGAGGGTCCCAGCTCAGGCCTTCCTGCCATGTGGGCTGCGGTGGTGAGCAGGGCCTCGGGGAGGGGGGGTCGGAAGGTCGGGCGTCAGCTCAGCCATCCTCTTTGCAGCACGAGTTCCGCCTGGGCGGTGGGCTGAACGCCGGGCTTGTCCGCTCCCTGGCAGTCAGCCCCAGTGGCCGGAGCGTTGTGGCTGGCTTCTCCTCGGGCTTCATGGTGCTCCTGGACACCCGCACGGGCCTGGTTCTGCGAGGCTGGCCAGCCCACGAGGGCGACATTCTGCAGATCAAGGTGATGGGCCGGGTCCCCTTCCCTTACCGCCCAGCCCCCGTCCCTGTCCCATCATCACCCCTGCTTGGGGCCTGCCTGCCTGGGGACAGGCTCCAGCCGGTGTGTCTTATATACCTGGCGGAAGACGATGGGCAGGAGGGAGGAGCAGGTCTCGAAGCTGGGGCCTCGGCAGGCGGCAGGCCGTGGGGGCGGGAGCCACGGGGGCTGAGCTGACCCTGCCAGATGTTCTAATGAATAACCCTTGTCCATATTTGTCTTGTTAGGAGGATCAGGGGTCAGGCCCCGTCCGTGACCCAGTTCAGGTTAAATAAGCTCAGCTGGGAGGCTGTTTACTGCCCGCAGACCACTGAGCAGAGTCCACGGCCTGCTGGGCCGCCTTGGAGAGGGCAGGGGCACACCTGGGCATGGGGATCCTGCCCCGCCGCCTCCTCCCCTCCCTTGCCCCCCACCCCGTTCTCAATCACAGGCCTCAGGGAGCTGCTCAGGGACGCCCAGGAGGGGAGGAACAGGGAGGATTTCTGCAGGCAGCTGGGGCTTTCCTCCCATCATGGCTGGAGGCCAGGCGACATGTGTGGCCCCGCTGAGAGCAGGCTGTGGCTGGCTGCCTCCTGGGGCCCAGGAGCCTCAAGCTCCAGGGACCTCTAAATTCTAACTTTCCAAGAGCGTGTCAGAAGGCTCGGGTCAGCCTGGGTGTTAATCCCGGCTCTGCTACTTCCTGGCCCCGTGACCGTGGTGTGGTTACGTCACGTCTCTGAGCCTCAGTTTTCCTCTCTGTAAAATGGGGACAATGGCCACACCCACCGCATAGGGTTGCTATGAAGGTCACGTGTGGTCACGTGCTCGCTCAGCACAATGCTTGTACGTAGCTCTCAAGCTAGAGTGACCACTGGGGTTACTGATGCTGAGTGTATTCAAATGAACCAGGCTGAATATGGCATGGGAGGGTGGCAGCCTGTCACCCACCCAGGACGGCCTGTCTTCCTGGAGAGACTGCAGAGGGAAATGAAGGCCTCGGGGCTCCGGGGTGTGCAGAAGGACCCGGGCCCGGGCTGAGGCTCCCCTCTCCCGGGACAGGCGGTGGAGGGCAGCGTCCTGGTCAGCTCCTCCTCTGACCATTCCTTGACCGTCTGGAAGGAGCTGGAGCAGAAGCCCACGCATCACTACAAGTCGGCGTCCGACCCCATCCACACCTTTGACCTGTACGGCAGCGAGGTGATCACTGGCACCGTGTCCAACAAGATCGGCGTCTGCTCCCTGCTGGAGCCGCCCTCCCAGGCCACCACCAAGCTCAGCTCCGAGAACTTCCGCGGCACGCTCACCAGCCTGGCCTTGCTGCCCACCAAACGCCACCTTCTGCTGGGCTCCGACAACGGGGTTATCCGTCTCCTGGCATAGGCTGGGGCCAGAGCTGGCCAGGCAAGGGTGGGGAAGGCATCCCCCAGGGGGCGAACCCTTGCCCTGTTCCCCAGCAGCAGCTCCCTCCAGGGAGGCCCTGGGCCCCACACCCTTGGTGCCCACGTGGCCTGCCAACCAGGGCCCCCAACTGGGGTTGGGGAGTCCTGGCCCCTGAATCGCCAGAGCCAGCAAGGATGCCAGAGGGGTCTCATTCATGGCCTGGGGCACACTGCTCCTAGCAAGCGGGCAGTGAGAGCAGGAGGAAGGACAGTCACCTTCACTTCTCCCCAGCTCTGCCCTCCGGTCCACGTGAGGACAAGGAAACTCGGCCCTGCCCGGCCAGTCTCTAGCCCCTCAGCCCCTGCTGGGTGCTCTCTGCCCCGTCCCTCCAGGACGGCTCTCTGCCAGCCGCCCCAGTCCAGGGTGCTGTTGGTTCTTGGATTCCAGCCTGAGGAGGCTGGCCACAGTCCAGGAGCTAAGCACCTTGGTCTGCGGTTCAAGTGTCCACCCATCCAGGGCCTGGCCAGGGTGGGACCAGGAGGGGAAGGAGGAAAGAGAAGGTGCCCTCTGCCAGCGGCCCTTGGCCTCCAGGAGTGAGCCCATGCCTTGCCTCCCACCCCTAACCACAGTGTTTGTGCCTTGACCTGAGGAGGCAGCCTCTGGGCCCTGAACCCCTGCTGGGCTCTGTGACCCTGAGGGGAGGGGTGAGAAGAGCCATCTCTGCACCTCGGGTCTCTGCACCTCAGCCTCACATTCAAGAACAGAGCTGAGGCCTGGGGTGGCGCCTGCTGCCTCCTCACAATTTGCAATAGATGTAAATATGACCAATAAATACTTTGGAAGGGCCATGGGATGAACTGAGGCTTGTCTCGTGTGTTTTCCAAGAGATGCAGCCTCACCGTGTACGTGGCCCAAGCCGGCCTCCAGCTCCTGGGCTCAATCGACCCTCCTGCCTTGGCCTCCCAAAGTGTTGGGATTACAGGTGTGAGCCACCGTGCCCAGCCTGAGGCTGATCTCGATGGTGGGGTCAGGGTGGGGCAAGGGGAGACCCGGCGGTGTCCAGGGCAGTGAAGAGCCACCCATGGGGGTGGGAGGCAGCCTGAACGGCATGGGCTGCGAGCCTTCTGGTTCACAAAGCCCACCCAGGCGCGTTTCCAGGACCCTCACTGTGGGGTAGGGGAAAGAGACACTGCTCTGGGGAGGCAGGACACTGAGAGAGGTGACCCCTCCCATCTCTCCTCCCTCACCCCTGCCTTCCAGGCTTGGTCTGAAGGCAGCCAACTTGGATCTGGGCTTGTAAGGTGGGGGAGGGCGCCCCGTCCCGGGTCTGTAAGGCGGGGGTGGGCGCCCCGTCCTGGGTCTGTAAGGTGGGGGTGGGCGCCCCGTCCCGGGTCTGTAAGGTGGGGGTGGGCGCCCCGTCCCAGGTTGGTAAGGTGAGGTGGGCGCCCTAATCCCAGGTTTGTAAGGGTGGGGGGTGGGTGTCCTATCCCGGGCTTGTAAGGTGCGTGTCCCATTCCCAGGCTCTCTGCATAGACTCCTGTGGCTTCCCTGGTCCCTCTGTGGGAGCAGGAGGCAGCTCTTGGGAGGGGAAAGGACACTCAACATGAGGATCTGGATGTGACTCAGCGCCGCTCTGTGTCCTTGGCCAGATCACATGGCCTCTCTGAGCCTGAGTGAAGCAGGGATGATCCACGCCTCGTGGGGTCTCTGGAAGGCTCAGCACACTGCCGGGTTCCTGTGCCTTCCGGATCTGCCCCCTCGGCCACCCAGGTCCAGCCTCTTCATCTCTCTCCTCCTGAACCTCTTTCCAGGCTCACATGGGACCCAAATCCATGGGGTCCTGCGTGGCTGCCTCAGGGTCACACACCTGGGGGGAAAGGGGCTTCTGGCTTCAAGATCAATGTTTAACCGGATGTGCCAGTCAATGTTTACCAGAAGAGAACGCACTCTCTACGGGGTTGGCTGAGAGTAAAGGTCCCGGTGGGCGGAGGGGTGGGCCGGGCCGGCTGGAGCCCGTGCAGAGGGCGGGTAGCACCCAAGTGGGGCCAGAGGAACTTCGAGTGCGGCAGCAAGGAGCCCGCAGAGGTACGGGGGAGGTGGGTGGCTTGGCCTGCTCCCCGGGCGGCAGAGGAGGCAGGGAGCTGCCTTCCCCACTGAGGGGTCTGGGCTGGATTGATTCAGGAGGCCTGTCACTCCCCAGCCTCCTCTGGCAGTGCGGAGCCAAGGCGGGGGCTCCGGGAAGAGTACCTCTGGGACCTGAAACACTGGAGCCTGTTCTTGGCAAGAAGATTCAAACGCCCAGGTCCGAGACGGGGCCTGGTCAGAGTGCTTGTGTGCGATGAGGGTGGGGCCAGGGGCCACAGAAGGACCCTCAGAAGGATTGGCCCCAAGATGGGGTGGGGGGGTGGCTGCGACACCTGCTCTGGCTTATCCTCCTGAGACCCACCCCTGCCCTTCCCAGAGCCAGCCTGGTCAGGGTCAGGGTCAGCACAGGCGGCTCTGGCCGGAATCATTCATTGGGCTCTGCTGCTGGGTCAGAAGGCAGCTCTCCGGCCGCCTGGACAGCCCTGCTGAGACCTCAGGGCCTCACAGGTATGTCCAGCCTCGTGGGTGAGACCCGAACGGCCTGAGAAGACTGGCTCAGAGGACACAGCAGGTTGGGCAGGAGCTCTGGGGTGGAGGCTTTAGGGCAGGCTTCCCGGAAGAGGCGGCCTTGAGCCAAGCCAAATCCAGCCATCGGCGGGTGCCAAGCCTTGTACTCACAGTTTACAGAGACAGCCTTGTTTTATCTTCATTTTTTGAGACGGAGTCTCACTCTGTTGCCCAGGCTGGAGTGCAGTGGCACGACCTTGGCTCACTGCAACCTACACCTCCCGAGTTCAAGCGATTCTCCTGCCTCAGCCTCCCGAGTAGCTGGGATTACAGGCTTATGCCACCACGCCCAGCTAATTTTTGTATTTTTAGTAGAGACAGGGTTTCTCCATGTCGGCCAGGCTGGTCTCGAACTCCTGACCTCAGGTGATCCATCCGCCTCGGCCTCCCAAAGTGGTGGGATGACAGGCGTGAGCCACTGCGCCCGGCCACACAGATGGCCTTATTTTGGTCCTCACCGAGCACGTGAGAGGACTGAGGGACTCAGGCCACCATTTTAAAGGTAACACCAAGCCTGGTGGGGTTACGGGGAGTGCCAAGGTCCTTTGCAAGGGGTAGTCTGGATTGAGACGCAGGTCTGCTGCACAGTGTGGGGCCTAGAAGGAGGGGAATATTTGTGTTTTGCTATTTCCCTCCTATTAACCAAAACACCTTCAGTGCACGAAATGTGAAAGACCAGAAACTTCAAAGAGGGAAGGAACTGGGGAGGGCTGTCCCGCCCCACAGGAGGGGGAGCCGCTTCGCGTGTGTTGTTCTGACTCTGGAACCTGCTTCTTCCCCTTGGCGCTCGTGACTCGGGGCTTGGCCGTGTCTGTGAGTGTGTGGGTAGGAGTCCCTGGCGGGCGTGGGGACGGGAGATGGGAACAGACCTTCTGTCCCCGCCACAGGAACATGGCGCTGCTCTGGGGGCTCCTGCTGCTCAGCTCCTGCTCTGTGGTGAGGCTGGGCTGACGTCCAGGTGGGGTGGGCAGAGGGGGAGAAGAGGGGTGGTGGTGTGGAGGGAGGGCTTGGCTCCCAGGGGGCCCTCCTAGCCTCACCCATTTCTCCACAGTTCTCCCCCGTGAGCGCCATGGAGCCCGTGGACCAGCAGGTACTGGGGAGCGAGGAGCCCGTGACGGGGGACGGCCCCGGGGTCTCACCGGTGGGCTGGGCAGGGTGGGGCCCTGTGGGGAGGGTTGCGCTCCAGCTGCTTCCTCCGTTCTGCAGCTAACTATGGGGCCGACCCAGGAGAGGGTGCTCCCGCTTACCTTCCTCAAGCTGGACAACCAGGTACGACCAGGTGGGGCTGGAGAAGAGTGGGCGGGGCCAGAGGGAGGTGGCCGCAGCAGCAGGGCCGGGGGCTGCGGGGCGAGGCCAAGGCTCTGGAATCTGGAAGCTAGGAGTGTCAGAGGGCGGGGAGGACCAAAGGTGGGGTCCAGGCCCCAGAATGCCAGTGCCCTCCGTCGGATGCCCCCTCTCCCCTCGGGCTGGGACCAGGCCCTGCTGTCCTCAGGACCTGCAACACAGAACCCGGAGCTGACCCCTTGACCTCCCTGCCTCCTGATCTGCCCCCGCAGGAACCTGGTGGCCGGACTGCCCCGAAGAGTCCAGCAAGAGACTGCAGCGGAGACCCCACCCCACAGCAGACCCGCAGGCTAGCCCGGGCCATGACGGCCTTCACTGCCAAGCTGTTCTCCCTGGTGGCTGAAACCTCCACCAGCCCCAACCTCATCCTGTCACCCCTCAGTGTGGCCCTGGCGCTGTCTCACCTGGCACTAGGTACCCTGGCACCACTTGTCCAGACCAAGAGAGATGGGAGGCTAGTAGGAACATGGTACTCCAGGGGTTCTCCAAGGGTGCCTCCTCTACCAGGTCACCTGGCTGCTGGGTTAAAAACTGCAGATTCCCAGGCCCCCACCTGTCGGTCTGTGTGTGTCAGATCTCAGGGACTGGGCGGGGGAATCTGCTTGTTTACAAGTCTTCCAGGTGATTTGTTAGTTTGTCTGGGCAGAGTCTTGCTCTGTTGCCCAGGCTGGAGTGCAATGGCGCCATCTCAGCTCACTACAACCTCTGCCTCCCGGGTTCAAATGATTCTCCTGCCTCAGCCTCCCGAGTAGCCGGGATTACAGGCACCCACCACCACGCCTGGCTAATTTTTGTATTTTTAGTAGAGACGGGGTTTCACCCTGTTGGCCAGGCTGGTGTCGAACTCCTGACCTCAGGGGATCCACCTGCCTTGGCTTC
This sequence comes from Cebus imitator, assembly GCF_001604975.1. Classification (NCBI taxonomy): domain Eukaryota; kingdom Metazoa; phylum Chordata; class Mammalia; order Primates; family Cebidae; genus Cebus; species Cebus imitator. The sequence goes on along the minus strand of NW_016107451.1, from coordinate 1,362,292 downwards.
CCAGAGTTCTGGGATTATAGGCATGAGCCACTGCGCCTGGCCTCTCCTGGTGATTTTTACATGAGAGTTTGATAGCTGCACTCTCTCCCATTGTGCTGGAGGGTCTTGCTCTGGGAAATGGAAGCCCAGAGAGGGAAAGTCACTTGCGAGATGTGAGGTCACCCAGGCTGTCAGCCACGGGGGAGAGACTCAGTCACGCAGAGCAGAACCGTGGCTGTGGGAGGGCGGTGTGTGGTCCTGTGGGCGTGCTCATCACAGGTATCCAGGAGGGGCTAGAGCGGGCAGTGGGGGTGAGAAAGGGCCCAAGTGGGCCTCAGCCAGTGCACTGCCCTCCAGGTGCTCAGAACCACACGCTGCAGAGGCTGCACCAGGTGCTGTATGCCGGCCCCGGGCCCTGCCTCCCCCATCAGCTGAGCCGCCTCTGCCAGGGCCTGGGCCCCGGCGCCTTCCGACTGGCCGCCAGGATGTACCTGCAGAAAGGTGGGTGTTGAGGCCGGGGAGCTCCCTCTGTCCTGCCCTGGGGTGGAGGAGGGCGAGAGACAGGGGCTGGGCCTCTGGCAGCAGGTAGGAGCATGGCTGGCCGTGGAGCCTGAGTCCCGGGGACAGCCTGTGCTCCCTGTGTGCAGGATTTCCCATCAAAGAAGAGTTCCTGGAACAATCAGAACGGATATTTGGTGCAAAGCCTGTGAGCCTGACGGGAAAGCAGGAGGATGACCTGGCAAACATCAACCAGTGGGTGAAGGAGGCCACGGAGGGGAAGATTCCGGAGTTCCTCTCCCAGCTGCCGGGAGACACGGTGTTGCTTCTCCTCAATGCCATCCACTTTCAGGGTGCGCTCCTCCTCCTCACACATCCCCCACCCGGCGTCACCCACCCCGTAGGCCGAGCTGGGTTGTGCAGACCTGTTTTTCTTTTTGAGACAAGTCTCACTCTTGTTCTCCAGGCCAGGAGTGCAATGGTGCGATCTCAGTTCACTGCAACCTCCGCCTCCTGGGTTCAAGCGATTCTCCTGCCTCAGCCTCCTAAGTAACTGAGATTACAGGCGCCCGCCACCATGCCCAGCTCATTTTTTTGTATTTTTAGTAGAGATGGGGATTCACCATGTTGGCCAGGATGGTCTCAAACTCCTGATCTCAGGTGATCCACCCGCCTTGTCCTCCCAAAGTGCTGGGATTATGGGTGTGAGCCCCCGTGTCCGGCCCCCCTTTTTTTTGAGGCTGATCCTCGCTCTGTCACCCAAGCTGGAGTGCAGTGGCACAATCTCAGCTCACAGCAGCCTTCGCCTACTGGGTTCAAGCTATTCTCCTAAGTAGCTGGGATTACAGGCATGTGCCACCACACCTGGCTAATTTTTAGTAGAGACGGGGTTTCACCATGTTGGCCAGGCTGATCTTGAACTCCTGACCTCAGGTGATCTGCCCACCTTAGCCTCCCAAAGTGCTGGGATTACAGGTGTGAGCCACAGCGCCCGGCCGTGCAGGCTTTGTTCTTAGGGTCCCCTTTCTCCTCTGTCTGGGCCATGAGGCAGGGTGTGTCTGGGTGTGGTGGGGGCGGGTGCCCAGGAGCCAGATGAGGTTGTCCTAGAGGGAGTACCTGGGAACAGATGGTCTGAAAAGACCCAGGGGAGATTCCTGGGGGCGTTGCTCGGGTGGGGGGAAGCATGAGCCCAGATTTCAAAACCCCGCAGGAAAGAGACCTCAATCCACTGGATGCCACTGGCATTCCCTGGGATCTTGGCCTCCACCACTCTCCACCTCTTGAATGGGTGCTGGGTGGGATGGGCAAGGGGCTGGGCCCCATCTCCATGACCCTGCCTCTGCCTGGTTGCAGGTTTCTGGAGGAACAAGTTTGACCCGAGCCTCACCAAGAGAGGCTTCTTCCACCTGGACGAACAGTTCACGGTGCCCGTGGAGATGATGCATGCCCCCAAGTACCCGCTGCACTGGTTCTCGCTGGAGCAGCCTGAGATCCAGGTCACCCCCGGTTGTCCCAGCAGGCTGGGCCTGAGTGCTGGGAGGTGGGGAGGGGAGGGGACAGGCTGTGGAGCTCGTACAGGGCTGGGTGGTTGGTGTCTCGCCTTCCTTGCTGCCATGTCCCAGGGGCAGGCAGTTCCAAAGGGTTCCACAGCCCCCTCCTACACGGCAGGAGGACTGAGGCTCCAGGCTCTTCGAGGTTCATTAATTCAATGAAAATATAGGGGGCATTTGCTGTGTGCTAGACACTGTTGTAAGCACTAGAGTTTTTGTGGAGCATGAGGGAGGCCAGGCCTCTGCTCTTAGGAGGGAAGATCCACGGGGCAACAGCAAACTTCCATCAGCACAGGAATTCCAGACGGTGGAAGCGCTATGGAGGGAAAGCTGAAAGACAGGGTGATTTTGGCCCGGAGCGATGGCTCACACCTGTAATCCCAGCCCTTTGGGAGGCCGAGGCAGGTGGATCACAAGGTCAGGAGTTCAAGACCAGCCTGGCCAAGATGCAAAACCTCGTCTCTACTAAAAATACAAAAATTAGCTGGGCGTGGTGGTGCGCACCTGTAATCCCAGCTACACGGGAGGCTAAGGGAGGTGAATCGCTTGAACCCGGGCAGCAGAGGTTGCAGTGAGCCAAGATCGTGCCACTGTACTCTAGCTTGGGCGATAATGAGGTCAGGAGTTTGAGACCAGCCTAACCGACATGGTGAAACCCCGTCTCTACTAAAACTACAAAAATGAGCTGGGCATGGTGGTGGGTGCCTGTAGTCCCAGCTACTCAGGAGGCTGTGGCAGGAGAAATGTTTGAACCCGGGAGGCAGAGGCTGCAGTGAGTCAAGATTGTGCCACTGCACTCCCGCCTGGCGACAGAGCGAGACTCTGTCTCAAAAAAAAAAGATGGCCTCGAACTCCTGACCTCAGGTGATCCACCCACCTCAGCCTCCCTAAGTGCTGGGATTGCAGGTATGAGCCACCACAGCTTGCCTTATTTAGGTAGTTTAGAGTGGTCAGGGAGGATTCTTTGAGGAGGGGCACTGAACTGAGACTCAGGTGACCATTGTTGATGAGGGTTTATTCAAGACCCTCACACAGTGGTCTCAGAAGGGAGGATCTGATTGGATTGGATCTCCTGCATCCTGCGTGGAACATTCTGATTGTATACACATTTTTTTTTTTTTTTTTTTTTGCGACTGAGTCTCGCTCTATCCCCAGGCTGGAGTGCAGTGGTGTGATCTCGGTTCACTGCAAACTCTACCTCCCAGGTTCAAGCGATTCTCCTGCCTCAGCCTCCCGGGTAGCTGGGACTACAGCGCCACCATGCCTGGCTAATTTTTGTATTTTTTAAAGTATAGACCGGGTTTCACCATGTTGGCCAGGCTGGTCTCGAACTCCTGACCTCAAGTGATCTTGCGTTGGCCTCCCAAAGTGCTGGGATATTACAGGCCTGAGCCACTGCGCCCGGCTCTGATTGGATAAAGTTCTGTGCTGAGCTGTCTCAAGTGTCGCCTTCCTTCCCTCTAGCCTGACTGTGGTCCCCTTGGCCTGGGCATTGAGCCCTGGGCGGGACAGTTGTGGCTGAGATGGCAGTGTTTGTTAGCTTCACAAGGCAAGTGTGACGTAGAGCATGGCCACTTCTGCAGGGAGGAGAGGAAGCCACCCCGGCAGCCCTCCTGGGAGGGCCTGGGGGTGAGCGGGACCTGGGCAGAGTGTCCTGGCTTCCCTCCAGCTCACTGTGAAAGGTCTGATTCACCACCCCACCCGCCCCTCTTTTCCCGCTTCCTTTCCCTCCACGCCGTGTCCTGAGCACCCTTCCTTCCGCTTCCTTTCCCTCCACGCCGTGTCCTGAGCACCCTTCCTCATGCTCTGTCTCCTTTCCCTGACGCCTCCGTCTTCCTCTTCCTCAGGCCCTCTGCAGGCAGGCCCAAACAGCCAGACCCCATGCTTATCCTCCTGTGGGTGGGGGTTGTGCACACAAGCACTCTGCCTGGAACCCAGGGAGTCACAGCTGTGGGACGCCCTCGAGCCCCGTGGTGCCTGCACAGCTTTCACTGCAGAATGCCTCCAAACAAAATCCTAATGGCCGGGCACGGTGGCTCACGTCTGTCATCCTAGCACTTTGGGAGGCTAAGGCGAGCAGATCATGAGGTCAGGAGTTTGAGACCAGCCTGGCCAACGTGGTGAAACCCCGTCTGTACTAAAAATACAAAAATTGGCCAGGTGAGGTGGTGGGCGCCTGTAATCCCAGCTGCTCAGGAGGCTGAGGCAGGAGAATCTCTTGAACTCTGGAGGCAGAGGTTTCAGTGAGCCGAGGTCATGCCACTGCACTCCAGCCTGGTGACAGAGCAAGACTCTGTCTCAAAAAGACAGAGAAAAAAAGAAATCTTAAGCCAAATCACAATATATATACACAGCTGGCTGGGAGCAGGTGAAGAGAGAAACCCACATGTATTGAGTGCTGTCTATGAGATAGACACTGCTGAAAACTTTTTTTTTTTTTTTTTTTTTGTGAGATGGAGTTTCACTCTTGTTACCCAGGCTGGAGTGCAATGGCGCGATCTCGGCTCACCGCAACCTCCGCCTCCTGGGTTCAGGCAATTCTCCT
>NW_016107451.1:1353236-1357590 GCF_001604975.1 Cebus imitator | reverse complement strand
TAGAAACGGGGTTTCACCATGTTGATCAGGATGGTCTCGATCTCTTGACCTCGTGATCCACCCGCCTCGGCCTCCCAAAGTGCTGGGATTACAGGCTTGAGCCACCACGCCCGGCCTGGAAACTTTTTTTTTTATTCTGGAGATGTATTTTCACTCTTGTCACCCAGGTTGGAGTGCAGTGGTGCGATCTCAGCTCACGGCAACCTCCACCTCCCAGGTTCAAGGGGTTCTCCTGTCTCAGCCTCCCGAGTAGCTGGGATTACAAGCATGTGCCACCATGCCCGGCTAATTTCTGTATTTTTAGTAGAGACAGGGTTTCACCATGTTGGCCAAGCTGGTCTCAAACTTCTTCTTTTTTTTTTTTTGAGACGGAATCTGGCTCTGTCGCCCAGGCTAGAGTGCGGTGGTGCGATCTTGGCTCACTTCAACCTCTGCTTCCTAGGTTGAAGTGACGCTCCTGCCTCTGCCTCCTGAGTATTTGGGATTACAGGTTCTCGCCATCACGCTGGGCTAGGTTTTTTTTTGTATTTTTAGTAGAGACAGGGGTTCACCATGTTGGCCAGGCTGGTCTTGAACTCCTGACCTCAGGTAATCCGCCCGCTTCAACCTCCTAAAGTGCTAGGATTATAGGCGTGAGCCACCGCGCCCGGCCTGGTCTCGAACTTCTAACCTAGGTGATCCACTCGCCTCAGCCTCCCAGAGTGCTGGGATTACAAGTGTGAGCCACCTCCTGGCCACACTGCTAGAAACTTTAAAAGCATCTCCTTCGGTTCCATGTCCAACTGCAGTGGACGGGTGGTGTGACTCCACCTCACAGAGGAAGTGGAGTGTGGTCCAGGCATGGGCCGGCAGGGTGACCAGCAGCCCCAGCATCTGCCTGGCATGGGAGCACCTGCCTGCCCACCCTCGCCCAGCTCCGTGCTTTCTGGTCCTCAGGCTCTTCCCTTCCTCATCTGCAGGTGGCTCATTTCCCCTTTAAGAACAACATGAGCTTTGTGGTCCTCATCCCCACCCACTTTGACTGGAACGTGTCCCAGGTACTGGCCAACCTGAGTTGGGACACCCTGCACCAACCCTCGGTGTGGGAGAGGCCCACCAAGGTCTGGCTGCCTAAGCTGTATCTGAAACACCAAATGGACCTGGTGGCCACCCTCAGCCAGCTGGGTAAGGAGGCGGTGGGCCGGTTGCCGAGGTCAGGCTGGGCAGGGCGGGCGAGGAGGAAGCCTGTGGCTGGCAGTAGGGCTGGGTCAGAGCCGGCCTGTGTCCTGCTCTTTTCCAGGGCTTCGGGAGGGGGAGAGGGTTGAATATGAACACCCGGCCTCTAGGGCATGTTGGGTGACCCCGTGAATGGGGATCTGCCTTTCTGCCCAAGACCTAGCATTGCAAGGGGAGTCTGGGTAGCGCCTGGGTGGCATGCGAGCCTCCCTGGCTCTCCTGGATGGGGAGGGAGGAGAAGCTGGGGTGTCATGCTGTTAAAGAAATGCTGGGTGTGGTGGCTCACACCTATAATCCCAGCACTTTGGTAAGCTGAGGCAGGTGGATTGCCTGAGCCCAGGAGTCCGAGACCAGCCTGTGCAACATGGCGAAACCCCATCTCTACAAAAAATACCAAAATCAGCCAGGCGTGGTGCATACCTGTGGTCTAAGCTACTCTGGAGACAGAGGTGGGAGGACCTTTTAAGCCCAGGTGGCTGAGGCTGCAGTGAGCCGTGATTGCGCCACTGCACTCCAGCCTGGGTGATAGAGACCCCATCTCAAAAAAATAAAATAAAATAAGAACTAAAATAAATAAATAAGCATTAGGCTGGGCGCAGTGGCTCAAGTCTGTAATCCCAGCACTTTGGGAGGCCAAGATGGGTGGATCAGGAGTTCAAGGAGGTCAGGAGTTCAAAACCAACCTGGCCAACACAGTGAAACCCTGTTTCTACTAAAAAAAAAAAAAAAAAAAATACAAAAATTAGCTGGGCGTGGTGGTGGGCGCCTGTAGTCTCAGCTACTTGGGAGGCTGAGGCAGGAGAATGGCTTGAACCTGGGAGGTGGAGGTTGCCGTGAGCCAAGATCAGGCCACTGCACTCCAGCCTGTGCGACAGTCTCAAAATAAAGAAAGAAAGAAATGAACAAATAAATAAAGCATCTATCCTTCAGCCGTTTGCTAGGCAACTGCTGTATCCCAGGCACTGTAGCAGGCACTGGAACCCCACCTGTACACAGAGCTCAGCCTAATGGGGTGGGTGGACGAATAATCAGGTACTTACAGCAGCATAAATAAGACAGCAAGGGCTTCTCTCAGTTCACCTGGGAGGACACGGAAAACGTACCTAGCTTGGACTTTGGAGCTGGAGATCAGGGAAGGCTTCCTAGAGGAAGTAGTGTTGAAGCTGAGACGTGGAAATTACCCAGGAATTAAGCCGGGATCTGTGAGTTCAAGGTTTGCTGGCCAGGATGTCAGACACCCTCCCAAGCAGCTCCAGGAGCCTGAGAACCGAGGGCAGCTCTGACCAGCCGTCTCTGGCCCTGGGCAGGCCTGCAGGATCTGTTCCAGGCCCCGGACCTGCGTGGGATCTCCGACCAGAGCCTGGTGGTGTCCAGCGTGCAGCACCAGTCCACGCTGGAGCTCGGCGAGGTCGGCGTGGAGGCAGCCGCGGCCACCAGCATCGCCATGTCCCGCATGTCCGTGTCCTCCTTCAGCGTGAACCGCCCCTTCCTCTTCTTCATCTTCGAGGACACCATGGGCCTTCCCCTCTTCGTGGGCAGCGTGAAGAACCCCAACCCCAGTGCGCCGCGGGAGCCCAGGGAGCAGCAGGATTCCCCGGCCAGCAAGGACTTCCGACCAGACCGGGACAAGTTCTTCGGCCCTGACTTGAAACTTGTGCCCCGCTTTGAGGAGGATTACCCCCAGCTTCACAGCCCCAAGTGAGGGGCCATGGCTGCTGCGTCCAGAGTCCCGGCCTGGACCAGCCTCTCCACTCATGTGCCTTTTTCGACCTGCTTTGTGGCACTGGGGCAGGGGCTGGGGGGCCCAGGGGGACAGTCCGAGAGAGGCCATTCTTTCCTGACACCTCTTGGGGAGCTTGGGCTGGGAGCCGGGAGGAGGGCAGGCATTGGAGGATGGGAGGGAGCCCAGAGGTGTCCTGCACTGGGGTCTGGGTGGGAGGGAGGAAGGTGTGCTTCTGGATCTCCCAGGAGACAGGTGAGCTGCCCCCCAGGTCAGCTGGGACACCCTACTTTTGTTTACCAGAGAGAAAGGGAGGGGAGAGGGCTGCCTCTGGGCTTGTCCTCCCAGGACAGGGTGAGGAGCGACAGGCCCTGTAGGTGGCTCGCTCCGTGTGGAACGTGGGTCCCGCACAGCCTAACCTGCCCAGCGCTCCTCGGCCTCCACCCCACCCACGCCTGTGGCCCCAGGCTTCCCGCCGGCCCTCGAGATGCCAGCACTGCCGGGATTCCCATCCTTCCTCTCCTGTCTCCCTCCTCTGCCCAGGAGCTCAGGCACCAAGGCAGGAAAGGCCCCGTGGGCTCCTTGAGGCTCTTTTGTAAGGTTTTTGTAGTGATTTTTATGCCACCTGAATAAAGAATGCATGGGCCTGGCTGGTTTGATGTCACCGTTCTGGGCATGGGTGGGACAGGCGGGGAAGGCGGGGAGGCAGCCGCAGGGTGGGCTGTGCTGAGGGATGCTGGGCCCAGCAGGGGCAGCAGACCGCTCCGTACCACGTTGGGCCTCTGGCCGCTCACCAGGCGTTCTCCAACTTGTGGTCCCCTCTGACCTCACCGGCCCTCCCCAGGGACTCCATGCCAGCCTGCTTCTGCCCCTGGCCTCTTCTGTCTTTGCCTTGGGCAGCGGCAACCAGGGCAGCTCAGAATAGCGCCAGCCTCCCGGTTGGGGAGCAGAACTGGCAATTAGGGAGTTTGTGGAGTTTCTAATTACACAGCGGCCCCTCTGCCAGGAGCTGGCGCCCGCCAGCCGGGGGCAGGCTGCCGGGAGTACCCGGCTCCAGCTGGAGACAGTCAGTGCCTGAGGATTTGGGGGGAGCAGGTGGGGAAACCTTGGCGCAGGGCTGACACCTTCCTCTGTGCCTGAGTCCAGGAGCTGGGACAGCGTGGGTGTCCGTGTGGGTGGGCACGCTTCTCTGCTGGGGGCACAGCCACCTGGAGCCCTAATGTGCGGCGGTTGAGAGCCAGTCGGAGAGACCTGGCATGGAATCGTGCTTCTTGCAAACGAGCAGTGTGGAGAGATGGATAATGAATAAACAAGAGAAACGCGGCCGGGCGCGGTGGCTCACGCCTGTAATCCCAGTACTGTGGGAGGCCGAGGCGGGTGGATCACGAGGTCAAGAGATCGAGACCATCCTGGTCAACA
>NW_016107451.1:1348627-1350286 GCF_001604975.1 Cebus imitator | reverse complement strand
GGTCTCGATCTCTTGACCTCGTGATCCACCCGCCTCGGCCTCCCAAAGTGCTGGGATTACAGGCTTGAGCCACCGCGCCCGGCGAGCAGATCATCTTAAATCAGGAGTTCGAGACCAGTCTGACCAACATGGAGAAACGTTGTCTCTACTAAAAATACAAAATTAGCTGGTCATGGTGGCGGGCACCTGTAATCCCAGCTACTTGGGAGGCTGAGGCAGGAGAATCGCTTGAACCCGGGAGGTGGAGGTGATGGTGAGCTGAGATCACGCCATTGCACTCCAGGCTGGGTAACAAGAGCGAGACTCCATTTCAAAAAAAGAAAAAGAAAATGGGTAGGTACCGGTGCCTTTTACTGAGATGGGGAGCAGAGTGGGGGCAGATTTTAGAGTGCACTGAGGATGTCATTTGGGCACGTGATGGTGGACACGCCGCACTAATACAGGGTGATCACACGTCCCAGCTTGCGCAGGGCAGCTCAAGTTGTGTTTGTGGTTTTAGCTTAACTAATAGAACCCCTGCTGACCAGGCACAGGGGCTCACACCTGTCATCCCAGCACTTTGAGAGGAGGACAACTGAGCTCAGGAGTTCAAGACCAGTGTGGGCAACAAGGTGAGACCCTGTCGCTACCAAAAATACAAAAACATTAGGTGGGCATGGTGGCGCGTGCCTGTGGTCCTAGCTACTCAGGAGGCTGAGGAGGGAGGATCGTTTGAGCCTGGGAAGTCGAGGCTGCAGTGGGCCGTGATTGTACCACCGCACTCCAGCCTTGGTGACAGAGCAACACCCTGTCTCAAAAAAAAAACCAACAACCCTCCTTTTAGCTCTTAGACGTGTCTGTGTTAGCCGGGTGTGGTGGCTCATGCCTGTAATCCCAGCACTTTGGGAGGCAGAGCGGGGAGGACTGGAGACCAGCCTGGAAACAGAGTAAGACTTCATTTCTATTAAAAGAAAAAAGAAATCTTCATGTTTGCATGATAATGTATAGGTTTATCCTCCCTGTTTGGCATCCATGTCAAATGGTAGGAGGAGAATGGCCAGAGTTACGAGTTTGGGCTTATTTTATTTTATTTTTTTTTGAGACCGAGACTCCCTGTGGCCCAGGCTGGAGTGCAGTGGTGCGATCTCAGCTTACTGCAACCACTGCCTCCCAGGTTCAAGCAATTCTCCTGCCTCAGCCTCCCTAGTAGCTGGGATTACTGGTGCCCACCACCACACCTGGCTAATTGTTGTATTTTTTAGTAGAAATGGGGTTTCACCGTGTTAGCCAGGGTGTTCTTGATTTCCTGACCTCGTGATCTGCACACCTCGGCCTCCCAAAGTGCTGGGATGACAGATGTGAGCCACCGCGCATGGCCACTTTTTTTTTTTTTTTTAAGAGACAAGGTCTTACTCTGCCGCCCAGACTGGGTGGAGGGCAGTGGTGCGATCACAGCTCATGGTGGCCTTGACATCCTGGGCTCAAACCCTCTTCCTGCCTTGGCCTCCCGCATGCTGGGATTACAGGCATGAGCCACTGTGCTTGGCATCTATTCATCTTTAATGCCAAGTAGGCAACTGGATATTCTTTTTTTTTTTTTTTTTTTTTTTTTTTTTGGGGTTTTTTTTTTTTTTTTTTTTTTTTTTGAGACGGAGTTTCGCTCTTGTTACCCAGGCTGGA
>NW_016107451.1:1340959-1347822 GCF_001604975.1 Cebus imitator | reverse complement strand
TTTTTTTTTTTTTTTTTTTTAGCTCATAAGGTATCATTCGTGTTAGTGTATTTTATGTGTGGCCCAAGACAATTCTTCTTCCACTGTGGCTCAGGGAAGCCAAGACATTGAACAGCCCACCATAAAACAAAATGAAGACAAGCCTCACGCTGGAAGAGAATATTTGCAACGCAGACAGCTGACAAAGATCACTAACTGCAATCCAGAAAGGACTAGAAGTCAGTGAGAAAAAGAAGCACAACAGAAGAACAGGCCCAGGTAATTCACGGAAGGAGAACCCTAAGTGGCCAATAAACTATGAAAATATGTGTCACCCCCTACTAGTAATCAAGGAAATGCAAATTAAAACCATAAGGACAGGACATCTATTTCATGCTCATCAAATGGGCAACATTTAAATGTCTGACAATAAACCGAGCACAGCTGAGGACAGAAGCAGCAAGTCTCCAGCCCTACAGGTATCTACCAATACAGCCAATTTTTTTTGTTTTGATTTTAATTTCTTCTTTTTTTTGAGACGGAGTTTTGCTCCTGTCACCCAGGCTGGAGTGCAGTGTCGTGATCTCGGTTCACTGCAACCTCCGCCTCCCAGGTTCAAGCAAGTCTCCTGCCTCAGCCTCCCGAGTAGCTGGGACTACAGGCATGTGCCACCACGCCCGACTGACTTTGTATTTTTAGTAGAGATGGAGTTTCTCCATGTTGGTCAGGCTGCTCTCCAATGCCCAACCTCAGGTGATCCTCCCGCCTCGGCCTCCCAAAGTGCTGGGATTACAGGCGTGAGCCACCTGGCCCAGCCACTTATTTTTTTAATTAATTTAGTTTTAGAGACAGAGTTTCACTCTTGTCAGGTGGAGTGCAATGGTGCAATCTCAGCTCACTGCAACCTCCACTTCCCAGTTTTAAGCAATTCTCCTGCCTCAGCCTCTGGAGTAGCTGGGATTACAGGCATGTGCCACCACGCCTAGCTAATTTTATATTTTCAGTACAGGCAGTAGAGACGGGGTTTCTCCATGTTGGTCAGGCTGGTCTCGAACTCCTGACCTCAGGTGGTTCACCCGCCTCAGCCTCCCGAAGTGCTGGGTTGACAAGCGAGAGCCACCATGCCTGGCTGTTTTGTAATACAGCCACTTTGAAGAACAATCTGGCAGTAAGTGTCAAGGTTGTGCATAGTTGCATATGACAGCCCTGGAAGATAAAGATGGACAAACCCCAAAATGGAACTCAGCAATTCCACGTCTAATGATGCCAGCTCAAAAGACTCCCACATATGTGCCCAGGGAAGTGGACACAAGAACGTCAGAGGGGCATCGCTGGTAGTGTCCAATAATGGAGGCTCCCTGAATATCCATCAACAGGAGACCAGATGAGGAGTGGGAAACAGAGTCAACAGCCGTGAAGAATCATGAAGGAACACTTCCCATATCGCGCAGCCTCTGGAGTAGCTGGGATTGCAGGCTCCCACCACCACACTCGGCTAATGTTTTTGTATTTTCAGTAGAGATCGGGTTTCACCATGTTGGCCAGGCCGGTCTCGATCTGCTGACCTCAGGATCTTCCCACCTCAGCCTCCCAAAGTGCTGGGATGACAGACGTGAACCACCGCGCCTGGCTCCTTTAGGAAATCTAATGGAAGAGGAAGGTGTGGAAATGTGTTCGCCTTGGGGTATGGGAGGGCAGCGCAGTAGTGGGTTAAAGTTAGCACCAGATAGTGATGCAATCACAGAATCCAAGCTGAGTGCAGGTCGCTTTAAGAAAGGAGTAGCTGTAATCTGAAGCCTGCTGGACGCTGGATTAGAAAGCAGCAAAAAAGCGCTTGTGCTGGCTGCAGCCCCTCCGCGTGTGGGCTCAGAGGGACGGGGCTGGGAGCGGAGTTGCAGCACGCAGGTAAAGTCGCTCCCTGGCTGCTCCGATGTTGGGGAAGACCGGAGAGCCTCCCCTGGGCTGCGGGGACACGGGAGAGGCAGGGGCACCCCAGGAAGAAAAGAGGGGTGCAAGGGACAGGAAGTGGGGAGACGGCAGCCCCTGCTTCTGGGCACGGGGGTGAGTGGATGGGCGAGGGCAGAGGGAGTGGGGGGCAAGGCAGAAGGCCGGGACCCAGTGATCCCCAAATCCCACTGCACCTACGGAAGAGGCTGGAAGGACTTTTGAGTTAAGTGAGGGGGAAACAGGGGAGGGGGTGGTTGTGGGGAGAAAGGGGAGCTAAGCTGCGGGGTCAGGTCTGAGCTGTACCCAGAGGGGCTGGAGCCGCGAGGGAAGGGGGCTCTTGGGCAGCTGCTTGCAGCAAAGGCAGTCAGGAAGGTGCCCCCCTGCCGCCCAGCCCTGGCCTCTGCTCCCTGGGCTCCCTGCTGCCTTCTCAAAATCAGCGGGTGCTGACGGCGAAGGCAACTTCCCAGCACCACCCAGCAGCTGGCCTCGGCGCCCTGCCTGAGGGCTGGGATGCAGGACAGCTGGGTCCTGGCCGGCCCCCACCACCCTCCTTGGCTAAATGAGCTGTGAGTAAAGACTGGGAGACGAGGTTGTGGTCTCTGGTAAACAGTGCCCACTATGTAGGTGTGGAGGGTGGGGGACCCGGCCTCGGGGACTGGAGGGAAGGGCAGTGCTGGGGGCACCCTTCCTGCTTCCTCTGCGGTGAGCCCCCGGGAGGGGTGGTCTAAGCCAAAAAGAAAAGCTGCGGGTTTCCCGGAAACACCACCACTGCCCGGCCGAAGCCCTACCCAGCGTGAGCCCCCAGGTTCAGTGGGGTTGGGGGTGGGGAGTCCTGTTCTGGGGCTGGTTCTTCTGGGGTGTGGGAGGTGCAACTCCACGGGGCCCTGGGCGGACGCGTTCAGGTTCCGAGACTGCAGGAAACATTGTTTGCAGCCGGTCACCAGGTGGTAGGCCAGAGGGGACCCCTCAAAATCCCCCCAGAGAGCCAGGGAAAGGGGGAGGTGCCCTCCCTGCACTGTCTGCCAGGCCTGCTGCCATGTGGCGTGAGGGCTGTGTGGTTCTGGGAAGGAGGAGGTGGTGGTGGAGGGGTTTGTCTGGGAACTGGGTTTAATCTGAAACACATGTCTTGGCTTGAGTTTGTCTGCCTGTTATCCACCTAACTTGGAGGCAAGGTCACAAAAATCCCAGTTTCTGTGTTTCTTGATCTGGGCAATTGTCAGAAAATAAGGCCTGACCTTGGCGCAGCAGCGGGGGACCTGCCTCTCCCTGAGCCCTCCCCCCCTGGTGAGGACAGGAGTTGGGCTTGGATAGTGCCCTTTGGACAGGGTGGCATCATTGCCTGTGGCCGCAGCCAGCCAAGTCGCCTGCTCAGCCGTGAATGGCCACAGTGGACAGGGTATTGTGAGTGTGCCGAGCCCCCCACGCAGACCCGACCCTCTGCCTCTCACCGCCTAGTAGGGTTTTCAGTCATCTCTCCTCGTCCCTTATCCAGACAGCTTCAGGTGGAGGATACGGCCTGCCGTTCACACTCTGGGCCCCCATGTTCCTTCCCTGCCAGGTTCCCTCATTTCACCTCAGCCTACCCACATTGTGACAATGATCTGTCCCCTGATCTGGGGTTTGGGCTTAGGCTGTAGGGACTAAGACTGAAGTCCCACCTTCAGGTCCATTTGTCACTTTAGTATCCTTAAATACTGTGCCAGGATAATGGACGGGCGCGGTGGCTCACGCCTGTCATCCCAGCACTTTGGGAGGCTAAAGCGGGCAGATCACCTGAGGTCAGGAGTTTGAGACCAGCCTGGCCGACATGGTGAAACCCCGTCTCTACTAAAACACAAAAATTAGCCAGGTGTGGTGGCTTGCACCTGTAATCCCAGCTACTCAGGAGGCTGAGGCGGGAGAATCGCTTGAACCCAGGAGGCGAAGGTTGCAGTGAGCTGAGATCGCGCCACTGCACTCCAGCCTGAGGGACAAGAGCGAGATTTCGTCTCAAAAACAAAACAAAACAACTGCCGACGAGCCTGTCTCCTCCCTCAATTCCTTAGTTCGGCCAGAGGAACGAGAGCGAACACGGTTTCCTCTTGTCTTGCCTCCTGTGTGCCTCACTGCATTTTTGGTCTCCAATAAAGCAGTCTGCAGAGGCTCGGGGGAGGCTCCTGCCAGCTGGGTGGGGCCGGCTGTAGGCCTGGGTGGTGGCAGGGCCTCTGTCTTGCGCGGCAGAAAGCTTTCTCCCTGCATGTCAGCGCAGCTCGTGCAAGAGCAGCTGGCCGGGAACACGGGGTCTTGGAACTCTGGCCGGAGACGCGGCTCGAGGTCGGGTTTAGAAAGCAAGCCAGGCTGAAGCTCAGCAAACTCAAAGGCAGTCTTCTTCGTGCCCTGCGATATTGTCCAGTGGATTATCAGATTTAATTTTAAGGACTAGAGCCAAGAGTCACACAATGTCCTCCCCAACTTTCTGATTCAATTTGTTCTGGGAAGTCAAAAAGTCTGTGTGCCGTGTGGGTGGATGTGTGTATAAACGGATGATCATGTGTGCTGCGTGGGAGGTAGGGCAGGGGACACAAGGCCATTCAGATTGTACATTTTTTTTCTTTTTGAGATGGAGTCTCATTCTGTCACGAGGCTGGAGTGCAGTGACATGATCTCAGCTCACTGCAACCTCTGCCTTCTAGGTTCAAGTGATTCTCCTGCCCCAGCCTCCTGAAGAGCTGGGATTACAGGCGTACACCACCACGCCCAGCTAATTTTTTTATTTTTTGTAGAGATGGGCTTTCTTTCACCATGTTGGCCAGGCTGGTCTTGAACTCCTGACCTCAGGTGATCTGCCCGCCTCAGCCTCCCAAAGTGCTGGGATGACAGACGTGAGCCACCGCGCCCGGCCAAGGGAGGAAGAGCTTTTGAAAGGGAACTGTCAGAGAACGGAATGAGCTTCCTGTGAGGCCACGGGTTCCAGGCCAGAGAATTCCAAAGGCAGTCTGAGAGTGTGGAGGGCTAGCAGGTGCCAGACTGGATGCCTCCATTCTTGGTGTCCTGTGATTCCATGGAGGAGACCTGGGTTCTGCCCCTTTCTCCTGGGAGCGGCTGCCCCAAGTCTGATCACTGGAGGGGGTTGGCTGCTTCCAGGGCCAAGCCTTGGTACACATTTGTGCTCCGCCACGCTCCACGCAGAGTAGCCCTGCTGGGGTGGGGCCCCACTGCTCTGGATCACTTTTTTTTTTTTTTTTTTTTTTTAGACAGAGTCTCACTCTGTTGCCCAGGCTGGTGTGCAGTGGTACCATCTTGGCTCACTGCAATCTCTGCCTCATGGGTTCACTTGATTCTCCTGCCTCAGCCTCCCAAGTAGCTGGGATTACAGGTGTGTGCCACCACGCTTGGCTAATTTTTGTATTTTTAATAGAGATGGGGTTTCACCATGTTGGTCAGGCTGGTCTGGAACTCCTGACTTTTGTGATCCACCGGCCTTGGCCTCCCGAAGTGTTGGGATTTCAGGCGTGAGCCACTGCACCTGGCCTGCTCTGGGTCTTTAAAAGCTTTCAGTTCAGGGGCTGGGTGCGGTGGCTCACACCTGTAATCCCAGCACTTTGGGAGGCTGAGGTGGGCAGATTGCCTGCGATCAGGAGTTTGAGACCAGACTGGGCAACACGGTGAAACCCTATTGCTACTAAAATATGAAAAATTAGCCAGGCATGGTGGCACATGCCCATAGTCCCAGCTACTCAAGAGGCTGAAGCGGGAGAATTGCTTGACCCCAGGAGGCGGAGGTTGCAGTGAGCTGAGATCGCTCCACTGCACTCCAGCCTGGGTAATGGAGCAACACTCCATCTCAAAAATAAATAAATAAAAGCTTTAGGTTCAAAGGAGCATCCCCTGATGCAGATAGTGCCCCGAAAGCTCAAGCTTGTGGTGTGACTGTGGGCCCTGGGGTGGGGGTGGGGGTGGGGGGGAAGGAGTGGGAGGGCAGGGGCAGAGGGGCTGGGGCAGCAGGGGGCGGGAGAGCCTTGCTGGGAGGGATTCGCCCTCAAGCTGAGGGTCCACTTCCAGGTGGGGGGCGTGGCAGGGGAAAATGCCTCCCCCTGCCCATTGTCTGTGCCCTGCCTGGAGTGGCCAGGAAGGGCCAGCGCAGGGGTGAGGGCCAGGCTGCTGCCTTGAGCTTTTCCTGCAGGCCCCAGGATGCAGGCCCTGGTGCTTCTCTGGATTGGAGCCCTCCTCGGGCACAGCAGCTGCCAGAACCCCTCGGGCCGCCCGGAGGAGGTCAGTAGGCGGGTGGGAAGGGCGTGCTCAGCATTCCTGGCCCCTCCTTGGCAGGCAGCACGGAGACAGGACAGGGAACCAAGTCCTGGGTTCCAGGCCAGGCTTGACCTTTACTTCTCCAGGGTCGGAGTTTCTCCAGCAGCAAAACAAAGAAAATGTTTTGCCTCACCTTTCATGGAATGGAGTGGAGACAAGAGTAAGACCCCAAAAAAGTAAAAATCCAAGCACTTTAACAAGCCCGGGGCTGCCCCCTTCAGTCAGGATCTTTTCTTGGCCGGGCGCAGTGGCTCATGCCTGTAATCCCAGCACTTTGGGAGGCCAAGGTGGGTGGATCATGAGGTCAGGAGTTCAAGACCATCCTGGCCACTTTGGTGAAACCCCATCTCTACTAAAAATACAAAAAATTAGCTGGGTGTGGTGGCGTGTGCCTGTAATCCCAGCTACTCAGGAGGCTGAGGCAGAAGAATCGCTTGAACCCGGCCGGTGGAGGTTGTGGTGAGCTGAGATGGCACCATCTCCAGACTCTGTCTTAAAAAAAAAAAAAAAAAAGAGACTGCAGTGAGCCACAATCGTGCCACTGTAGTCCAGTCTGGGTGACAGAGCCAGACCCTGTCTCAAAAAGAGAAACTCAGTTCTTTTTTTGAGACAGAGTCTCACTCTTGTTACCCAGGCTGGAGTGCAATGGC
>NW_016107451.1:1338171-1340498 GCF_001604975.1 Cebus imitator | reverse complement strand
GATCTCGGCTCACCGCAACCTCCGTCTCCTGGGTTCAGGCAATTCTCCTGCCTCAGCCTCCTGAGTAGCTGGGATTACAGGCACGTGCCACCATGCCCAGCTAATTTTTTATATTTTTAGTAGAGACGGGGTTTCACCATGTTGACCAGGATGGTCTCGATCTCTTGACCTCGTGATCCACCTGCCTCGGCCTCCCAAAGTGCTGGGATTACAGGCGTGAGGCACCGTGCCCAGCGAAACCCCATCTCAAAACCAACCAAACAAACAAAAAAACCAAATATAAAATGAAGCCACTTCAAATGAAGAAAACTAGCAAAGACCCAGGCACATGGCGGGCACTTAGTAAGTGTAGTTGACTCTGCAAAAAGGTCAGAAAGCCCAACGGTCCCTTCGGGATGGAGGAGACACCAGGGCATGGAGGACAGGGAGGGCTTGAGAGGAGGGTAAGGAAGAGGCCTGGGAGCAGCAAGCAAGGCTGACCAGATGGGGGGGGCCTGGTTTGGCCTGAACACAGGGTTTTTGTGGGCTTGGAATGGAGGGTTCCTTGCCAAATTTTTTTTTTTTTTTGAGCCAGGGTCTCACTCTTTTGTCCAGGCCGAAGTGCAGCGGTGCAATCATGGCTCACTGCAACTTTTGCCTCCTGGGCTCAAGTGGTCCTCCCACCTCAGCCTCCCAAATAGTTGGGACCACAGGCACATGCCACCATGCCCAGCTACTTTCTCTGTGTATCTTTTGTAGAAACAGGTCCTCACCATGTCCGTCAGGCTAGTCTCAAACTCCTGAGCTCAAGCCATCCACCTGGGATTACAGGCATGCGCCACCACACCCAGCTACTTTTGTATTTTTAGTAGAGGCGGAGTTTCTCCATGTTTGTCAGCCTGCTCTTGAGCTTCTGATCTCAGGTGATCTGCCCACCTTGGCCTCCCAAAGCTCTGGGATTACAGGCGTGAGCCACTGTGCCTGGCCTATTATTTATTTTTCGAGACAGGGTCTCAGTGTGTCACCCAGGCTGGAGTGCAGTGGCGCAATCTTGGTCCACTGCAACCTCCGCCTCCCAAATAGCTGGGACTACAGACACACACTGCCATGTCTGGCTAATTTTTTGTATTTTAGTAGAGATGGAGTCTTACTCTGTGGCCCAGGCTGGAGTGCCATGGTATGGTCTCGGCTCACTGCAACCTCCGCCTCCAGGTTCAAGCGATTCTCCTGCCTCAGCCTCTCAAGAGGCTGGGACTACAGACACACACCGCCATGTCTGGCTAATTTTTTGTATTTTAGTAGAGATGGGGTTTCACTGTTTTGCCCAGGCTGGTCTCGAACTCCTGACCTTGTGATCTGCCTGCCTCAGCCTCCCAAAGTGCTGGGATTGTAGGTGTGAGTCACTTGGCTGCCAGTTTTTAAAAAGCGTGTCATAGGTTTGTGGCTTACGGGTCACAAGTGTTTAAATCTGGCCATCAGGCCAGGCACAGTGGCTTATGCCTATAATCCCAGCCACTTGGGGCTGAGGCAGGAGAATCGCTTGAACCTGGAGGCAGAGGTTGCAGTGAGCCGAGATCATGCCATGGCATTCCAGCCTGGGCCACAGAGTAAGACACCATCTCAAAAAAAAAAAAAAAAAAAAAAAAAAAAAAGACAAAGAACCTGGCTAGCCAATCTCTCTTCTGGGCTCCCTCATCCCACAGAGAGCTCATGCACAATCAGAGTACAGTCATTCCAGTACTAGGCCAACACAGAAAGATTAGGAAGGACAGTCCAAGGGGCCAGAACCACCACCCTACAGAAAGCCACAAGGAGGCGGTCATTCACTGTTCATCTCCACGTGTCCTTGTCCTCAAACCCAAGACTTCCCGTCTTCTGCCAGGGCTCCCCAGACCCCGACGGCACAGGGGTGCCGGTGGAAGAGGAGGATCCCTTCTTCAAGGTCCCTGTGAACAAGCTGGCAGCAGCAGTCTCCAACTTTGGCTATGACTTGTACCGGGTGCAATCCAGCATGAGCCCCACGGCCAATGTGCTCCTGTCTCCACTCAGCGTGGCCACCGCGCTCTCCGCCCTCTCGCTGGGTGAGTGCTCCGATACAGGAAGCCCCAGTTCTGGGGAGCCCGCCTGTGGCCTCTGCGTAAATGTGGCTGAGTTCATTGACATTTCCGCTCAGGGAGGGGTGAAGTAGCACGAGGGGGTTAGCTTGGGGGTCCCAGCAGTGCAAGCAGGAGCTCAGGGCTGTGCACGAACAATTCCACGAACAATTCCCCAGCTCCCAGAAGGGGCTGGGTGCCACTGACATGGTGCTTGGCCTCAGGGGCCACTTCTTTTTTTTTTTTTTTTTTTTT
>NW_016107451.1:1335009-1336831 GCF_001604975.1 Cebus imitator | reverse complement strand
TCTCACTTTTGTATTTTTAGTAGAGATGGGGTTTCACCATTTTAGCCAGGATGGTCTCAATCTCCTGATCTCATGCTCTGCCCGCCTCGGCCTCCCAAAGTGCTGGGATGACAGGTGTGAGCCACTGTGCCCGGCCAGAATGGTCTTAAGGGCTGTGATGGGAGGAGTACGGGGACTGGTGCCCTCACTCCCACCTCTAGGCTTGATGTCTTTGACCTACTTCAGGAAAATCTCTAAGGAGGAAAATTCCTTGGCCACCTAGAGTTTCTCTGAGATCAGCCTGCCTGGACCCTCAGCAGACAAAAGGAATGAGTATGGTATCTGTGTTCTGCAAGGGGCTTGACTTGGGCCCTGGTGTGCAGTTATCAAGGTCCACATCCTTGTCTCCGGCAGGAGCGGAGCAGCGAACGGAATCCATCATTCACCGGGCTCTCTACTACGACCTCATCAGCAGCCCAGACATCCATGGCACCTATAAGGAGCTGCTTGACACTGTCACTGCTCCCCAGAAGAACCTGAGGAGTGCCTCCCGGATCATCTTTGAGAGGAGTGAGTCGCCTTTCCAGCCCAAGCTGCCTGAGGGATGTGGGCTCTATGCTCCAGGCCGGGGATTCGTTTCTACACACAGCTCACGTAGGCTCAGGCCAGGCCTGGCACCAGAGGGAGGAAGGGCTCATGAGCCCAAAGAGAGTCAGAAAGAGGAAGTGGGCCGCAGGAGGTGATGGGAGGCGGAGGCATGACGATGAACAGCACGGTGGGGTATCTGCCACGCCCTGCCCGTTGCCTGGGGATGCCAGCAGAAGTGCCAGCAAGTCACAGAAAGATGCTGGCTGGGAAGTCAGGGCCTGTCGAGCGATAAACCTGAACCTGCAGGCTCTGAAAGATGGCACGCTCACCTCTCCTCCGCCTCTTCGCAGAGCTGCGCATCAGATCCAGCTTTGTCGCACCCCTGGAAAAGTCGTACGGAACCAGGCCCCGGGTCCTGACAGGCAACCCTCGCTTGGACCTTCAGGAGGTCAACAACTGGGTACAGGCGCAGATGAAAGGGAAGCTCGCCAGGTCCACAAAGGAGATGCCCAGTGATGTCAGCATCCTCCTCCTCGGCGTGGCACACTTCAAGGGTGAGGGCTTCTCCACTGCTTTCTCATTTATGGTATTGTACTTATTTTTGAGACAGAGCTTCACTCACTCTGTTGCCCAAGCTGGAATGCAGTGGCACGATCTCAGCTCACTGCAACCTCTGCCTCCTGGGTTCAAGCAATTCTTGTGCCTGAGCCTCGCGAGTAGCTGGGATTACAGGTGCCCACCACCACTAATTTTTTGTATTTTAGTAGACAGGGGGTTTCACCATGTTGCTCAGACTGGTCTTGAACTCCTGAGCTCAGGTGATTCACCTGCCTCAGCCTCCCAACGTGCTGAAATTACAGATGTGAGCCACCACGCCTGGACCTTTTAAATTTATTTTTAAAGTAAGAGACAGGGTGTTGCTATGATGCCCAGGCTGGTCTTGAACTCCTGGGCTCAAGTGATCCTCCCACTTCAGCCTTCCAAAGTGCTGGGATTACAGGTGTGAGCCACTGCACCCGGCCCTTTTAAATTTATTTTAAATTAAGAGACAGGTGTTGCTATGATGCCCAGGCTGGTTTCAAACTTCCGGGCTCAAGTGATCCTCCCACCTTGGCCTCCCCAAATGCTGGGATTGTTACCATGTCCAGCTTTCCACTTCTTTGACCAGGGGTGGAGGGCAGGCATCAGAGGGGGCTTGGAAAAGGGAGGTGGCAAAGACCTGGCCCAACATGGACACGTGCACAGCTGGGGGAGG
>NW_016107451.1:1332554-1334499 GCF_001604975.1 Cebus imitator | reverse complement strand
GAATGAACACTGGGCCTGTCTCGGTCTGGGCACTGAATGAGATTTCTGGCTTTTGAAACAAACAAGATTTCTTTCTTTTGAGATGGTCTCACTCTGTCGCCAAGGCTGGAGTGCAGTGGCGTAATCTTGACTCACTGCAACCTTTGCCTCCCAGGTTCAAGTGATTCTCTTGCCTCAGTCTCCTGAGTAGCTGGGATTATAGGCGCGTGCCACACCTGACTGATTTTTGTACTTTCAGTAGAGAGGAGGTTTTGCCATGTTGGCCAGGCTGGTCTTGAACTCCTGACCTCAGGTGATCCACCCTCAGCCTCCCAAAGTGCTGGGACTACAGGTGTGAGCCACTGCACCTGGCCAAATCAGACAAGGTTTAAATCCCAGCTCTGCCTGTGCTAACTGTAGAACTCTGCACACATTCCAGGCCTATGTTCTCACCTTTAATGTGAGGATAATACACCCACTTCACAGACACCTTGTGTGTTGTCCCCAAGTTTCACAGCAGCCCTAGTGCTGTACCTGAGACGTAGCAGGTGGTCAGCAACACCCTCTAGGCTGTGGTCATGTGTCTGGAGATTGTTCCACAGGCCTAGTGTGGGGCCAGCTCCATTCAGAGAAGGCCTTGTGGGGTGGCATCGGGCAGGGGCTGGGGCACCTCCCTGTTAAAATGCTTTGTAACCGTCTATGAGGCACCAGCCAGAGTGGCCCCCTGGACTGGAGAAAAATCCTGAGTGGCTTCCTGCTTCAAGCACTGGTCTCCAGCGAGGGAAAGAGCAGCTTACAGGAAACTATAAAGGAGCGTGGCCCTCGGGGCTCTGAGAGTCAGCAAGTCATGACACCTCTTTGGCTTCGGAACGTTTTCAGCTACGAGGGGACATTTCCGAGGACCTCAGAGACCTCTTCCAGCTCAGACCTTCCTTGACTCTGTCTCCCAGGGTCACTGTTGTAGGAGTGTACACAAGTTTATTTCTGTTTTGAGATGGAGTTCGCTCTTTGTCACCCAGGCTAGAGAGCAGTGGTGTGATCTCAGCTTACTGCAACCTCTACCTCAGCCTCCCAAGTAGCTGGGATTACAAGTGCCCATCTCACTTTTGTATTTTTAGTAGAGATGGGGTTTTGCCATGTTGGCCAGGCTGGTCTTGAACTCCTGACCTCAGGCTGATTCCCCCAACTTGGCCTCCCAAAGTGCTGTGATGACAAGAGTGAGCCACCGTGCCAAGCCACCAGTTTACTTTTCTTGCAGGTTATCACAGAACATGTACAATCTAGAGTCTAATCAACCAGATCAACGTGTTGCCATCTGAGTTTGCTTGTGAACGGTACTCAGGGTCCCGGAACTAACTGTGGGGTCCAAACCACACTCGGTGAGACAGGCCGATCCTGATGCGTCAGAGCCCCTCACAGCTAAGGTTCCTTTAGTCGGGCAATTTTCAACAACTTACTGTGGGGACACAGCATGGTCCCACTGTCTTTCTGGTCTCAGAATATTTCATTCATTTCATTCCAGGGCAGTGGGTAACAAAGTTTGACTCCAGAAAGACTTCCCTGGAGGATTTCCACTTGGATGAAGATAGGACTGTGAGGGTCCCCATGATGTCAGACCCTAAGGCTATTTTGCGCTATGGCTTAGATTCTGATCTCAACTGCAAGGTCTGTGGGGACAGGGAGGGTGATGGGGGCAGGGGGGGTGGTGGTGGGGGGAGGGGACAGAGAAGCAGAACAGTGTAGTGGAAACAGAATGACCTTTTAGACCTGACAGCTGTGTATATTCCTCCTGCTGTGTTACTTTGAGCAGGTTAATAAGATCTCTGAGCCATTCCTCTTCTTAAGATGGGGGGCCGGGTGTGGTGGCTCACGCCTATAATCCAAGCACTTTGGAGGCCAAAGTGGGTGGATCACCTGAGGTCGGGAGCTCAAGACCAGCCTGACCAACATGGTGAAACTCCGTATG
>NW_016107451.1:1326563-1332064 GCF_001604975.1 Cebus imitator | reverse complement strand
TTTTTTTTTGAGACAGACTCTTCTGTCTCCCAGGCCGGAGTGCAGGGGTGCGATCTGAGCTCACTGCAACCTCGCCTTCCAGGTTCAGGCGATTCTTCTGCGTATCTAGGATTGCAGGTGTGCGCCACCACGCCCAGCTAATTTTTGTATTTTTAGCAGAGATGAGGTTTCACCACGTTGGCCAGGCTGGTCTCGGACTCCTGACCTGGTGATCTGCATGCCCTGGCTTCCCACCAGTGTTGGGATGATGGGCGTGAGCCACCGCGCCGGGCCACTGGCTGGCATTCTAAGGCTCTCATGTGCCCCTGACTTCTTTTAGCTCTCGATCTGTGACTGTTAGCCTTCCTTGGGCCATGGCTGACACGATCTCTGGGAATCTGACAGCACTGCGGGAACCCGGGAGAGTTTCAGGCAGGGCTGTCAGATCCCCAGAGTCACACAGCAGGCGGAATATACACAGCTGTCGGATCTCACACCAACAGCTGTGCACACACACATCCGTCAACAACCTCAGGGGGCTCTTGGGACCCTGACACCACCCATTCCATGGACCTTGGGTTAAGAGCCTCTGTTCAGAGGACGCTTTTGCTCTTGGTGGCTGGGGCGGCGCCTCCGAGCCCTCCCCCTGCCGCCTCTGCATTCCCACCCCGGACAGCACTCTCCCCCTAACAAGTGATCAGTAAATGTTGGCAGAAGGACTTTGGGAGAAAATAAAGACCTGAAAATACAACTCTAGCTCCTCAGAACCACAGGAGGACATTCTTTCAGCAGATACTCAGTTGGTATCAGGCCTAGGTGAGGAAAGACAACAGCACAGTCTTTGAAGAAACGTCAGGAGAGGGCTTGCTGCCAGAAAGCCATAACCTAGAGGGGGGTTGCTAAACAGATGAGGGGCTGGTGGGAAGACGAGGCAGGGCCCCACCCCGGGAGAGGAAGGGCAGCTCTCGGCCATGTCCACCTACTCTCTGGCTCTCAAGGACTAACCCACGTGCTTTCTCACTTGTCTCAGATTGCCCAGCTGCCCTTGACCGGAAGCATGAGTATCATCTTCTTCCTGCCCATGAAAGCGACCCAGAATTTGACCTTGATAGAAGAAAGCCTCACCTCTGAGTTCATTCATGACATAGACCGAGAACTGAAGACCGTCCAAGCGGTGCTGACCGTCCCCAAGCTGAAGCTGAGTTACGAAGGCGAAGTTACCAAGTCCCTGCAGGACATGAGTACGTCTGCAAGCCCCTTTTGCTCTCGGGGGGATGGGGTGGGGTGGGGTCGGGTTTTCGGGGCCTTTACTTTGGTAAGCAGAACTCAAGGGCTCCGCAGCCTTGTACGGAGGCCATGGATGATTTCTTCATCCTCATAATGTCAGAAGGGAAGGCTAAACTGCCTTCTCTCATCAGACTCCTTCCTCAGCCTGTGCAGCAGGAGCTCAGAACACTGCCCCTCCAGTCAAGCCTGTCCGGCCTGTGTTCTAATCTCTCCCTGACTTGCTGAGTCACTTAACCCTCAGCCAGCTCAGCGCTCTTCACGCCTCACAGAAAGTCAACGGTGATGTGCCATCCCAGCTTGCTTGCAACTGGACCCCTCGGTTGGGGTGCTGGGCAGGGTTTTAACAGAAATCTCTCTCAATCTCTACAGAGCTGCAATCCCTGTTTGATTCACCAGACTTTAGCAAGATCACAGGCAAACCTATCAAGCTTACTCAAGTGGAACACCGGGCTGGCTTCGAGTGGAATGAGGACGGGGCAGGGGCCACCCCCAGCCCAGGGCCGCAGCCTGCCTACCTCACCTTCCCCCTGGACTATCACCTCAACCAGCCTTTCATCTTCGTACTGAGGGACACAGACACCGGGGCCCTTCTCTTCATTGGCAAGATTCTGGACCCCAGGGGCACCTAATACCCCAGTTTCATATTCCAGTGCCCTAGAAGAAGACCCCAGAGGGACAGATTCCACACCACCCGAAGGCTGCCCCTGTTACCTTTCAGTGCATACAATAAAAGAGCTCAATCCTTCACTCCTGGTACTTCCTTCCTCCTCCCCCCACTTTGAGCTATGCTATATATATATATATTTTTTTTTTTTTTTTTGAGACGGAGTTTCGCTCTTGTTGCCCAGGCTGGAGTGCAATGGCGCCATCTCGGCTCACCGCAACCTCCGCCTCCTGGGTTCAGGCAATTCTCCTGCCTCAGCCTCCTGAGTAGCTGGGATTACAGACACGCGCCACCATGCCCAGCTAATTTTTTGTATTTTTAGTAGAGACGGGGTTTCACCACGTTGACCAGGATGGTCTCGATCTCTTGACCTCGTGATCCAGCCGCCACGGCCTCCCAAAGTGCTGGGATTACAGGCGTGAGCCACCGCGCCCGGCCGAGCTATGCTACATTTAATATGAAGAGAAATTGCTCTTTGGGAACTTGTTGGTCCTGTGCTTTTAGCTTGGTTTTATCTAAACTTTGTAGAAAGTCACCATTTATAAGAACTTTTAGGCCGGGGGCGGTGCCTCATGCCTGTAATCCCAACACTTTGGGAGGTGGAGGTGGGCGGATCATCTGAGGTCAGATCAAAATCATTCTGGCTAACACGGTGAAACCCCATCTCTACAAAAAAAAAAAAAAAATTAGCTGGGTACGGTGGCACTCACCTGTAGTCCCAGCTACTCGGGAGGCTGAGGCAGAAGAATTGCTTAAACCCTGGAGGCAGAGGTTGCAGTGAGCCGAGATCGTGCTACTGCACTCCAGCCTGGGTGACAGAGTAAGACTCCATCTCAAAACAAAAAAAAACAAAACAAAACAAAAAACTTTTAGTTATCTGTGTTGGATAAAGCAGGGACCGCTTCTTTGCTCTGGGGTGTTTCTGTACTAGGACCAGTAATCCTCCTGGGAGGCCATTTCCTGCTCCCATAATCAGTGAAGCATGCTAGAAACCACACATGGGCAGATGAGAGGCCATCTGTAACTTAAGGAGATCATTATTTTACAAATCATTTAAAGAAAGCTTCCAAGGACACAGAAAATGGACCTGAGAAGTCAAGATTCTAACCCTGTTCTTTGTAAGGAGGCCTCCCTCTTTTATAAAGGACAGCGGGGCTTTCTAGCAGCATGAAGCGTGCCCAGCGTTTGAAGCAGAGGGGCTACCGAACTGTCTGCAGGATGACACTTTTTTCTTGAAAAAGTTAGCTATCAAAAAACCACTGGCCGCTCCCTTGTCAAGGGGTTGCCAGGTGGGGAGAAATGGTATTCTGCCTGCCCCTCACTCAACACAGGTTTGAGTGCTAACCGTATTTCAAACAGGGTCCCAAACCCTACTGGCAGGTGTCTGCGGGGCTACTGACCTCCTGATCACAGCGCAGTGGCAACTGATGGGTACTTCTTGGGCCTGGACAGGCTGGAAGCTCTCAAAAGCAGCATGGAGCTGGCATTCTTTCCCACTAATGCACCTCAACTACTTGGTCACCAGTGGTCAGTCTGGGCTATTGCTACACATCCTGGTGGAGGAGAGCCATCATCCCTACCTTCTGTCTCGTGTTTTTTGTTTTTTTTTCCTGAGATGGAGTCTCGCTCTGTTGCCAGGCTGCAGTGCAATGGCGCGATCTTGGCTCACTGCAACCTCTGCCTCCCAGGTTCAAGCGATTCTCCTGCCTCAGGTCCCCAAGTAGTTGGGAATGCAGGCGCCAACCACCAATTTTTGTGTTTTTAGTAGAAACGGGGTCTCACCATATTGGCCAGGCTGGTCTCGAATGTCTCTTAAGTCTCAACCACAAACAGCACCATCCATGACCTCAGCATTTCCGGAAACCCCTGCAGCTCCCATTTCTCATACTGTCTGTATTCTACTCGCCAGCTTGGAGAGGTCTGGTAGGAAAAGGAGTCTCTATTCAGGCTTGCTAACAAACAGAACTCAGAAAGGAGGCATGTGTGTTACAAAGTCTTTCCTGTAAGTTTGAGTATAGAACGAAGGGCAGAGAATAAGCACTGGAAACCGGCAGAAAACAAACCTAGAGCTATCATTCCTGGAGGAAACTGCTCAATAAGATGGCTCCAGAGTTACCTCCCTGGTCACAATTTATACTCCAGCGATTGTAAGAGGATTTCAGGAGCCAGATAGCGTAAGTGGAGCGCTGTGTCTCTGGAGGCAAGCAGCCTTACTGATTTCCTGTTTTCTAATTATTTTTCAATTACAACAGAACTGCTAAGAGTTGAGGTTCCCGCTGGAGTGGCGCACTGCATTTCATTACCACGAAAACCATAGGAATGTTCCAGGGAAACACAGCATCAGCGTTTAGTGAGGTGGAATCCAGCCAAGACCCCGGCCGGCATCCAGACCCTGCAGAGCAGCTAAAACCCTTCTCAAGGACTTGGAATCTCCAGACACTGGCTTTAAGTCTTTCCTGGGGACTGGGAGCTTTTACTGGAGGGCAGTTAACCATTTCAAGAAACAGTCACCAAAACAGGTGTCTCTCTCACTGCACTTTGAGTCCGCCTCACCCCTCATAACCGGCCCGCAGAACCCGCGCCCGGCCAGCAGAGCCTCTTTAACTTGTGCTCCATGGGCTCCTTTTCTGTGGTCAAAATCCTCCTGGGACCCTACACTGAAGGCCCTACAGGGAGGGTGTTAAGTCCAGTAAACAGGATTTCATCTTCTGGAGCTCCTGGATCTCATCGTCCCACGGGCCACAGTGCAGCGACAGAACCTCCTCGGCCTTCCGTATGGTGCTCAGCGCTTCGGGTACTGCAAACCTAAGCCCGGGGGTGAGAGCAGGCAGAGTTAGTTCACTGACTCAGCGAAGCAAATGCAAACTGAGGGCCTCACACACTGTGAGGAACAGAAGATCCCACGCCTGGCCTGCAGATCCTTCTGTCATCAAGGATCTTACCCTCTAGAACAGTTAAGACACTGTCACAAACACACTGCAAAGCAGAGTGTGAGAAAACAGTCATAAAGAGAGCACAGGCTCCGGGATCCGGACACAGGCAAATCTCAAAGCTTTTTGTTTTTCTGAGACAGAGTTTCGCGATTGCTGCCCAGGCTGGAGTGCAATGGCGCCACCTTGGCTCACTGTAACCTCTGCCTCCCAGGCTCAAGCAATTCTCCTGCCTCAACCTCCCGAGTAGCTGGGATTACAGGCGCCGCCACCACGCCCGGCCTCAAAGCATTCAGCTGGTATTTAGCACAAGTTATACAGCAGTTTTCATTTTAGGCTGTGACCTAACTCTGACCAAAATAGACTGTCTCTGTGTCTTGGGTATCAGGCCCACTCACCATTCATAACCTTAGGCTGAAGCTTTAAACACTTTCTCATACTAATGAACACCAAGGGCAGCTTTGCCAAGGTCGGAGGAGTTCCACCCAGAAATCCTGAAATTGGGACTCCTAAGTGGTCTCAGTAGCAAAAGTGGATTTGGCTTCAGCTGACCAGTGTGCTGCTCTTCCCTTTTAACCCTCAAAGTGGGCTTTCTCTGCTTAGAACAGGGGATTGAAAAACAATTTTTTTTTTTTTTTTTT
>NW_016107451.1:1307780-1325579 GCF_001604975.1 Cebus imitator | reverse complement strand
AAAAAAAAAAAAAAACACCATAGAAAAACAGGAATACCCAGAAGAGCCTAGGAAAAGAACAGTATTTGCCTGTGAAGTGGGAAAGGGGAAGACTCACCCATTGAAAAAGATCTGGGCCAGCTTGAAGAGCTCATGGCCCATTTCAACACTGGACGGCCCGTGGCGAGCCTCAACCACTCGGAGGCTGTTCTGCAGATGGGTAGCTGACTTCTGCCAGTCCCCTGTGAGAAAAGAAAGATCTTGTTCCAGAAAAGAACCACAGCCAACTGTGGATGCACATTTTCGGGGGTGAGGAAGGTGAATGACAGGACAACAGCCTCAGTTTGCAGAGTGGGGGATAACCAAGTAGACAAGGCTGGGCCACGATGAGGCACCCAGGGCAGACGTGTTCCTGAGGCAGAACATGGAGGCCGAGCCATACCTAAGGCAGCACAGGCCTGGGCCAGGCCATCCTCAATCTCTCCCAGCACGGTGTGCTCTGCTGACAGGAAGCTCTCGGCATCACGCTGACACCCCAACAGCTGCTGAATGGCTGGCTCTGTCAATTCAGAGGAAAGATGCCTCATTATACACATAAGCCCACCCCTAGAAACGAGAACCCAGGTCTCAAATTCTCAATCAGCTGCGTTGAATGTGGAAATTCCCCTTGGCCTCCCTGGGTTGTGACCAGCCCCCGATGTCCGTTCCAATAAAGCTGCTGTTCTCTTTTCTGTCAGTGGAGAGAGGCACCAGGGGAGACCTCCCCACATTTGCCCTGGATTTTCAGCATCAGCCTTCCAACACGACCACCTCTACCCTCCACGTATGGCCAGGGTTTCTCCTGACCCTGAGATCTAAGCTGAAGGTCAACGTTCATAGAGCAAGGTCAGTACACTCCACAATGTCAAGCTCTAAGGTAGAGTTTTCAAGGGTAATGGGGACCTCTGCAACTGCCTTTCTGGAAAAAGCAAGACACTCTTATCAGTTGGGCTCATGCCCCGCTGCTCTCTAGAAGAGAAGAGCTCTGATGAGGGCAGACCCACCCTTCTAGGCAGTCACGTCACTAAGCCCTGGAATTAACATAAATGACGCTGAACTTCTGGAATTGCACAAAGCTCACGGATGTCCGAGCTCACCCGTTGCTCGGCACGGGTGCCTTAACTTAGCAATCTGATGCATAAGAAAACAACAGCCTAAGTCATCTGGCCCCTTTTCAAGGGCACCACAGTAACAGAGTTGGTTAGGGTTTGGTCTCACTGGCCTATATAGCCATCTTGTGGCTGGCATGGGGATAATTACATTTGGTCCTTCAATCAGTACTGAGTATCCTTGAGTCCAAAATGGATCAGAATGAATAAAAGGGAAGGAGCTGGAGGACCAAAGCAGGGAGCCAGCCTCACCTAGTTCACCATCGCTGAGAAGCTTCTGGGCCATTCCAACCTGCTGCTGAAGGTCCTGTAAGCGAGAGGCGAGGTGGTCCCTGCGGACAGATTCTGCACAGCCTCTGCGGCCACAGCTCCTGCGGCCACAGCTCAGCACGTCATCTCCCTGTGGAAGTGAGTTTTCTCTTTATTCCAATGCCAGAGTCGGTTATCAGCACTGCCTGTGCTTACATTAGAGGATCGCTCCATAGTTTCTCGCCTCATGAGGGAAAAAGCCTCCTGTAATAATACATCGTGACCAAAGTCTGACTGAATTTGGTTTGATAGCAGCAATTCTAAGGAAGGCAGTCGCTGAGCCGCCTGAGATTTCACTTTTGGAACGGAACTGGTCTAGTCCACAGTTTCTTTCCATTTCTATATCCCTCTCGTGTCTTTTTGGGGCTAGGACTTGAGATGACAAACATTTCTAGTGGTTATGAAAAAGTCACAAGAAAACCAATAGAAAGGCCGGGCGTGATGGCTCACGCCTGTAATCCCAGCACTCTGGGAGGCCAAGGTGGGTGGGTCACTGAGGCCAGGAGTTTGAGACCAGCCTGGCCAACATGGAGAAACCCCATCTTTACTGAAAATGCAAAAATTAGCTGGGTGTGGTAGCATGCACCTGTAATTTCAGCTACTTGAAAGGCTGAGGCAGGAGAATTGCTTGAATCTGGGAGGCGAAGGCTGCAGTAAGTGGAGATTGCACCACTGCACTCCAGCCTGGGCAACAGAGCAAGACTCCATATCAGAAAGGAAAGGAAAAAGGAAAAAGAAAAAGGAAAAAGGAAAGGAAAAGGAAAGGAAGGAAAGAAAGAAAGAAAAGAAAAAAAAAGAAAGAAAGAAAGAAAGAAAGGAAAGAAAGAAAGGAAAGAAAGAAAGGAAAGTAACAGAAGGTGCTAGGTGTGACTGTCCTGCATTTGACCTTGGGTTTGCGCATTCAGCTTTCTAACATAGCCAGCTCTGCACTTCACTCATGATTCCCCTAAGAAGAATACTGTACTGCCTGGCAGAGGGGAAGCCTCCAAGGTGGATGTTTGCTGTGTTTCAAATGCCAGTATCTGTTTTCTCATCTGGCAACAGCATCCCAGTTTCTCACGAGGATGCCTTTCCCCTCAGTCCCACAGCCAGTGCCCTACGGCTGAGGTGTGGCCTGTGGCTCACACATGGCTCATTCCCTCATTCCTCTGGCCCAGATGGCTGGAGAAAAACTACCTCTAATTTTCCTCTAGTCATAGTTCTCATGTCAATGAGACACAGTAACACCTTTGCCCAGGCTGCTGTTAGTGACATGTTCTTTTTTTTTTGAGATGGAGTTTCGCTCTGTCGCCCAGGCTGGAGTGCAGTGGCGCAATCTCAGCTCACTGCAACCTCCGCCTCCCGGGTTCCAGTGATTCTCCCACCTCAGCCTCCCTAGTAGCTGGGATTACAGGCACCCACCACAGCTGGCTAAATTTTTTTTTTTTTTTTTTTTTGAGACTGAGTCTTACTCTGTTGCCCAGGCTAGAGTGCACTGGAACAGTCTCCATCACTAAATGAAAGCTTTCTCTGTGGTTTCTTTGGAGGAGTAACCAGTGCATGGGGATGACTGGCTAAGTGGAGATGGCGTTACTGCTCTCAGCACTTAGAAGGCCCTGCTGGCTGCCTCCTCAACACTTCTCATCCTTGGGCTGGATAACTGACCTCCAGGAAAAGTAGAGCAGACAGAATTACCTGCATGGGTGCTCTGCAGCTGTTGCAGCAGAAAGCCTCCCACCTGGGCCTTGCAGCCATCTCGTGTACCTCAGTGTGACAAGCTGGACAGGTGCAGTCAAAGAAATACTGAGACCTCAGCTTCTGCTGCCTTTCGGCCACCCCCATCCGGCTCTTGTGAGGCCCTGGAGAGAGATCAGCCTTAGCCAAGATTTAAAGCAAGAGAGTCAAACACTTCTTAAAAACCTTCAGCCTAGCACAGGGTCTGGACAATTATTTATCATTTGACAGATAACCTTTACTCAAACATTTGTGGATGTAGATACTAAAATAAGCTTCCAAGTTGCTAAGGCAGGAAGGAAGAGAAGCCAAGAAGTTGTTCCCAGCCCATTTTCAGAAGAGGAAGTTTACAGCAATTAAACAGAGAGACACAGTTCAGCCACAATAGGGCCCTAGTAAGAAGGCCCTTCCTTCCCTCCTTCCGTCTTTTTTGGCCTAAGTATGCACTGCCTCTTGCAGGTGAAGTCCCATGCCCGACGGCTGGCTCACTGGCGTGCACCGTGCCTTTCCTGTTGGAGAAGGGCAGGGCGGCAGTGCAGAGGCATGGCTCACCGTAGCAGTGGACAATCTCCTGCCCCTTTCCAATCCGCTGTGACGCCCGGATGGTGGCGACGGTGCTGATGAAGGACACGCTGGTGTTGGGGCTGCAGGAGTGGTTCAGCAGGCTGATGACAGGGAAGATGCCCGTGGCCAGGCGCACCTGCCTGCTGCCAGTAACGATGCCCTCTTTAGATCCTGAAAGGGCAAGAGGAAAGGAAAGATGTGTCAGGACAGGAGCCCTGGACTTGCCGTCTGTTCCTCACACGATGAGCCGGGCAGCTAGGCCTGCAGCCCATCTGAGTCATGGCTCCACAGCAGGGTCCAACAGAAATCAGATGGAACATGCCTCACAGCAAGCTCCGGTCCCCAGGAAGCCAAGTGATGTGCACACGAAGTTCACTGGAGTCCTGGGACCTAACGGCGGTGTCTCCACACCACGAAACAGTCAACGATGAGAACTTATAAAAAAGTAACAAAAAAGGAATGATCAGTAGGGAGCGTTCTAGATAGTTTCTTAATGTTCACGAGGGAAGAACACAGAAACCACAGCACCTGTTGAGGCTTCTTCCCAAAGACTTTTCTAGTCAAGGGCTTTGTTTATCGAGTCTTTGATTGGTTAATAGAACAAGTGACCCAGTTACTACCCTGAACTTGATACCTTGAAGCAGGCCAGGCACCAAGGCTCATGCCTGTCATTCCGAGGCTCAGGCAGGATTGCTTGAGCTCAGGAGTTCAAGACCAGTCTGGAGAACATAGCTAGATCTGGTCTCTCCAATTTTTTTTTTTTTTTTTTTTTTTGAGACAGGGTCTTGCTCTGTTACCCAGGCTGGAGCACAGTGGTGCAGTCTCGGCTCACTGCAACCTCCATCTCCCGGTTTCAAGTGATTCTTCCACCTCAGCCTCCCAAGCAGCTGGGACTACAGGCGCGTGCCAAACGCCTGGTTAATTTTTGTATTTTTAGTAGAGATGAGGTTTCACCATGCTGACCAGGATGGTCTCAATCTCTTGACCTTGTGATCCACCTGCCTTGGCCTCCCAAAGTGCTGGGATTACAGGCACGAGCCACCATGCCCGGCCTAAAAAAATTTTTTAAAGTTAGCCAGCAGTGGTGGTGCACACTTGTAATCCCAGCTACTCGGGTGGCTGAGGTGGCAGGATCCACTAAGCCTGGAAGTACGAGGCTGCAGTGAGCCACGATCACACCACTGCACTCCAG
Organism: Cebus imitator; assembly: GCF_001604975.1. Taxonomy (NCBI): domain Eukaryota; kingdom Metazoa; phylum Chordata; class Mammalia; order Primates; family Cebidae; genus Cebus; species Cebus imitator. The sequence goes on along the minus strand of NW_016107451.1, from coordinate 1,320,674 downwards.
CCTGGGTGACAGAGCAGGCCATTTGAAAAAATAAGTAAATAAAATTTAAAAAAAAGTTTTACTGGCTCAGTAGGCTCACACCTGTAATCCCAGCACTTTGGGAGGCTGAGGCAGGTGGATCACCTGAAGTCAGGAATTGGAGACCAGCCTAATATGGTGAAACCCTGTCTCTATTTAAAAAAAAAAAAAAAGAAAAAAAAAGTTTTACTATATTTGTAACATTTCTGTCTTTTTCTTTTTTGCTCTTTTCAGGCCCATAGTAGTTTACTTTAAAATTTTGTTCATTTCTGAAAAGAAAACATGGTGGCTAAGCAGCATTTTAAAAGTACACCTGTAACATTTCACTTAACCAAAGGTGTTCCCTGTGCTGGTTTTTGTCAAAGCCACCTGTCCTAGCAGTATGTAGAGCAAAGATAACCCTGGGCATACAGAAACACTTAAATTATGTTCGGTAGCTTCAGTTTAAGCCTGAGGAAAATTGTGTTTCCAAGAAAACGGGTTGGAAGATAAACGATACCAGTATTTAAAAGAAAGCATTAAGTTTTCTGGAAAACTAGAAAACCATCAAATAATCATGATATCACTGAATATATGCCAGGAATCTTAAAAAAAAAAACCCACTCACCAGGCTGGGTGTCGTGGCTCATGCCTATAATCCGGCACTTTAGGAGGCTGAGGCAGGCAGATCACCTGAGGTCAGAAGCTTGAGACGAGCCTGGCTAAAATGGCAAAACCCTGTCTGTACTAAAAATACAAAACTTAGCTGGGCATGGTAGCATTCACCTGCAGTCCCAGCTACTTGGGAGGCTGAGATACGAGAATTGCTCCAACCTGGGAGGCAGAGGTTGCAGCAACCCAAGATCACACCACTGCACTCCAGCCCAGGCGACAGAGCAAAACTCTGTCTCACAAAACAAACAAACAACCAAATTCATCAAAGAAATAAATAGGTCTAGGTACAAATGTAATGAAGAAAATATATGAACCATTATGTGAAAATGTTTTATAGGCCAGGTGCGGTGGCTCATGCCTGTAATCCTAGCACTTTGGGAGGGTGAGGCAGGTGGATCACTTGAGGTCAAGAGTTTGAGACCAGCCTGGCCAACATGGTGAAACCTCGTCTCTAATCAAAATATAAAAACTTAGCTGAGCATGGTGGTGTGCACCTGTAATCTCAGCTACTCAGGTGGCTAAGGCTGGAGAATCGCTTAAAACTGGGAGGCAAAGGTTGCAGTGCTAAGATCACACCACTGCACTCCAGTGTGGGTGACACAGTGAGACTCTTTCCCTCCTCCCCCCAAAAGAAAATGTTTTAAAAAGAAAAACATTAAATACAGGAATAATGTCTCTCTGTGGGCAATTCTACTATCTGTTGCTAAGGAGAACAAGTAAATACATTTCACAGGGAATCCAAATGACTCAATTCTAGTTAATAATTCTACAAATTGTATTAAAATCTTTCGTCAGAGCTTCTCCGAAGTGCTTTGCTGATTTTTGTTTCTTCTTCCTACCTTGTCCAATGCCCACCTTCTGGCATATGTGCTAATGAGCAGTGAAAATGCTCAAAGGCAGGCAGCAGGAAGGAGCCGTTCAGGGCATGAAGAGCTTGTAGTCTGAATAATCAGCCTCTGCATAATTAAAAGTGGACTTGCATTACCAAGTACTGATAACTGGCAATCTATATCAGAACTGTTGCTAAAATCTTCCAGAGAAGGATGATCACAATAGAGTGAGTAATGTCAGCTCTGTGAATTATTTATAGATTAGCCTCTGACAGAAGTAGGCTCAGGAACTGTGTGGGCATTTATGTCAGAGCTGAGTATCTCTCTAATTATTTCTAAAAAATTCAGTATTGATTTTTAAAAATTACTCAATATTTTGCATTAATCATCTATTCATAGAGGTAATAGAAAGTGAGAATATGTACGTACTTCATCAACCAAATTTAATCTGTGACATTTTGTATTAAAATAAAGAGGGAGTGGTTCTATACCAGAAGGGAACCTTGCTAATATCCCTAGTGCATTTAAACTGGGATTCAAGTAACGAAGAAAAGACTCATTCACGATGCTTCCAGAATAGACATACTCAGCTGTATATTTTGCACCATGAGAAGTCTGAGGCTGTGTGTCCAATCAAGGACTCAAACTAAAGGCAGATTCCTTTGTTGTTGAAGAGTGAAAGCAAAGGGCAGTGAATTGATGTGCAGGGACAGGACACAGAACCTCATACAACCTTGTCATGACCCGAACCCGGACACATCACGAATGTGCGTTCCTACTGAGAGGACCACACGGGTCAAGGTCTAGAAAATCATCCGTGGCCAGTTCTGTCCCTTGAGATGAGCCCCAGTGAGAGGTTTCTGGGGAACTTTGATTAAATAGGATCTATGCAAAGATAATAGCATACATTTTTTATAGGATTTTGTCAAAGTCTATCCTAGTTAACACTTTAATCCTTCGTCTGTGCTACTAATGAAACAGCTGCTAATGAAATTCAATGAGAACACTAAATTGGGAGGTATTGGAACCCCAAAGAAATAATAAAAAGGGATATAACAAGATTAGAAATATGAGCAGACTGAAACAAAATTAGATGAAATTCAAAAATGAGAGTGAACACTGCTGGTGGGCGCCTAACAGTGGAACTTTCCTGGAGGGCAATTTTGAAATATGAATCAAATGCCTTAAAAATGTTCATAGAAAAATACTCTTATCACTTGAATTATCTGTATTTTTTTTTCTTTTTTGCATGCACTTAGGGCATAATTATCTTTATTATTAAAAAAATGAATTGCTGCTGGATGTAGTGGCTCATGTCTGTAATCCCAGCACTTTGGGAGTCAGACACAGGAGGACCGCTTGAGCCCAGGAGTTCAAAGTTACGCTGAGCTATGATCACCCCACTACACTCCAGCCTGAGCGACAGAGCAAGACCCTGTCTCTAAAAGCAGACAAACAAACAAACAACTCATTGAACTTACAAAAGGAATATGTGGTAGTCAGAAAAAAATTTAAAAACTGAACCTTACAGAGAAAATGATAGTCGCTTATAATCCATCAGGCAGATATAACATTTTGTCTTTAAATCCTAACCTAAAATGCATTTTGGAATTAAAAATACAGGCGGGGTGCGGTGGTTCACCCCTGTAATCCCAGCACCTTGGGAGGCTGAGGCAGGAGGATCACTTGAGCTCAAGGGTTTGAGACCAGCCTGGGCAATTTGGCAAAACCCCATCTCTACAAAAAATAGAAAAGTTAGCCCGGTGTGGTGGTGCACACCTGAGCCCAGCTACTTGGGTGGCTGAGGAGGGAGGATCACTTCAACTCTGGAGGTCCAGGCTTCAGTGGGCTGAGATCACACCACTGCACTCCAGCCTGGGCAACAGAGAGAGACCCCGTCTCAAAAAACAAAAACAAAATCAACAAAGCAACTCTGCTGCTGTGACAGGCCAACAATGGTGTCTTAATTACAGAGAAAGGTCACAGGGTGGCTGTTTTTATTTATCACTATCTACTTGGATGCAGGCTTGCTCGTGTACTTTTTTTTTTTGAGACAAAATCTGTCACCCAGGCTGGAGTGCAATGGTGTCGTCTTGGCTCGCTGGAACCTCTGCCTCCTGGGTTCAAGTGATTCTCCTGCCTCAGCCTCCTGAGTAGCTGGGACTACAGGCATGTGCCACCACACCCGGCTCATTTTTGTACTTTTAGTAGAGACGGGGTTTCACTATGTTGGCCAGGCTGCTCTTGAACTCCTGACCTTGTGATCTGCCCACCATGACCTCCCAAAGTTCGGGGATTACAGGCGTGAGCCATAGCGCCTAGTCTCATGTGTACTTTTAACAGCTGTATTAAAATATAATCCATCTACCATAAAATTCACTTGTTTTAAATGTACAATTCAATGCTTTTTCGGGGAAATTTACACAACCCAGTTTTAGATTTTCATCACGATGCATGTTTTTATCTTATTTTTCAGGCAGGGTCTCACTCTGTTGCCCAGGCTGGAGTGCAATGGAGGTGATCTCAGCTCACTGCAGCCTCTACCTCCTGGTCCCAAGCCATGCTCCCACCTCAGACTCCCAAGTAGCTGGGACCACAAGTGCGCACTGCCACGCCCAACTAATTTTTGTATTTTTGTAGCCACAGAGTTTAACTGTGTTGCCTAGGCTGGTCTCTAACTCCTGGGCTCAAGTAATCCTCCAGCCTTGGCCTTCCAAAGTGCTGGGGTTACAGGTGTGAGCCACAGCCACTGAACCTGGCCGCTATGCGTATTTTTAAAAGCTGATTTTAAGAGCTGTGTCGTTGCTAGAGATGTTCCGTCATTTTGTCCATTGACATCTTAATTTTTGAGTTTTCCTTGGGGGAGGGAGGGTTGTTAAAACAACAGTAATTTCATTTGTTCACAATTCTGTACGCCGGCAGTTTTGGCTCAGCTCCGGGGAATGTTTTTTGCTGCTGGCTTTGCCTGGGGCTTACTCACGTGACTGCATTCCTCCGGCACTGGTCTTTTCTCCTCCAGGAAGCCAGCCCAGGCTTGTTCACACGGCCACGCTATCATTCCAAGAAGGTGACTGTGGAGGCAATTAAGGCTTGGACTCAAAAGTTACATAACATCAATTCTGTCTACTGGCCAAAGCAAGTTCCAGAGCCAGCCCAGACTCCAAGGAGGGGGAAAAACTCCGCTTCTTGACAAGAGAAGCAGCAATGTCAAGCTTCGAAGAGTCAACTTACAGGGATAGGGGAAACTGGGGTCATGTTTGCAGTCCTCCCCAGAGGCTCTGAGGTTTATCCAGTCTTGTCATGTCCATGACGATACTGATATACACAGAGGTTCAGGAAATTAGGTCTTCTGCCTCTCAGTCCAATGTTTTCAATTCTTGGGTTTTTTTTTTTTTTGAGATGCAGTTTTTCACTCTTGTTGCCCGGGACGGAGTGCAGTGGCATGATCTCAGCTCACTGTAACCTTTGCCTCCCAGTTCAGGTGATTTTCCTGCCTCGGCCTCCCAAGCAGCTGGGATTACAGGCACATGCCACCACGCCTGACTAAGTTTTGTATTTTTAGTAGATGGGGTTTCACTATGTTGGCTGGGCTGGTCTCAAACTCCTGACTTTGGGTGATCCACCCACCTCGGCCTCCCAAAGTGCAATGTTTTCAATTTCTGCAAGGCCCTCTTTCACCTACATCCTTTATTTTCTTTTTTTCTTTTCTTTTCTGAGATGGAGTTTTGCTCTTGTTGCCCAGGCTGGAGTGCAGTGGTGCAATCTCAGCTCACTGCAACTTCTGTCTCCCAGGCTCAAGCTATTCTCCTGCCTCAGCCTCCGAGCAGCTGGGATTACAGGCGCCCGCCACCATGCCTGGCTAATTTTGTATTTTTAGTAGAGATGGGGTTTCTCTCTGTTGGTCAGGCTGGTCTCAAACTCCCGACCTCGGGTGATCCGACCTCCTGGGCCTCCCAAAGTGCTGGGATTACAGGTGTGAGCCACTGGGTCCAGCCTCATCTATATTCTTTATCTCCTTAATCGGTTATGGTGTTCTTGATATTTGGTACCTAGGTAGCTAAATCTGGCTCTCTTTTAATTACCTAAATTTGATATTATATAGTATTTTAAGAAGCCTCTCCTGCCCTAAGAGTATATAAACGTTCACTTAACTTTATCTAGATAACTGATGGTTTAATTCTGAAACAGTTAAGTTTTTAATGATTTGAAAAAAGACTCTAATCCTTTTCGGGGGCTGTCATCCGTTTCAAGTTGTTTTTAAGTTTGTAGCTTTAATGCTGGTATGAAATCTGACAGTGCCAAGACCTTTCACTTCTCTTAAAAAAAAAAAAAAAAAAAAAAAGCTATTCTCACCCATTTATTCAAGTTGAACTTTAGAACGTTGTCAAGTTCCACGAAAACTCAATTGTGATTCCATTTGAAATGGTATTAGATTGATTAGGTTAATGCAGGGAAACCTCAAGTTTCCAGTCTTCCCGTTAAGAATATGGCGTGCCTCTGTGGTTATCTAGGCCTTCGTTTACATCCCTCCAAATTAAAGTGCCTTTGCATTTCTGGGAGAAACTCTACTTGGTCCTTTAATAAACTGCTGGATGTGATATGGCAGTGATTTATACGGGGTTTCTATATCTATATTCAAAAGTGAGACTGGACTCTAGTTTTTATTATTGGCTTTCTAAAGTGAGTGGGAAAGAGTTCTAGGTTTCCCCACCCCTGGAACAGTTTACACAGTGTACAAATGAGCTGTTCTTTCGTTTGCTGTTGCTCCCTATGGTGGGGTCTTGAACTCCAGGGCTCAAGCATTCCTCCTGCTTCAGCCTTTGATTTTTTTTTTTTTTGAGCGTCTTGCTCTGTTGCCCAGGCTGGAGTGCAGTGGTACGATCTCGGCTCACTGCAACTTCCACCTTCCAGGTTCAACCGATTCTCATGCCTCAGCCTCCCTAGAAGTTGAGATTACAGGCACCTGCCACCACATGCAGCTAATTGTTATATTTTTAGAGATGGGTTTCACCATGTTGGCCAGGCTAGTCTCAAACTCCTGACCTCAGGTGATCCGCCTGCCTTGGCCTCCTAAAGTGCTGGGATGACAGGTGTGAGCCGCCGGGCCCAGGCTTTTGAGACAGGGTCTCACTCTGCCACCCAGGATAGAGTGCACTGCGCCATCGTAGCTCACTGCAGCCTTGCTTCTGGCTCTACCAATCTTCCCACCTGAGCTTCCTGAGTTGCTGAGACCACAGGTGTGTGCCACCATGCCCAGCTAATTTTTGTAGAGATGGGCTCTTACTGTGTTGCCCAGACTGGTCTCCAACTCCTGGGCTCAAGCGATTCTCCCACCTCAGCCTTCCAAAGTGCTGGGATTATAGGCATGAGTCGCTGTGCTTGGCTTTGATCTGTTCTTCAGAGATGGTTGTTTCTTTTTTTTTTTTTGAATTATGGTTAAATATGTTCCCTAAAAGTTTTAAAGAATTCAGGCTGGGTGTGGTGGCTCATGCCTGTAATCCTCCAGCACTTTGGGAGGCCGAGGCAGGTGGATCACGAGGTCAGGAGTTCAAGACCAGCCTGGCCAACATGGTGAAACCTCATCTCTACTAAAAATACAAAAATTAGCTGGGCGTGGTAGCACATGCCTGTAATCCCAGCTACTCGGGAGGCTGAGGCAGAATGGCTTGAACTGGGACCTGGGAGGCGGAGGTTGCAGTGAGCCAAGATTGCACCACTGCACTCCAGCCTGAATTACAGAGCGAGACTCCATCTCCCAAAAAAAGAAAAAAAAGTTTTAAAGAATTCACATGGAAACAAATAGGTCTGCCTCATTTTTAGGGAAATATTTTGCTAACTTGACTCTTCTACAGTTGCTGGTTTTTTGAAGTGTTTTCCTCCTTCTGGGACAATTTAGGCAATTTTTTTTTTAACAAACTGGGTCTCACTATATTGCCTAAGCTGGTCTCGAACTCCTAGACTCACGCAATTCTCTCACCTTGGCCTTCCAAAGTGGTGGGATTACAGGAGTGAGCCCCCGTGCCTGGCTTTTTTTTTTTTTTTAAATCCCAAGAGGGCATCTTGCTCTGATACCCAGGCTGGGGTCCGGTGGCATGATCATAGCTCACTGCAGCTGACCTCCCGCTCAAGCCACCCTCTCTGGTCAACCTCCTGAGTAGCTGGGACTACAGATGCATAACACCGTGACTGGCTTATTTTACGTTTTATAGAGATGGGGGTCTCATTCTGTTGCCCAGATTAATCTCAAACTCGTAGCTTCAAGCGATCCTCCCTTCTCAACTCCAAAGGTACTGGGATTACAGTTGTGAGCCATAGTGTCTGGCTTTTTTTTTTTTTTTTTTTTTTTTTTTTTTTTTTTTAAGATGGAATCTCGCTGTGTTGCCCAGGCTGGAGTGCAATGGCGTGATTTAGGCTCACTGCAACCTCTGCTGATTCTCCTGTCTCAGCCTCCCAAGCAGATGGGACTATAGGTGTACGTCATCACGCCCAGCTAATTTTTGTATTTTTAGTAGAGGCCGGGTTTTGCCATGTTGGTCAGGCTGGTCTTGAACTCCTAACCTCGTGATCCACCTGCCTCGGCCTACCAAAGTGCTTGGATTATAGATGTGAGTCACTGCACCAGGCCCTATTAAGGATTTTAAAGGCAAGACATGGAATTAAGAGTTGGTAACTTTCTGCCCTTTTATCTGGAAGCCCCATATATTATGTTCAGGAAAACAAAATAAGTATATTAAAAAATGCAAGTGAATGTGCCCAAAGGAAAACATAATTCCGGAAAAACACTCAACAGCTGTATTTTAGGAGGTAGCAATGGCTCAAAGAAACAGGAGGGCCAGAGAAGAACACAGACTGGCTTGAAACATGATTTAGTAGTATCAGGGGACGAGGCCAGTTCTATTTTTGGATGTTCCATGTGCTTCAGGATGGGGAAGAGCATCTTGGCCAAAACATCTCTAGCAAGATAACTATATACCATATAACTTGCCTGCCGAAGTAAAATTAAACATAAAAATACACACAAAAATAGGCTGACAAATTCTAGATTACCTAATGTGAGAAGATCAAATGAGCTAAACATGTAGAGTTAAGTCACATTTAATATTAATCTGTCTATAAAAACTCAGTTTAGCTAGCACCTAGTTTCTTCCCTCTCAAGAGAGTTAACCGAAAAAATTAGGAAAAGTATAATGAACAGACTGAGTCAAAAAACATTTTCTGTTAAAATGAAGCTCATACAAAGAAATGCTGCAAATGCCACTTTTCTAATAATAGTTGTATCTGCTGTCAGTAGTCACACTGGAGATGTCACACTGGATCAAGATTCTGGCACACCCAACCTTCCCGTCTATCTTAAGTCACATTATCTATAGACTCCAGCTCAGGAAAGCGGGGCTAAGCCGGAGGGTCTGTTTAGAGGTGGCCCCTGGATCAAAGCACAGGCAGTATGTAGGCAGGCAGCTTATGGTGCAATGTGGGGTGGAAGGCTGTGCTGGGCTGGATTCCTCTCTTGGAAATTTAGAAGAATGAGAAATGTGTGTCAATTGGAAAGAGAAGACAGAGAGTAGCTCAGTGAGTTGAGTCTGATACCTCCCTGGGTGCAGCAGCTCATGCCTGCAGTCTCGGCACTTTGGGAGGCTGAGGCGGGCAGATCACGAGGTCAGGAGTTCGGGACCAGCCTGGTAGACATTGTGAAATCCCATCTTTACTAAAAGCACAAAAATTAGCTGGACGTGGTGGTGCATGCTTGCAATCCCAGCTACTCGGGAGGCTGAGGCAGGAGAATCGCTTGAACCCAGGAGATGGAGGTTGCAGTGGGCCAAGATCACACTACCACACTTCAGCCTGGGTAACAGAGCAACACTTCATCTCAAAAAATAAATAAATAAATAAAATAAAATAAAATAAAAAGGGCGGGGGGGAAAAAGCTGGGCACAGTGGCTCACGCCTGTAATCCCAGCACTTTGGGAGGCCTGGGCGGGCAGATCACCTGAGGTTGGGAATTCGAGATCAGCCTGACCGACATGGAGAAACCCCATCTCTACTAAAAATACAAAATTATCCAGGCGTGGTGGCACATGCCTGTAATCCCAGCTACTCGGGAGGCTGAGGCACGAGAATCATTTGAACCTGAGAGGTGGAGGTTACAGTGAGCTGAACTGCACCACTGCACTCCAGCCTGGGAGACAGAGAAAGACTCTTTCTCAAAAAAATAAATTAAAAAATTTTTTTTCAGTAATATGGACTTTTACAATAATTTTTACAAACACAGCTTTACACAACTCTATAAAGTTAGCTGGGATAAAACTACTCATTTTGCAGATGAGAAAACCAAGGCAGAATGGTATCAAATTATTTTTTTTGAGACGGGGTCGAAAAACCCCTCAGCTGTCGCCAAGCTGGAGTGCAGTGGTGCTATCTAGGCGCACTGTAACCTCTGCCTCCCAGGTTCAAGCGATTCTCCTGCCTCAGCCTCCCGAGTAGCTTGGACTATAGGCACATTGCACCACCATGATCAGCTAATTTTTTTTTTTTTTTTGTTATTTTTAGAAGAGACAGGGTTTTACCATGTTGGCCAGGATGGTCTCGATCTCTGGACCTCATGATCCACCCGCCTCAGCCTCCCAAAGTGCTGGGATTATAGGCATAAGCCACTGCACCCGGCTGGTCATATAGCTTCTTAATGTCATAATAAACAAGGCAGCTTAGTGACCCCATTAGCTCACTGATTTGTTTGAATCCTACTATTTTCCTTTGCAATTCTTTCTTCTCAAACACCTGCTCCATCAAGACTAACAGTGTCAGCAGGCAGGTCGGTTTCCCTCTTACCTGTGTGCTGTATGGTGGTTATCGCCTGGGCGTTACACTGTAGCTGGAGCATGTGTCGGAGCATCGCCACACCCCAAACAGTCACGTCTGGACACAACTCAGGCGCCGCTGCTGCTTTCAGCCGGGAGGAGTCTGCACCTGTTGCGACAGCCTGGAAACTGGCTGCTTCTAGCTGCCTGCACAGTGCAGAAACACAGAGCGCGCAGAGGAATTTGTGCTCTGGGCTATGGTTTTCAGTATGGGGCAAAAGGTTGAAGACAGCCTGATAATTACTTTCATACTTCCCATTAACATCGCATCCAGGAATTGGGGTCTCAACGATTTTGCCATTTTTCTCAATCTCCCCTAGGCCAGAATTAAGTGTCTTAACCCGACTGTTGCTTTCAGGTAAATAGATGTCCTTATTACTAACCTCATCACAAAGCTTCCTGATTTTGCTAACATCCTCAAATCCCACCAAAAGAGTCAACCTCAGGGCAATGTGGCAAAACACACCCAGTGTGAGAAGCAGCCCACCTAGAGGACATTCTATCCTATGGTAGAGCTCCCAGGCCTGCTGCAAACACTCTTGGCTGCAATACTTGGCATAGCTGCATCCATCACAGGGAACTGTGGCCAAAGTGTGCTTCAAACATCGGTGACAGTAGAGGTCCCCATTGGTAACTCTGGTGTCCCATTTGCTGTCTAGGCTGTGATGCAGTGGTGGCAGTTCTCCTGGGTTAAGAACACTCACAAAAGCACCCTCCTTCACCAGAGGCTCTCCTGGGAGAATCTCTCTTGTGGCGACGAGACAGCGACCTTTTAAAGGATCCATGCATAAGCCGACAGATGATGAGGCGTTGGAAAGTTGTTTATTCTCTTCTCCTAGGTCCACACCCTCAAGGGTTTTGGCCAGAGCTGCCGGGAAGGTTTCTGGGAGATTCTCCTTTTCTTGTACTTTCATTTTCAGATGATGGAGGTTTCTCTGCACACTCTGAGAGGGGAAATCTGCTAGGGTTGGGCTGGCAGGGAAGTTCCTTTCAAGATCACTGATGGTCTGGCGCGCCTCCTGTAGTCTCCCCAGGGCCACCAGACATTCTGCTTTACGTAACATTATCTTGGGTTGCAATCTTTCTGGATACCCATGCGTCTGTGCTCTAATAATGTCTTTAAGGCACGTCTGAAAACAGAAAGAAAATCCCAGAATGACCCTTTGTCCCTATTCTTCAATGTTTACTAAAAATGTTTCCAAAAACCTACAGGAAAGTTAAGGATTATTAAAAATGGAACAGGTACAACTATGTGCTTTTAAATATATTTCTGTGTGATCTTTTGAGTGATTAGCAATACTTGTTGAAGATACTGTTATGCTTAATGTTCTTATTAAATATTTCTACTTTTAAGGGGAAAAAAAACTTTTGCATAGAAGAATTATAGTATAATGACTAAGAGGCAGGCTTTGAGGCCAAGCAGACCTGCACTCAGATACACTGTGCCTCTTACTAGCCACATGATCTTGTGCAATCGACTTAATTTCTCAGTGTCTTAATTTTATCTAAAGAACAGTGATGGCCGGGCGAGGTGGCTCGCACCTGTAATCCCAGCACTTTGGGAAGCCAAGGCAGGTGGATCACAAGGTCAAGAGATTGAGACCATCCTGGCCAACATAGTAAAACCCTGTCTTTACTAAAATATAAAAATTGGCTGAGCGTGGTGGCGTGCGCCTGTAGTCCCAGCTACTCGGGAGGCTGAGGCAGGAGAATTGCTTGAACTTGGGAGGCGAGGTTGCAGTGAGCCGAGATCGCACCACTGCACTCCAGCCTGGTGCCTGGTGACAGAGCGAGATTCAGTCTCAAAAAAAAAAAAAAAGGAACAGTGGTAATAATATCTTACAGGGTTGTTTTAAGGACAAAATGAAATAATATATCTAACGTGGCAAAAGGAATACCTGGAATATAGTATGTGCTTAATAAATGGTAATCGTTATTACAAGAGGGAAAACATCTGGGCATGGTGGGCTCACACCTGTAATCCCAGCATTATGCGAGACCGAGCGGGGAGGATCACTTGAGTCCAGGAGTTCGAGACCAGCCTGGGCAACACAGGCAAGCTCCTGGGCTCTACAAAAAATTATGAAATTAGCCAGGCCTGGTGGCATTCCCCTATAGTCCTAGCTACTCAGGAGGCTAAGGCAGGAAGATTGCTTGAGCCCAGGAGTTCGAGGTTACAGTCAGCTGTGATCAAGTCACTGCACTCCAGCCTGGGTGACAGAGACCCTGTCTTAAAAAAAAGGAAAACAGAAACAATCAATACAGAAAAGTTGTAAAGGGTTAAATGTTTCACAAGTTCTTCTTCCTAATCACTGGACCCGGTAGTCTAGGACTTTCTTGCTTAGGATCTAGAGCTAGGCCGGGTGCGGTGGCTCAAGCCTGTAATCCCAGCACTTTGGGAGGCCGAGGCGGGTGGATCACTAGGTCAAGAGATCGAGACCATCCTGGTCAACACGGTGAAACCCCGTCTCTACTAAAACTACAAAAAATTAGCTGGGCATGGTGGCACGTGTCTGTAATCCCAGCTACTCAGGAGG
>NW_016107451.1:1292373-1305539 GCF_001604975.1 Cebus imitator | reverse complement strand
AAAAAAACAAAAAGACAAAAAAAAAAAAAAGTGTAAAAAACTGAGGGGAATATCTGCAAGCATAATATCCTACATCCTGAATATAATGAAGGGTGGGTGGCACGAATAGAAATTCACAAAAGAAGAAACACAAATAGTTATAGGAAACAAATGATTGATTCACATATGGATAGCCAAATATAAGAAAATGAACAAAAAGAAGGGAAGGGAAACTAGGTTGGGCACAGTGGCTCACATCTGTAATTCCAGCACTCTGGGAGGCTGAAGCAGGTGGATCACTTGAGGCCAGAAGTTTGAGACCAGCCTGGCCAACATGGCAACACCTCGTTTCTACTTAAAATACAAAAAATTAGCAGGGTGTGGTAGTGTGCGCCTGTAATCCCAGCCACTTGGGAGGCTGATGTATGAGAATTGCTTGAACCTAGGAGGCAGAGGCTGCATGAGCTGATATCGTGCCTGGGTGACAAAGTGAGACTCTGTCTCAAACAAACAAAAAAGAATACTTTTTTCTACCATCAAATTGGCAAAGATTAATAATAACATGACACTCAAGTAAATGTAGGAAATATGAGGATTATTGAGTATTGGGGTAAGACTGGGCATGGTGGCTCAGGCCTGTAATCCCAGCACTTTGGGAGGTCAAGGCAGGTGGATCACTTGGGGTCAGGAATTTGAGACCAGCCTGGCCAACATGACAAAACCCCATCTCTACCAAAAATACAAAAATTAGCCAGGCATGGTGGTGCACACCTGTAATCCCAGTTAGGTGGCAGAAGAATTGCTTGGACTCAGGAGGCAGGGGGTGCAGGGAGCTGAGATCACTGCACTCCAGCCTGGGCTGCAGAGTGAGACTCTGTCTCAAAAAAAAAAAAAAATCTATCTATCTATCTATATCTATGTATATAGAGAGATACAGATAAGTAGGTAGACAATGAGAAAAATAAAGTAAGTGATAAACCTTTCATTGGATAAATTGCAAATATATCAAGCTCTTAATGTAAAAAAACGAAACTACAGGAGCACTGGAAGAAACTGTAGAAAGCATGTGAAGTCATGCTGGAAGAATCCCTAAGTATGATACAAAACCCATAAGTCATAAAAGGTTAAGAAATTTGACCGCATGAAAACAGAAAATATTTCCACGCCAAAAACCAATAAAAGCAGTATCGAGAGGCAAACACTGAACTGAAAAAAAAATATTTGCAATTCGCATTACAGGCAAAGAGCTAATTTCTTTGCTTTATCAAGATTTCCCACGACAACCAATAAATCAGTGGGAAGATAAGCAATGATGCGGCCAGTTCTCACAGGAAATATAAATGGCTCTTAAATATGTGAAAAAATGCTCAACCTCATATAATCAATAAAATGCAAATTAAAACTGTACAGAGATATCATTTTTTACCTATCAGGAAAAAAACAATCGATAGACACAGAGCTGGCCAAGGAGGGAGACAATGGGCATCTCACTATGCTGTTAGTGGGAGTGTACACTGGTTTCGTAATTATGGGGAGGGCAATTGAACAATATATGCCAAAAGTCTATATGTATATACAACTTATATACATATAAAATATCCACCAACCCAGCAATTTCTCTTCTAGGAATTAAACCTACAGATACAATCATTTATCCAACAGCTATATATGAAAAATGACATACATGCAAGGGTTTTGTTTTTTTTTTTTTTTTAGATGAAGTCTTGCTCTTATTCAACCAGGCTGGAATGCAGTAGTATGATCTCAGCTCACTGCAACCTCTGCCTCCTGGATTCAAGCGATCCTACTGCCTCAGTCTCCCAAGTAGCTGGGATTACAGGCGCCTACCACCACACCCAGTTTAGGTTTGTATTTTTAGTAGAGATGGGGTTTCACCGTGTTGGCCAGGCTGGTCTAGAACTCCTGACCTCAGGTGATCCACCTGCCTCAGTCTCCCGAGTGCTGGGATGACAGGCGTGAGCCACCACGCCCAGCCCTGTGCAAAGTTTCTCATCATAGATTGTTTGAAATAGCAAACGACAGGAAACAAACGTTGATCTACAGGACATTGGTTACGTAAATTATGATACATACATTTAATAAGAATGCCATGTAGCCATAATAAAGAATGAGGGCACTCTTTTTTTTTTTTTTTTGAGATAGAGTTTCGTTCTTTCGCCCAGGATGAAGTACAGTGGCACAATCTCAGCTCACTAAAACCTCCACCCTCCAGGTGTAAGCGATTCTCCTGCCTCAGCCTCCCAGGTAGCTGGGATTACAGGGGCATATCCCACCACGCCCAGCCAATTTTTTTATTTTCAGTAGAGACAGGGTTTCACCATGTTGGCCAGGATGGTCTTGATCTCTTGACCTCGTGATCTGCCCACCTCAGCCTCCCAAAGTGCTGGGATTACATGCGTGAGCCACTGTGCCTGGCCCGGATGCTCTTTATGTACTAAAATTGAATGATCTGTAAACTATTACTGTGAAGTGGACAAAGCATGGTGCTGAGCAGTACGTACAGAATGTTATCATTGATGTAAAAGCACGGTGTGTGTGCAAGAGTGGAAGACTGCATTTCTTTACACATGCCTGGAATGTGCTCTGGAAATATATTCAACAGTGTTAGCTTATGTGAACGGAGAATAACCTGGTCAGGGGACAGGAGAAGCAGACTACACTGTAAACCTTTGCACTTTTAAAATCTCTATGAACAGATTCTCTATTCAAAAATAAATAGATATAATAATAAAAGTGTAATAATAACAACCAGTATTGCTTGCTTGGGAGATGGAGAAATGAATATTCCCATACACTGCCAGAAGAGATGTTAGCTAGTTCCTTCCTGGAGAACAATTCAGCATCAAGTACCAAAGGCCTTATAAAATACATTCCTGCCCAGCAATTACCCTTCTAGGAATTTATCCTAAGCGAACAATCAGATATATACAAATATTTACATACAAAGATGCTCATTGCAGTGTTATGATCCCAAACAATTTGCCAACATCAGGAGATGTTAAATCAAGCAGTTTTTTTTCTCTGTAATGGAACACTAAGCAGCCGTAAAACATCATGTTCCAGTGGAAAATTTAATAACATGAGAAAATGGGCACAATAAATTGTCGAGGGAAAAAAGCAGGTTACCAAACAATAAGTGCTACATTATCCCAATTTCGCAAAAGAAAAAACGTATTTTCGGAGGAAAAAGTGGCTGGATGGATGTAAGCAAAAATGTTAACAGTGCCTATCACTGGTTATGAGATTTTTTTCTCTTTATGCTTCTCTGTATTTTCCAAAGTAAACATATATTACTTTTACAATCAGATAAAAACAACAGATATTTTTTAAAAGCAAGAAAATAGCAGCTTTCTAGAAAATTGCAGAGTACCATAATCACCCACACACTGGCCTCATGAAATAGGAAGGCTCATCTCCCTCCACATCCAGAGCAAACCTACATTTTTTATTTGGCTTCACTTTTTATTTTCCCTGTTTTCCTTGAAGAACCTCCCATGTGATCACATTTATGATGCATATACATAAAGTTGAAGAGATTGGCTCTGAAAAAAGAACTATTAAGCCATTTATCAGTGGATCATTACACCTAATGGACTTTAATCCCTTAGCAATCACTAAAGCTTACATTATTTAGCTACTTTATTATAACACTACAAAGCAGGGATTTTATCAGCTGTAGAAGCTGCTGTTGTAGGTGTGATGGTTTTTGGAAAATTAATCCCAAATTTCAAGCACGTTCAAGCATAAATCTGTTAAAAGATTCAGAGTAGGGTGTACACCCTTCAAATTAAAAAAAAAATGTTTTTAACAGAGACAGGGCTTCACTGTGTTGCCTAGGCTGGTCTTGAACTCCTGGGCTCAGGCAATCCTACTGCCTCCATCTCCCAAAGTGCTGGAAGTACACATGTGAGCCAGTGCTCAGCCTACCTGTCAAATGTAAAGTTAGTCTTTTAATATCCAAGGTCACAGAACTGGTGCAAAAGATTGATACATTCCTGCTTTAAGCCTATATAAATCTCTTAAAAGCTATGGAAGGAAGTTTCTCAGGGAATCCTGTTCTGGTTGACTATGAAAGCAGGACAGTAAGAGTAATATATATATATTATTTTATAGATGGAGTCTTGCTATGTTGCCCAGGCTGGTCTTAAACTCCTGGGGTCAAGAAATCCTCTTGCCTCAGCCTCCCAAAGGGCTGGGATTACAAGTGTGAGCCACTGTGCCCAGCCAAGAGTAATGGATGACTGAATCTATCAGGCTAACAGTCTCATTAGGCATTCAGACAAAAATGGCATACAGTTCAACAAGAGCTGACAGACACAGGCGAGGCAGGCAAGGCAGCTCACTGCTACGAGATAGCTGAAGAAATATGGAAGCAGAAGTTTCTTGAAGAAATTAAAAAAAAAAAAAAATATATATATATATAGAGAGAGAGAGAGAGAGAGAGAGAGGCAGGATCTCACTCTATTACCCAGGCTAGTGCAGTTGGCATGATCACAACTCACTGAAGTCTGGAACTCCTGGGTTCAGTGATCCTCCTGAGTAGCTGGGACTGATATGGGAGGGGGGCAGGGAAGTGCTGCATAGAGAAAGGTGGGTCCCTGGCTAAGGCTTCACCCTTGGGCCCTTGCCCACGGACCTAGGTGAGGACAGGCACTCCCGCCTTTGCGCCCAAATTTTGCATTTTCTAAGACTACCCTGGCCTGCCACGCCCCCAGCCTGGGCCTATAAAAACCCAATACCCTAGCAGGCAGACAGGCAAGCAGCTGGATGCTGTTAGCAGCACGCCAGTGGAAGAGCAGCCGACAGGCACTAGCAGGCCTTTGACCGGTGGGCAGAACGACACGGAGTTTGGCCAGAGCAGGTGGAGAGGAGTGGGCCTCAGAGTGGCTGACTCCAGGGAAAAGCCATCTCCCTTTGGCTCACCAACCTGCTGAGAGCTACTTCTACTCAATAAAACGTTCACTCATTCTGCAAGCCCATGTGTGATCCGATTCTTCTGGTACACCAACGCAAGAACCCGGGATACAGAAAGCCCTCTGTCCTTGCGACAAGGTAGAGGGTCTCTTTGAGCTGGTTAACACAAGCCGCCTACAGATGGCAAACTAAAAGAGCATCCCATAACACACACCCACTGGGGCTTCAGCTGGGAACGCTCATCTCCGGACACTGCCATGGGGTCGGAGCCCCACAGCCTGTCCGTCTGTCTGCGCCCCTAGAGATTTGAGCATCGGGGCACTGAAGAGGCGAACCACACCTCACCGCACACCCTGTGAGAGGGCCAAGGGAGACTTTCTCATCTCAGGACCACAGATGCACACCACCACCAGTCAGGCTAATGTAAAACAATTTCTTTGCGGGCTGGGCATGGTGGCTTAAGCCTATAATCCCAGCACTTTGGGAGACCAAGGCAGATGGCTCACCTGAGGTCAGGAGTTTGCAAGCAGCCTGTCTAACATGGTGAAACCCCATTTCTACTAAAAATAAAAATAATTAGCTGGGAGTAGGCCAGGCACGGCGGCTCATGCCTGTAATCCCAGCACTTTGGGAAGCTGAGGCGGGTGGATCACAAGGTTAGGAGTTCAACACCAGCCTGACCAACATGGTGAAACCCCATCTCTATTACCAAAAAAAAAAAAAAAAAAAAAAAAAATTAGCCAGGAGTGGTGGCATGAGCCTCTAGTCCCAGCGACTCAGGAAGCTGAGGCAAGAGAATCATTTGAACCTGGGAAGCAGAGGTTATAGTGAGCCCAGATTGCACCATTACACTCAGCTTGGGAAAGAGTGGAAAAAAAAAAATTTTATGTGGAGAAGAGGTCTCCCTATATCGTCCAGGCTGGTCTTAAACCCCTGGCCTCAAGTGATCCTCCTGACTCGGCCTCCCAAAGTGCTGGGATTACAGGTGTGAACCACTGTGCTGGGCCTATAAACTACCTTTTGTGTTAGACTCTAACCACAGCAGAATTCTGCCAGGTTTTTCTTTCTTTCTTTCTTTCTTTCTTTCTTTCTTTCTTTCTTTCTTTCTTTCTTTATTTTTTAAGATTGGGTTTCACCATTATGGCCAGGCTTGTCTTGAACTCCTGACCTCAGGTGATCCACCCACCTCAGCCTCCCAAAGTGCTAGGATTACAGGCGTGAGCCACTTTGCCCAGCCCAGGTTTCTTTTTCAAATCCATTCAATAAATTATAGACATTCAATAAAAACAAAACACTGGCTGTTAGCAATACAGCTCTATGTCCTGAAGAAATATGCATTGTTAAATTGCTGAGCTGGGCCAGGAATGGTGGCTTATGCCTGTAATCCCAGCACTTTGGGAGGCTGAGGTGGGCGAATCACCTGAAGTCAAGACCAGCCTGGCCAACATGGTGAAACCCTGTCTCTACTAAAAATACAAAAATTAGCTGGGCGTGGTGGCGCACACCTGCAATCCTAGCTACTCAGAAGACTGAGGCGGGAGGATTGCCTGAACCCGGGAGGCGGAGAATGCAGTGAGCTAAGATCGCGCCACTGCACTCCAGCCTGGTGACAAGGCGAGACTGTGACTCAAAGAAAAATAAATAAATTGCTGAGCTGGGAGCATTTTACCTTAGAGTACAGCACTGCAGCTACTGTGTAATCTTTCTCCTGAAATTTTTTGTTTCCTTCTTCTCTGTAGAAAAGGGGAGCGCCAGAGTCCTTTCCCACGAAGTAACCTTTAGAAAGTCTTTTTAGAAATATCTCATCCTCAGGTCTGCATGAAGAAAGAAAACAAAATAAGCAGAAATTTGTTATTTCAAGGAAAGCTCCAAACCATTGCCCTTGGAACAAGAAAGTGGGCCAGTGAAAAACTGAAATTGAACCAATTTCAATTTCACACACATGAGGATATACATACTGTGTAATGCGATTAGAGGAAACAGATCTCATAGTCTCAGAGACATAGGGACCAGAATTTTTTTTTATTTTTTCTGAGACAGGGTCTCAATCTGTCGCCCACAGGCTGGAGTGCAGTGGTGCCATCTGAGCTCACTGCAGTCTCGACTTCCCAAGCTCAGATGATTCTCCCAGATGACTCACTAATTGGGAGGATGCATGACAGTAGGCCTAGCTAATTTTTGTACTTTTTGTAGAGGTGGGGTTTTGCCATGTTGCTCAGGCTGGTCTTGAACGCCTGTGCTCAAATGATTGGCAGAATTTTTTTTTTTTTTTGAGATGGAGTCTCGCTGTGTCACCCAGGCTGGAGTGCAGCGTTGTGATCTCGGCTCACTGTGACCTCCGGCTCCCCAGTTCAAGTGATTTTCCTGCCTAAGCCTCCTGAGAAGGTGGGATTACAGGCATCCATCACCATACCCAGCTAAATTTTTGTATTTTTAGTAGAGAAAGGGTTTCGCCATGTTGGCCAGGCTGGTCTCAAACTCCTGACCTCAAATGGTCCCACCTGCCTCAGCCTCCCAAAGAGCTGGGAATACAGGTGTGAGCCACCGCGCCTGGCCAGAATTTCTATTTAGAGGACTTAATGCTAATTTATTATTCTTTATCTCATAATTATTGGACAATGAACTATCCCTAAGATCATACATCATAAAAATCTTTGTTGTTTTTTTGAGACAGAGTTTCACTCTGTGACCCAGGCTGGAGTGCAGTGGCGTGATCTCAGCTCACTGTAACCTCTGCCTCCCTGGTGCAAGTGATTCTCCTGCCTCAGCCTCCCGAGTAGCTGGGATTACAGACATGCACCACCACAACCTGGCTAATTTTTGTACTTTCAGTATAGATGAGGTTTCACCATTTTGGCCAGGCTGGCCTTGAACTCCTGACCTCAAGTGAACTACCTGCCTGGGCCTCCCAAAGTGCTGGGTTTACAGGCAGAAGCTACTGCACCCAGCCAGGATCTTGAGTCTGGAGAATGAGGTTAATATATGGTGTCTTTTGAACCAAGGAGTATTCTCCACTTCAATTGCTGAAAATACTTGAGTGGCTGACAGAACAGAAGAAGAGAGATAATGAGAATGAATCATAAGGTAAATGTAGTAAAATATTAACACTTGCAAAGTTTGGAAGAATTCAAAATTCAGCAGTTCTGTGTACTTTTTTTTTTATGGGGGGGGGGAGACAGAGTCTCCCCAGGTTGGAATGCAGTGGCACAATCTCGGCTCACTGCAAACTCTGCCTCCTGGGTTCAAGCGATTCTTGTGCCTCAACCTCCCAAGTAGCTAGGATTACAGGTTTGAGTCAACACGTCTGGCTAATTTTTTGTATTTTAATAGAGATGGGGTCTCACTGTGTTGCCCAGGCTGGTCTCAAACTCCTGAGCTCAGGCAATCTGCCCACCTCACCCTCCCAAAGTGCTAGGATCACAGGTGTGAGCCACTGTGCCCAGCCTCTTCGTACTACTTTTCCAAGTCTGAAATTATTTCAAACTGAAAAGTTTAAAAATATAAATGTTCTACATAATAAAATGAAGTTGACCTCATATATAGAGACATACACACATACTGGCAAAAGAGAATGTACCTTTTTCCCAATATAAATAAATAATACAGAATAACCTATTCTCTGACTATATGCGTAAAGCAAAATCTGAATAACAAAAGTGGAAACAAATGACACGGAAACTAAAAATTCTCCTAAGCAACTGTTGAATCAAAGAAGAAATCACAGCAATGCAGAATGGCCAGGTGCAGTGGCTCACACCTACAATCCCGGCACTTTCGGAGGCTGAAGAGAGAGGACTGC
Organism: Cebus imitator; assembly: GCF_001604975.1. Classification (NCBI taxonomy): domain Eukaryota; kingdom Metazoa; phylum Chordata; class Mammalia; order Primates; family Cebidae; genus Cebus; species Cebus imitator. The sequence goes on along the minus strand of NW_016107451.1, from coordinate 1,296,826 downwards.
CTGAGCTCAGGAGCTTCACACTAGCCTGGGCAACATGATAAGACCCTGCCTCTACAAAAAATACAAAAATTAGCTGGGTGTGGTGGCATATGCCTGTAGTCCCAGCTACTTGGGAGGCTGAGTTGGGAGGATCGCTTGAGCCCAGGAGGTTGAGGCTGCAGTGAGCCATGATGGCACCACTGTATTCAAGCCTGGGCGACAGAGCGAGACCCTGTCTCAAAAAAACAAAACAAAACAAGAACGAAGAGCCCTGGAGAATGTTTATAAATATTTTTTAAATTTTTGTTTACAAAGAATCACAATAAGAAATACCTTTTACATTGTGACTGAGTATGATGCTTTTGTGTTTGAATATATTAAAATTTTATAAAACATTATTTATCTTTGCTACGAGGTAAAACAAAGTTAGTATCAAATATGATTTTATTAATATTTAAATACAACATAGAAAAATCACAAATAGGGCAGGGCGCTATGGCTCATACCTATAATGCCAGCCCTTTGGGAGGCCGAGGTGGGCAGATCACCTGGCCCAGGAGATCAAGACCAGCCTGGGCAACATAGTGGAACCCATCTCTACAAAAAATACAAAAATCATCTGGGCATGGTAGCAGACACTTGTAGTCTCAGCTACTTGGGAGGCTGAGGCATAAGAATTGCTTGTGCCTGGAAGGCAGAGGTTGCAATGAGCCGAGATCGCGCCACCACACTCCAGCCTGGGTCAAATAATACAAGAGAAAAATTAGGAGATTTTATTTAATTCAAGAGGTGTGCTTACTTGTTCTACACTTACTCCAATCCAGAAAATTTGAAGGCAATCCCCTATGCCTATCTGGTACACCATAGAGCTTGCTCTTTTTTCTATTTTTGTTTTAAATTATGTTAAATCTAAAAATCCTAGTTCAAGCAAAAGGTTTGTGGTAAACAGTAATAACAGCAAAATTCTTCTTGCCTAACAATAGATGCGCATTAACTCTCACCCAAAATGATGATGAACTCAGTGTTTTTTAGTTGTACTTCAGTGTAATTAGGAGCTAAGCTGCAACAATTCATTCTTTTCTCCAGGTACCAGGTTAACTCAGTAACTGACTTACGACTTTTCAAAAGCAAATGGATGTCTGCTTTTCTTTTTTGTTGAGACAGGGTCTCACTCTGTCACCTAGGCTGGAATACAGTGGCTCCATCACAGTTCAGTGAATCCTTAACCTTCTGGGCTCAAGCGATCCTCCTGCCTCAGCCTCGTCAGTAGTGATGACCACAGGTATGCACCACCATGTCTGCCTTTTTGAATTTTTTTTTTTAAGCAATGGGGTTGCTTTGTTACCCAGGCTGGTCTTGAACTCCTGGGCTCAGGTGATCCTCCTAAGGGGCTGGGATTACAGGTGAGTCACAGTGCCCAGCCTACTGTCTTGATTTTTCAGTAGAGATGAAGTCTCAATATGTTGCCCAGGGTGGTCTCAAACTCCTGAGCTCAAGTGATCCTCCTGCCTTGGCTTCCCAAAGTGTTAGGATTTCAGGGGTGTTTCACTGCATCCAGCTGATTCTTTTTTCTTTAATTTCTTCTGGAATATTGTGATACAAAATTGAGGCTGAGTGGGGAAGATGGCTTGAGCCCAGGAGGCCAGGGCTGCAGTGAGCTATGACAGTGCAACAGCACTCCTGCGTGGGCAGCACAGCAAGACCCTGCCTCAAAAACAATAATAATAATTCGGTAGTAAGACGGAACAAGCAATCTTTCTAATTTTTTCTTTTTTGAGATGGAATCCCGCTCTGCCACCAGGCTGGAGCAGAGTGGTACAATCTTGGCTCACTGCAACCTCCAACTCCCTGGTTCAAGCTATTCTCCTGCCTCAGCCTCCCAAGTAGCTGGGACTACAAGGGTGCGCCACCACACCCAGCTAATTTTTGTATTCTTAGTAGAGATGGGGTTTCACCATGTTGGCCAGGATGGTGTTGATCTCCTGACCTCATGATCCAGCCATCTTGGTCTCCCAAAGTGCTGGGATTACAGGCGTGAGCCACCACGCCTGGCCCTAATTTTTTTTTCCCTCACAGTTCTGCTAGAGAGCCTAATTTTTAAAATTGTAGTACAATATGCATAATATAAAATGTATTTAAACCATTTTCTCCACTCCCACACCCAATCTATTTAAACCAATTTTTAAGTGTACAGCTCAGTAGCATTAAGTACATTCATATTGCACAACCGTCACCACTGTTCATTTCCAGAACTTTTTCATCATCCCAAGCTGAAACTCCACCCTTCAAATAACTCCTCATTCCTCCCTCTCCACATTCCCTGGTAACCTGTATTCTGCTTTCTGCCTCTGTGAATTTACTTATTCTAGGTACTTCATGTAAGCGTAATCATACGTTATTTTTCCTTTTGTGTCTAACTTATTTCACTTAGCAAAAAGTTTTCAAGGTACATTATGTTGTAGTATAAACCAGAATTTCACTCCTGTAAAAAAATTTTTTTTTTCTTTTTCAGTGATAAAGCTTATAAAAATTTTTTTTAAAGAGATGGAGTCTCCCTCTGTTGCCCAGGCTAGAGGGCAGTAGCTAATCTGCACTCTAGCACGGGCAACAGGCACAATCTAGCTACAGGTACAATCACTGCACACTATGGCCTTTTTGTAGAGATAGGGTCTCAATACGATGCCCAGGCTGGTCTTGAACTCCTGGCCTCAAGAGATCCTCCTCTGCCTTGGCCTCCTAAAGTGCTAGGATTTCAGGCATGAGCCACCACACCTGGCCTCTCACTTTTTACAGATGTATGAAATTTGGCAGGGTTCAGTGGCTCACACCTGCAATCCCAGTACTTTGGGAGGCTGAGGTAGAAGGATCACTTGAGGTCAGGAGTTCAAGACCAGCCTGACCAACATGACAAAACCCCATCTCTACTAAAAACACAAAATTAGTCGGGTGTGGTGGCTCATGCCTATAATCCCAGCTACTTGGGAGGATGAGGCAGGAGAATCACTTGAACCCAGGAGGCGGAGGTTGCAGTGAGTGACAAGAGCGAAACTCCATCTCAAAAAAGGAAAAAAATTCCACTGTAGGTATACCTCACAATCTGTTACCCATTCATCTGCTGATGAGCATTCAGGATGCTTCCACTTGTGGCGATTGTGAAGAATGCTGTGAGCACTGGAGCACGAATATTTGCTCAAGTCCCACTTCTTTTTTGTAGAGACAGGGTCTTGCTACATTGCCTATGCTGGTCTGGAACTCCTGGCCTCAAGAAATCCTCCTGCCTTGGCCTCCCAAAGTGCTGGGATTCCAGGTGTGAGTCACTGCACCTGGCCCTATTTTCGATTCTTCTGAATATAAATCTAGAGGTGGGATTGTTGGCTCCTACGGTAATACTTTGTGGCATTTTTTAATTAACGGCCACGCTCACTTTCTGCAGTGGCTGCACCATCTTACATTCCTACCTGCAATGTCTAAGAGTTCCAATTTCCCTGCAGCCTCCTCAGCACTTGTTTTATTTTTAATAACAGCCACCCTAGTGGGTGTGAAGGGCTGTCTCACTGTGGTTTTGGTGTGTGTTTCTCTGATTATTCATGATGCTGAACATCTTTTCATGTATTTATTGGCTATCTGTATACCTTCTTTGGAGAAATGATGATTCAAGTCCTTTGCCTATTTTTTGATCAGGTTTTTTGTTATTGAGTTGTAGGAGTTCTTTATATATTCTAGATATTAATTTCTTATCTGATACATGATTTGCAAATAACCCCATTCTGTGGGTTATCTCTTTACTCTCTTGACAGTGTCCTTTGGGGCACACAAAAATTTTTTTTAATCTTTTTTTTTTCTCCTTTTTCTTTTTCCTGGACTGCTCAGCAGGAAAAATTTCTTTTTTTTTTAGACAGAGTCTCACTCTGTTGCCCAGGCTGGAGTGCAGTTTCTCAGCCTCTGTAACCTCCACCTTCTGGGGTTCAATTGATTCCCCTGCCTCAGTCTCCCGAGTAGCTGAGATTACAAGCATGCACCATCACATCCGGCTAATTTTTATATTTTTAGTAGAGACGGGGTTTCACCATGTCGTCTAGGCTGGTCTTGAACTCCTGGCCTCAATTGATCTGCCCACCATGGTCTCCCAAAGTCCTGGCATTACAGGGTGAGCCACTGCGCCTGGCCTAAAACTTACTTATTTTGAGACGGAGTCTCACTCTGTCGCCAGGCTGGAGTGCAGTGCGCAATCTCAGCTCACCGCCACCTCCGCCCACTGCAACTTCCATCTACTGGGTTGTAACAATTCTCCTGCCTCAGCCTCCTGAGTATCTGGGACTACAGGTGCACACCAGCACACCCATTTAATTTTTATACTTTTTAGTAGAGACGGGGATTCACCATGTTTCCCAGGATGGTCTCGATCTCTTGACCTCGTGATCCACCTGCCTTGGCCTGGGCTGGGATTACAGGAGTGAGCCACCTAGCCCAGCCT